>NC_067485.1:1205653-1523153 GCF_947179515.1 Apodemus sylvaticus | reverse complement strand
CTCCAGCCTGTGTCAAGATGACACACAAAACTAGCCACTACAATTGACCCCTTGTCAACTTAACACACAAACACATCACTATTAAACCTCAACCCTTACTTTCTTATTTATCCCCAAGATCTAAATTACTTTAAAAGTCCCGCAGTCTTTACACATTAAAAGTTCAATCACCTTAAAATGTCCAATATCTTTAAAATTCAAAGTCTTTTAAAAATTCAAAGTCTTTTAACTGTGGGCTCCACTAAAATACTTTCTTCCTTCAAGAGGGAAACATATCAGGGCACAGTCACAACCAAAAGCAAAACTCAAATTCCAATGGTTCAATGTCTGGGATCCAACTCACAATCTTCCAGGCTCCTCCAAGGGCGTGGGTCACTTCTCCAGCTCTGCCCTTTGTAGCACACAGCTTGTCTTCTAGGCTCCAGCTGCCTGTACTCCACTGCTGCTGCTGTTCTTGGTGGTCATCGCATGGTACTGGCATCTCCAAAATGCTGCTATCTTCCACTGTAATATAGGCTTCACCAATAGCCTCTCATAGGCTCTCATCAGGGTGACAAGCCCCTGCTCCTATGCATGACCCCTTCAAGTCCTGGGCCTCAATTGCAACTGAGGCTGCACCTTCACCAATGGCCTTCTGTGGCCTCTCACTGTGCCAAGAGCCTCAGCTGCTCTTCATGACCCCTTCATGCCTTCAAAACCAGTACCATCTGGGTGACTCTTACACAGGACCAAGTCCAGCCACAGCACAAAATACAACTGTGGCTATCTCTTGAACACACTCTCTGTGCTCTCAGAAAACACTTCCAAGAAGATTTCATCTCAGTGATGCTGGTCTCTTCTTAATCACTGCTAATTTCTTAGCTCCAGCTAACCAGCATCAATAGTCCCAGTAACACAAAGGTTTGCTTTAGTGGTTCTGGTATCTTGTTACTTACAGCTGATTCTTCAGCCCCAGCTAACCAAAACCACAGAATCTTCACAATCCAAACATGGCCACCGTAAGAGTCTTTAATCTTCCCTCTGAAATTTCACAAGCCAGGCCTCCATCCTTCGCACTGTTCTTAACATTGTCTTCCAAGCTCCCACAGAACTTTCCACTGAGCTCTTAATATTCTAATGGCTTTTCTAGCTCAAAGTTCCAAAGTCCTTCCACAGTCCTCCCCAAAACATGGTCAGGTTGTCACAGAAATACCCCACTATGCTGGTACCAATTTGTCTTAGTCAGGGTTTCTATTCCTGCACAAACATCATGACCAAGAAGCAAGTTGGGGAAGAAAGGGTTTATTGAGCTTACACTTCCATGTTGCAGTCCATCACTAAAGGAAGTCAGGACTGGAACTCAAGCAGGTCAGGAAGCAGGAGCTGATGCAGAGGCCATGGAGGGATGTTTCTTACTGGCTTGCTCGCTCTGGCGTGTTCAGCTTACTTTCTTATAAAACCCAAGACTACCAGCCCAGGGATGGCACCACCCACAAGGGGCCCTCCCCACTTGATCACTAAATGAGAAAATGCCCCACAGCTGGATCTCATGGAGGCACTTCACCAACTGAAGCTCCTTTCTTTATGATAACTCCAGCCTGTGTCAAGTTGACACACAAAACTAGCCAGTACAGCAGGTTTGCAACCCCTGCTCTCGGGCTCCAGGAGCAGGTCACCACTTTCTTTGGTGGTACCTTTGTCACCTCAAGATTTTAACTGACACTATTTGTCTTTGTTTTTTCAGATCCTGTTGCCTCAAAACTAGTTGGGACATCTCTTAGAGGTCAGGGACTCAGCCACTGGCTGACAGACCAACACACAAAGCCAGTTTCTCCTTCCGACCTCTGGTGGACCCCCAATTCCAGTTAAGAGAATCCCCAGGTCCTAAAGTTACCATATAAATTTGGTCTCAGCTAAGAACTACAAACCACAGAAAACAAACAAACAACAACAACGACGATAACAAAACATGAACTGTATGACTTTTCCAGGGGAGCCTATGTTCGTTCACCCCAGATGGAGAAAGCAATAACAGGCCAAAAAGTTGATCCCGCCCACATCGATGAATCAATGACTTTAATTAGGGTTACTGCAGATGCATGACTAAAAGGTGACTTATAGAAGTAGGGATGACTTATGGGCAGCTACACCCTCAAGGAGTCTCCTTTACGCCCTGCAGCTATGAACTGCTTTTGTATGCATGAGGGATGGTTGTGAGCCTTGTCAGTTGTTCCTTTCCACAAGAGAATGGTGACTAGCCTAAGCCTGTCTGAGTGCCTCATGCAAGTAATCAAAACTGTTCAGATTCCAAGATGGCAAGATGTTCAGTTTCAAGGTGTTATACTTGATGGACAGTTCTACAACACTCTACCCCTTCTCTAGCTCTTATCCTGTTGCCACTCTCTTTTCCATGTTTCCTGAGCTTTGGAGAGGAGATGCAATATAGACGTCTTGTTATTTTCCTTCATTTGTGGCTGGAGCATTGGACCACCATTCCTCAGCAACAGTCAGTTGTTTTCAATAGTATGACTAGTGCTGAGGCTTTCTAGTAACTTCTTCCCACAGAGAAAAGAGCTTCCCTGAGCAGCACCAACAGTAACAACAGACTTTGGTTGTAAACATAAGTGTTTAAAAGGCATTTTGATACATTATATCTTCTTCACTAGGATTATGACTTATCCAGCCACTTTTTTTGTTTGTTTGTTTGTTTTGGTCTGGATTGTAATACAAACATGAATTCCTTCCTGAGAAGTGGTCATTAAATCCAGTAGAAAAGTAGTTGGTTGCATCCCATATCAGTTGTACCACTGCCGCACATATGATCTAGCATGCAATTAGTATTAACATTGGGGTTCATAGACAAGCAGGACCATTAGCAACAATCTTTTACCAGCAGTCTACATATCTCCTTCCAACACTACAAAAGCTTGCCAGGAGGAAGGGACATTTTAGCTCAGACTGAGCCCAACTTCTTCATGCTGTAAAAACAAAGTATATAGTCTATCGGCAATCATTCTGGCCTGCAATCAGCAGCAATGTCTATAGCCTACATCATATGTATAGTCTCATCCACCCGTCTGCTCCCAGCCCAGTCACTCATAGGGAGGTAACCTACTCCTGGCACAGGTATCATATACAATAACATGGTTCTAGATGGCCTTTCCCACCCATATAGAATGCCTTCTAAACTTAAACTCTATAATGGATATTCTTATATTTAGAGGCACAGGATGTTGTAGGATTTTTCTCAGTCAACATGTTGGGTACCATCTACCCTTGATACAACAAAAAACACCCGAGAGTTTCCCAACTGTGCCTGGCCTTTGCAGCCAGAGTGGACCAAATTCCCCTCCTCACTTCTTTAGATACATTTATACATCTTTCAGGTGCCTTTCAGAATCTGTGAAAGAATCTCAGAGGCAGCATGCCACCTACATGGCAAGATCTTCATACACTACATGGACAGGGTGTCTGAAGGTCACTGCTGTGTTCTATGGCCTTGATATTCTGCATCTAAGGGTATAAGCGCAAACATTATCAAGGTTCAAAACAGCATGAAAAGATTGCATTGTAACTGTGGACCATTTCCTCAAACATGCAATATTGGGTATATTTGTGTGGGTGGGAGGTAGTATCTTATTAGCACTCTATAATTACACAGCCATCCCAGTGCACTGCCAAAGCCTTCTGTGAATTTCCCCAACCCCAGGGACGCAGTAGGTCTGGCTTATGTTGCTTCTTCTAACCTGGGACAAGAGAGAATAGGGACTTAGTCTTATCTGTCATGCTGGCACCAGCACTCCAGTTCTGGTATTCTGAAAACAAAGTCTGAGGACACACCCTATTCTTTGGCCACACTTGGATATTAAAGCTAAAAAGATTCCAGGTTGGTCAGACCCCCTCAGAAATGCATACACACACACACACACACACACACACACACACTATATTTTGTTATGGGAGAGAAATCTACACAGCATACTCCTGAGGGATAATTGCCAAGCCCTGGCAATTCCAAGCTTCTTCCTTTATTCCTTTGTGGAATTACTGCTTGGGTTTTACAGCCTCCTTGGGGCTCACAGGCACTGACAACTCATAAGACAATTTGGCTTCTTGTCATTTTCTCCCCTAGGAACTCTGGTTTGTCACCAATCTTTTCATTTTCTTTCCAGTGACCTGGGCACACCCCCTTGCCTGCTCACCTCCCTCCCTCCCTCCCTTTCTTCTTTCCTTCTTTTTCTTTTTCTTTTTGAGACTGTATCATGCAGCCCACCCTGGCCTGGAGTTTTCTATGTAGTCAAGGATGACCTTGAAATTCTATCTTCCTGACAGCCAGGGCTATACAGAGAAACCCTGTCTCAAAAAACCCAAAATCCAAAAAACCCAAAAAGCCTAAATAAATAAATAAATAAAATTTAAAAAAAAAAAAGAAAGAAATTCTATCTTCCTGCCTCTACCCAGAAGGAGTATTATTGAACCCAGGATTCATGCTAGAAAGGACTGTACTACATACTCTACATCTTCAGGATTCTGCGTTTAGTTTTTCCTTTTCCCTCTTAATTGCTTTAGAACTTTACAAACTCAATTTACCCACCAATTTGACTTTTTTTTTTTACTGCTTTTTTTGGCTTTACTGATAGGCTCTCTACAGAACCCTGACTGTCCTGGTGCCCGGCTGCATGTCTGCCTCACTACTGGGGTGCTTGGAGCACCACTGGAGAGCCACTGGAGAGCTGCTGAGGGGGTGGTGCGGAGATGGCTGAACACAGTCCACAATGGGGGTCCTTAGTCTGTTTTCTTGGAACAGCGGGGGCTGAGACAGCTCCTGTGTACCCAGTCGCCCCTGGGGTACCACTGGGAGTTGGAAGCAGGGTCCTTGGTCAGTGCTTCCCCTCAGGGTATCATCAGTCAGGAAGGGGAAGGCTGAGCCTGGGATGGGGGCAGAACGTTTGGTTTGGAGTAACACCTTCCCCATGAAGATCCTTGATGAAGAAACTGTCCCTGCTTGTCCAAACTGTTTTGTATAATGGCAGATATGAATGCATCCACCTTAGGCAGGGTGAACCAGAGATTAAATACCTTTTGGGGAAGGAATGTCCAGGAAGATAAGCTCATTGGCCTATCTAGATACATCATTAGCACAGAGAATTCCAGATTTTTATGCTATGTAACCCAGTGCCCATGGTCTTCAGTGAGGCATTGTGGCTACATGTTCCAGAGTAAATAGAGACAGGTAGGAAATGGCTCCACTCAATTTGAGATTCCCTGGAATTTAAGCCTGCTCAGCCTCACCAGTTCTCCTGTCTGGTGGCACCATTCACAGAGATCTGCCTGCTTCTACCTCTCGAGTACTGATTAAAGGTGTGTACCATTACCCCTTGCCTAACCTGCTGCTCTGTTCCTCAGACCTTCCATACCCTTTTCTACCTCAGAAAGACCATGGCCTGCCATGAGGAACAGCAAGGCCACTAAACTCACATACCACCCTATATAGCTTTCTGTCTTGAGGTCTCTGCTAAATTAACTTCTTTTTTTTTTTTTTTAAACTGTCTTGTGATCATGGTGCTATCTGGCCCCATGAACTGGGAATCAAACGCTGTCTCTTTTAGGCCCAGGTCCCTTAATCATGTCTTCTAGTCGGTGATATTTTGGGGGACCTCAGCTGGAAATAACCAAGTATCCCAAATGGCCTGTCTGGGCCAGCCCACTGGGGCCTGGTTTCCCGCAGCACTTCAGGTCCTGACACTCTTCTCTCAAGGAAAGATGAGGAATTTGGTTACAGTGTTTCTTTGCTTTTGCAACACTTGGCTGATTCTATCTGCACCTCTCAAACCAGGTTCTAAGAGCCTCTTTCAATTCTTGTTTAAAAGCTGTTTCCAATTCAAGTAGTTCAGTGGTAAAGTACTCCCTAATTATCGGTTTCCTGGACTATGGCTGAAGTCCTGTCTGCATGCTGAATCGTGGATTCTTCCCTTCTCTATGTGGAGGATGTGACTTTAGTAGTATTCTCCTTTATTTGCACATCATTATCTCTCTTCTTGCTAACCAGTGCCCTCTGCCTCTCCCATTCCAAACCAGAGGCTAATGCAGAGGATGTCACTCATGGAGCTTCTCCCTTTGCACAGGCAGCTCAGCTGCATGGCATAGCACTGCCATAGCAGAGGCCACAGATGGCTGCTGCAGCCTGCTTACAATCCCACCCAGTCTGCTCTACTTCTAGGGATTGCAGTGCCATCCTTACTTAACTGATTTTGATTCCCACATAGTACCACTCACCATCTTCACACAGAGGACTCCATGTATCAAGGAGGAGTCTCACTTCATACCTTATAGAAAAAGACAACCATCTGGGATTCCCCCTAGGGTATTCCACATTCAGACAGTTCAGCCTTGGTTATGAGCCTTACTGCCTGATAGTAATAGGGATCTCACAACTGTGGCCACAGTAAGAAGTCACACCACCATAATCACAGGAGGCAGGAGACCCATAGTAGGATCAGTCCACAGATAAGCCACCCTCAGATGCTTAGTCTCAGCTGTGTGTCTTACCACACATAGCAAGGGCCATCTTTGATTCTGTTGTGTTCATGTCCAGGTAGCAAGTGTCGCATGACTTCTGGGGAGTCTATGTCTGTTTACTCCAGACAGAGAGGGCAAAAATATATCAAACAAGTAATTCCATCCAAGTTCAGCTCAATGAACCAATGAGTTTAACTGAGATAATATACAAGAGTAGGCATGAGGGGTTTCCTACAGGACCATGGAATAACTTATGGGCAGCAAAGGCAGCTGTACCACCAAAGAAGAGTCCCTTCCTCCCTCAGCAGTTGTTAGTTACTTAAATATCCTAGAAAGTGAAGGGCACCAGGATCCGATGAGTCAGTCATACTTTCCAGGAGGGAATCTTGTGAAGGTTTCATGAGGGCAGTCAGTCTGATTTCAAGATGGCAGTAGCTACACCATGTTAAGACAACAATTTTCCCAAGCACTACAGCATTGACTGAATGGTTCTTAATCCATGTTCAATCCCTATTCTTCATTGTGATGGTTTTAGGAGAACAGACTTGGGGAAGGTGATTATGCCACAAATGGATCAGAGCCATGTCAGAAGAGACTTGTGAGAGATTAGCAAGACAGAGGAACCAAGAAGTAGGTTCTCACTAGACCCTCAGTCTGACAGGAGCTTGGTCTTACACACCCCAGCCTACAGAACTGAATTGCTGTTTTTAAAGCTACCCAGTCTGTTATATTTGTTACAGAGCTTGATCTATAGCTGTCAGTATATGCAAATTCAGCATGCAATGCAGTACAGTTGAACAATCTAGATCTTTAATATGTAGTAAGTAAACTCATAAAGGGTTCAAGCTATGGGAAAAACTATTTTTATGTAAATAAAATGTACATGACCTTTACTGGTTGGAAAGTGGACATTTTTTTGCAAGTATACAACTATTAATATTTCTTTGAGGGAGGACCACCAGTAACTTCATTGTACATTTATTTTTAAATTTAATTAAATTGTATGTGTATGGGTGTTTTGTGTGCATGTATGTCTGTGTACCACACACATGCCTGATGTCAGTGGAAGCCAGAAAAGGGCATCGGATCTCTCAGAACTGGAGTTAACAGCTGTGAACCACCACGCCACACAAGTGCTGTGAATCAAACTCAGGTCCTCTGGAAGAGCAGTCAGCAGTGCAGACTTCTGAGACATCTTTCCAGCCCCACTGGACATTTCTTTGCACTGCTTGGGTTTGCTTTTGTTTTTGTTTTGAACTATGTAATGGTGTTTTTTATCCAGATGAGAGCCACATATGCTAGTTACTGAAGCTGACAGACACTTGAAGAGGGGGTGGACCTGTAGGAAGGGAAACAGAGACCTCTGCCTGAGTTCAGCATCCTTATGACACTACAGGCAAGTTGAGCTCAAGCTGTTTCCGATTAATATCACAGTCCTCCAGATGAATGGAATGTAAACCACATACCAATTACAAGAATCCCAAGAAGGAAACTCCCTCTTCCTTCTGTCTATCCACCCACTTGTCCGACCACCCACCCACACATCTACAGTGTCTCTCAAGGGCAGAAGGGGAGAGGGAGAATGGGAGGGGAGTGGTAAACGGGGAGGGGGAGATGAACAAGAGCAAGCTGGAGAGCTCCTGGTGCTAATACTGGGTCTATAAGCAAACCTCTTCCTTCCTTTCTTCCTCCTTCCCTCCCTCCCTCCCTCCTTCCCTCTTTCCCTCCCTCCCTCCTTTTTCTTCCCTCTCCCTTTCTTCCTCTCTCCCTCCCTCCCTCCTTCCCTTTTTCCCTCCCTCCCTCCTTTTTCTTCCCTCTCCCTTTCTTCCTCTCTCCCTCCCTTCCTTTCTTTCTTCCTCCCTCGTTCCCTCCCTCCTGTTCCCTCCCTCTCGTTTTTTCTCCCTCCCTCCCTTATTCCCTTCCTCCCTCTGTCTCTCCCTTCCTTCCTTCCTTCCTTCCTTCCTTCCTTCCTTCCTTCCTTCCTTCCTTCCTTCCTTCCTTCCTTCCATGTTAGGTCTCTCTATCTAGAGGGCGATTTATATCCGTGAAGACTTTTACCACAGTCACAAAGCCATGTTACAAAGCCAGTTACAAAGTTAACAGTGAAAATAATTCTCTTTCCTGTGCTGAAACAGAACATGCACACCATGAATCCTTCTCCAGAGTGGCAGCAATAAACAGGTAGGACACCCTGGCAGAAGCACCTCCCACAAAGGCTGCACAACTATAGCAGAAGTATGGTGTTCTGCTTCCCAAACTCTTCCATCCTCGACCTCATGCTTTGAAAGAAGCTAAAGTTAGAATCAGTCTTTCACTGTGTCCAAAGCTATCTTGAGAGTGAGTGAGAGCTTGCCTCCTTCTTGGAGGGGTCAGTGCTGTCAGCCACTGGAGAAAGAATACACTCTCACATGGCTGATTGGACACCACCAACAGGATGGTTCTGTGGTCTGCAGTGTCTATTCGGAATCCTGAAACTGTGATTATATCCCTGGGATCAGAATGTGATCCCAGCTCACTTAGACCATATCTGTTTTGGTCTCAGCATTGATGAGGGTCAGTTCATACTTTTGTGTGTGTGTGTGTGTGTGTGTGTGTTGGGTATGGAACCCACAGCCCACTTGGTAGGTAAATACCCTCTCACTGAGCTAGTTACTCAGCTGTAGTATCACCCATCCCTAGCAGAATGTAAATCAGCAGCCAGAAAAGCTTTTGCTGCATAGGGAGGCCATGCATGTTCATTAAGGGGCTGACATTGGGGGACAACGGGAAACATCCATCAGATCAAGGAAAGGTAGGAAGAGAAGACAAAGGTGAATGTGAAAATGTCAGAAGCATGGATCAGCACCTGGAAGGCACATGCTGCAACTTCAGGTTCTTACTAGATGAAGGATGCATGCATGGATAGTGGCAGAAATAGAGAGCTTATTATTAAGGAAGGGAAAGATACTCTTTAGAATGTAGGAGGGGTTTAGAGGCTCTGGTTCACTAGAGTCTCAACCCTTTATGGGTCATTCTTGCTCACTCACAGTTCTCAAGCTTTTCCCCTGCTCTCTCCTTATGCATGGTTCTTGGTTGGCTGTTGGCTGTCCTTTCTCTACCATTGCTTTCTCCCACATGTTAAGGAAGGTATGTCTCCTTCATACCTTCCTCTTCCTGCCTTATTCTCCGGCCACAAAACCTAAAGGACTTGTTGGCTGGGAAAGAGAAAGGGTCTGTGAAGAAAAAGGAACCAGCATAGAGTGCCCCACTGGACCCTGGCAGATTGATCTGAAGGTGAGGTGCTTATGCAGGAGAAGGGATGCATGAAGGAGACTGACAGGAAGCGTGGAAATTGATCAGATGCAAGGGGGAGAGATTGGGAGCTTGTTGCAGAACAGCGAACAGACCCTTGAGAGGCAGGAGGCCTCTCTCTTCAGAGCTGGAAAGAATTCTCTCGGCTGCCTCATGGTACAGTTCTCTGATACTCTGCTGGCTCCTACAGGAATGCATTATAAGAAATATGAATGTAGCAGATATCCACAGCCATACTGTGCTTCTGGGTTCCCACATACCGGCCAAGCTAAACTGCTACCTGCCCTTTCTATGGTGCTAAAAGTTCCCCGTGTGGAAGAGCCACAGAGAGTGACAGATGGTAGCCAACTGTCAGAGAAGGTTCTGGGCCATGCTCGCAGGCAACGTTCTTTGTGCTTTGAAAAAAATGTCTAACTGCAAATAAGGCTCACCAAACATTCAAGTGAGGGGGGGCGAGAGGGAGAGGGAGGGGGAGGGGAGCAGAGGGGGGAGGGGAAGGAGAGGGAGAAGAGAGAGAGAGAGAGAGAGAGAGAGAGAGGGAGAGGGAGAGAGAGAGAGAGTTAGTTTAGGATTGCCAGCAGAGAGGACAGGAAGAAGAAGCAATTATAACTGCTCATCTGAGAAGGCTGTTCCTGAAGGGGCACAGAATCTGCTGGTACTCTAAAAACATTAGTCAACATTTATGTGTGACAAGTTACCTCTAGCTTGGATGTCTTTAAGCATATTCCAGTTAACTTGCTTCATGCTCACCCAGACCTGTAAAGTTACATTAATTTCCACATTCCGGATGAGGAAACTAGGGCATGAATTGTTTTAATGACTTTCTCAAGGTCGTACTGAGAGTAGATACATAGTTATCTATTATTGCCTACAAGATTGCTACACAATTAGCAGCTTAAGCAACCCTCTGCCCTTATCTCTCAGAGTTTGAGGGTCGGGATCTAAGGAATCTAGTTTCGGGCCTCTCATGAGCTGCAGTCCAGTGGTCAGCCAGTGCTGCAGTTTCATCTGGGACACCAGCAGAAAAGGATCTGTGGTTTTCGGCGGATGGCTATTCCTGCAGTAGTGACAGCCTCCACACCCAGTGATTGTTGGCCAGAGGCCATCTTGGCCCCTTGCCTTGTGGGTCTCTATACGATCACTCACAAATACCACCTGTGTCTTCAGAGCCAGTTAAACAGGGCGCCTGCCCTAAGGAAAGCCAGTTTTGGGCACCACCCCTGTGCACGTGGCAGCTCGTCATAGTTGCTGTGCTGATTTATAAGAAGCAACAAGGCCCCATGCATGCTCAGGATGAGGAACGGCAACACTGTGGGGCCAGGGTCTCTGCAGTGCTTCTCTGAATCTGCCAGAGTAATGGCCTGTGTCCGAACCCAGACAGCTTGGCTTCAAAGCCCTGTATCACTAAGTTTTCATAAGCCGTGACAAACACCTGATAATGGTGTCTTATGTGAGGACAGGTTTGTTCTGGTCTGTTCTGGCAAGCAGCTTGTGCCTACAGTCCATCATAGTATAGTAGGTGTGGTGACAGAAGCTCGACAAAGCTGCTCACATTTTGTCCTCAGACCAGAAAAGAGAGAGATGAATACAGGGGCCAGGCTGCCTTCTGTTTGTATAGTCCAAGAGCCAAGCTTATGGAATGATACTGCCTACCTTAGAGTGGGTTTCCTGTCTCAATTATTTCAGCTTACAACCTACCTCACAAGCGTGCCATTCTCATTTGTTTGTATGGTGATTCTAGAGCCTGTCAAACTGGCAATCAATATAAACCAACACAGCCTCCATAACTAACCATTGGGCCCCTGTTAACTTTAGTGTTTCATTGCTGTGAAAAATACCTATGGCAAAGGTTTCATGAAGGGAAGGGTTTGTCTCAGTTTCAGAGGTTTCAGTCCTCAGTGACTTGGCCATCACTGTTTTGCAGCAGTGAAGAGGGAGTTCAATTTGAGGAGAGCATGGGATGGAAAAAAATTGGTCATATCTTGGTGTCCAGGAAACAAAAGGACCCCAAAAACCCCTTCAAAGGACCTCCAGTGACCTCTCTTCCACTAGACTCCACCTCCTGTGCTTAAAGAGAGGCAGAAACATACTATACAGCTTATGCTGGGTAGCATAATGTAACATGGCATTAGGAAGTTAGGGATGTTGCATAGTTTAAATATGGAGTGCCCGCCAGTTCATGGCACTGTTCTGGAAAGCTGAAGAACCTTCAGGAGGTGGAGTCTCACTGAAACAGTGGGTTACTGGGGGTCAAGTGGTGTGGTTTTATAACCGGGCCCTTCTGTCTGTGTTCTCTCTGCTTCCCTGAGTGCTGGCACAGTGCAACCAGCTGCCTCATGATTCTTCAGGCACACCTTCCCTGCCATATTAACTATAAGCTGCCATATATAAGAGAGAAGTAGTTAATACAAGTGTCCTGGGCTACCCTGCTAAACAGTCACTAAGTTCATTAATTAAATGAAATTAATGTAGTACTCAATTAACCTGTTCATCTTATATACTACATGGAGCCCTTGTGTGATTATCACTTTAAAACCTACATATACTTACTGTGAAGACAAAAGACTGAAAATGCAAATGAAAACCCCTTCTTGGGATGTACTGGACACCCACCAGACCCCCAGTGGAGCACATCTGAAGGGGCTCCAGCCATACTGTGTTCTCTGACCCTGCAAGTTCACTTGTGAATTCCAGAGTCTGCCCCTGCTCATCAAAAATACATACTATTAACAGCAAAGGGGGGCGAGGGGGTGTAGCTTGACTGGTAGTGTGCTTACCTAAAATGCACAAGGCTCTGGGTTTGATCCCTAGCATTGCATTAACCGGGTGAAGTAGCACAGACTTGTAATCCCAGCACCTGGAAGATGGAGACAGGAGGTTCGAAAGTTCAAAGTCATCTTCAGCTACTTAGAGAGTTTGATGTCAGCCTGAGCTTCGTGAAACCCCATCACAAGAACAACTACCACCACCACAAAAAAAAAAAAGGCAAGGTAAACAAGATTGGCTTTGTGGCTTTGTCCCAGTAGAGAAATGTAGGGGCTTACAATGAGCCCTCAGGTGGTGTATTATGACCCTTTCATGAAGATTTTTACATCATCCTTCCCAAATTCCCTTCTCTCTGAAGGTAGGTGCTAGAGATAAGAGCAGCAGCAATCAGCAGTGTAGCCTTGGCACAAAGACAAATGTTTAAATTAGAAGAGAATCCAAGCCTACCATCAGGCACGCGCAGAGAAAGACAATGAAGGAACAGGGACAGTGCCTCCAGCTTTATTTTCCTAAGGCTTACGGTGGGTGGCCACCTTCCAGAGAAGGCAGAGGGCAAAGAAGTATGGCCACTTTCTATGTCTTAAACCTGTGAACCTTTAAGAAATTACTCTCTCAGATTCACTCTCTCTGTTGTCTGTAAAATTCAGTTTTTCTTTGAGTTGCGAGACAAAGGATCCAGAAGTCACTGACCTGGGGAGAGGTTAGTGATCCCTGGCTTCCGAGGACTTCCCACCCACTAAAGCTATTGCCCACCTAAGACTCTCTGTCACTCTCAGCTCCCCCGCCCCCCACTGCCTCTCCTCCTCCCTTCCAAGAGCTGTTCCTCCTCTTTCCTGTTTCTTCCCTTCAGAAAGTGCTCTGTACCCTGTGCTCACTGTAGGAAGGAAATCTGCCCCAATGAAGCTGTGCCTTGAATAGCTGATTCAGATGAGACTTTGGGCTTTTTGTTTTTGTTTTTGTTTTGTTTTGTTTTTAGAGTAACCTAAGACTCCTGGGAACTGTCAGAAAAGGATCCATGCATTTTGTGTACTAAAAAAGACACAAATTTGAGGGAATATAAAGGCAAAATGCTATTCTTTGAATGTTCAATCAACTCTGCCCCATTTGGTATTAGAAATAATCCCCCTTGCATCATGCAGGGAGGTGTTTGTGAATGCTGAGGTCATAGGGCTCTGCCTTCATGCACAGATTAATGCTGTTACAAAACTGCTTTGGGGAACTTTTTTTCCTCTGCCATTGGATGTCATGATGTTCATTTTCTAGGAAGGGTATAGCTACAACTCTTCTGCCTTGATCTTGGCCTTCCTTACTGTGGGGGTGGGGTACACGTGCACCTCGTATGTATGGAGGTCAGAGGGCAACTTTGCAGAAGTTGATTCCCTGGTCCTTCCTTGTTTTGAGGCAGTCTGTCGCTTGTTTCTTCTGCTGCATGGTTGAGTTTCCAGCTGATTCTCTTAACTCCACCTCTACAGGAGTGCTGGGATTACAGATTCAGTGGGTCCTGAGGATTGAACTCTTGTCCATCAGACTTGAGAGGAAAGTACTTTTATCTTCTGAGCCATCTCCCTGGTTCCTCCAGTCTTTAGAACTAAAGAAAATAAAATTCTGACTTCTTATCTATTCTTTGGTCATTTCATTCATGAATACAATGTATTCACATCACATCCACCCATCTTTCAACTTCTAAATCCTTCGACTTCCTCAATAAACATCCTCCCCCTTCCAAGCACCCCAGACTCATCCATTTTATTATATTGTGGGCCAAAGAGGGGGAGGAAAATGTCTCCTGTGAGACCCCTGAGTCAAGGGCCCTAGATTTATGGATATGTGTGTGTGCGCGCATGGGCCCAGTGCTAGAGCTCAAACCCAAGCAAGGCCTTGGCTTGCTAAACAGATGTTTTACTCCTGAGCTAAGCCCTCAGCCTGTGCTGATTTGTATATGCTTGGCCCAGGGAGTGGCACTATTATAAGGTGTGGCCCTGTTGGAGTAGGTGTAACCTTGTTGAAGTAGGTGTGTCACTGTGGGCATGAGCTTTAAGACCCTCATCCTAGCTGCCTGGGAGCTAGTATTCTAGCAGCCTTCAGCCGAAGATATAGAACTCTCAGCTCTGCCTGCACCATGCCTGTCTGAAAGCTGCTGGGCTCCTGCCTTGATGATAATGGACTGAAACCTCTGAACCTGTAAACCAGCCCCAATTAAATGTTGTCCTTCTAAGAGTTGCCTTGGTCATGGTGTCCATGCATAGCAATAAAACCCTGACTAAGACACAGCCTAATCCCATAGACATAGATCTGTATTCAAGTCCTAGTGTCCCAGCAAACTTCCTAGTTCATTCATTAGTTCATTCATAGTTTGTCTCCATTTCCGAAAGGACTAGACCTTGAATCACCCCAGGCAACAGTGTCTCTGAAGCTAGACCATAGCTACCATGTTTGATCATGCTTGCTGGATCACTAAGCCCTCAATGGGGGCTATCCCAGCACTTCCAAAAGAAAACAGGAGTCACACAGAACTCCTTTGGCCCCTTGACATACAGCTAAATGGGACTTGGTATTCATCGCTTCAGGAAAATATCTGCACGCAGTTGTTACCCTCCATCCTGCCACCCATGCAGCTGTGTTTTTAAAAATGGCTTGAACTCGAAGCTCTTTCCATTTATAAAAATTCTTTCCCCAAATGCTCTTTCCAATAACAATATTCCCATGTGTGCCTTTTGCTCCTGATATTTTTCTTATAAATCAATTTGCTGAAACAGAGTCCACTTGTCCCTGGGATTCTGTGTGTCCACAAATGATCCCTACCCTGTGGCCAGGGACCCCAGAACATTTAGGCTGCTCTCTATCATCATTCCTTAGAGCTTTATCATACAGGATGATGACAGTCTTGGCAGGCCTCCAGACCAGATGCGCAATGACATGGTCCATGCAGACACAGAGCCTGTGGACTCCAGGCAAGGTGTGTAGGTACAGGGTGCATTCCTGTCCTGCTTCTCTCCACAGAGCTCTACCTTTGGAAAGGGGAAACAAGAAGACAGGTGGCCTTCATAATTTCCATTTCCAGATACCACGAGCTAGAGCAACATCCTTACTGTATGTGGCATGAACACAGTCCCATGGTGGGGCCCACTCAGGCAATCAGATCAGAGTCTCTCAGGTAGAACTCTATGGGAGTGATTTGGAAGCTCCTTGGGAGATTATAATGCAGGACACCCCGGTAGCATCCCATCATCCAAGGACACAGCTGTCATGTTAAGGCACATGGGTAGCCATCTGATTTGGGGTAGGTTTTTCCTCCCAAAGGTTATCTTTTCTGCCATATGGAGACTTGCTTGGATCAGGTTCAGTGGACCTGTGGCTAGAGGCATATATCTTCATTTATTTCCAAAGAATGGCCCTGATCCTTCCATGGAGACATGGCTGCTGTGGTGAGGCTCCCCCACACAGACACACAGACATACAGACACACACACACATACACATACATACATACACCTGATAATAGACATCACAAAACACCTTGTGTCATTCATTTAGAGCCTTCAGTACTTTGTTTTAACCTTTTACTCAGTATTGAACTTTCCTGGTATAAAAAAAGCATAAACAGAAATGTGAACTTATAAATATATGTACATAATTCACATTGTACATACATGTACATGTAAACCCAAACTCTGTATAGTTATATTCACGTATATGAATTATTAATGTGTGCAAACACACACATACACATGCACACACAGACACACACACTCACACACACACACATCTATAAATGATTCCAGAATAACTAAATTGAACAGAAACCAGCAAAGAGGGGTCTGGGCAAGTTGTCACTCCTGTCCAGAAGCAGCATATCATTTTCTCTTTTGTTTGTTCTTTGTTTATGTAGATGAGGCTTACTTCAAACTCACAGAGATTGACCTATCTCTGCCTCTGCCTCCTACTATTGAGATTAAAGGCATGTACCACTGTGCCCCATCCTCTCCCTTTAGAGGCGTATTTGTTTTTTTATGTGTGCAAAGTGTTTACACATGTGTATGTGCACTGCCAGAGCTCACAGAGACTAGAATAGGGTGTCAGATCCCCTGAAACCAGAGTTACGGATAGTTACTAATCACTATGCCAAGGCTGGTCACCAAACCTAGCTCTCCTGCAAGAACAGTAACTAATCCTAATGGCTGAGCCACTGCCCAGCCCCATGGGAAGCAACAAGTCTTTAGAAGGACTATGCTAGGGTTTTCCGGTGAGAGAAACTATAGGAAGGTAGATTGAATCTGGTAGCCAGGACCGAGGTTTTATACAGCTACAGTTCCCAAACGGATGTTACTTGTTTTTCTAGATTCTCAAGCTCCCTGCCCTATCAGCCCACAGGGCGGTGGGGCCACGTGATCAACTCATCTTAATCTTCACTCACCGGCTTCCTTTACCTACTGCTATCAGCCCAAGATGGGAGGGGGATTTCCATTTTCCTTCCCCTTTCTGCATGTAATGGTTTAAGGTTGAACTTCCCCACTTGAAGATGGTATAATTGTGGGGGTGGAATTCCATTGGAAGTGTGACGTGATAGTTGGAATGCTGGCTCCTGGGTGAGATCATTATGTGCAGCCATGAGAGTTTACACAGAGAGAACTCTTATCTTCCTCTGCCTGTTCTCTTGTCCCCATGGGTCCAGCATTAAACCAGATACCTGTTGATTGGAAAATGAGTGAACAAGCCCAAGACCTTCAACTTTTCCTAACAAAAGTTATGAATTGGGTTTTAGTCTTAGATGGTTACTTCCAAACAGAATGGTTGCTATCCTATGTTACTCCATCCGTGTTCCACACATTCCTTCCCACAGTTTGTCTAACCAGTTTAGTTGGTTATTTTCCCCTCTGGTTCTTTCTTCGTAATCAGTTATTGTAATTAAATCAGCTATGTACCTTGACTGACAAGGGCAAAATAACCTGAGAAGAGAAACATCGTGGAGTGTTTCATCTGGGTTCTCATATTAAGAGTCAAACAGCTTTCTTTTTGAGGTAATGAGCCTCTCCATAAAATATTTGCCCAATGACTACTTCCTACCTATAAAGTGGGTATTGTAGGGAGCCAAGGAATCTATTCACACATGTATTTATGGAGGAAAGATATTTTAAATATGTCTCAACCAATAATAATGTAAAAATACCCAGGAGCCCTGTGATGTGGAGCCAGAAAGAGTCTATGAGGTGAGGTGATGTCTGCCCAGGTCCCCTGTGTCACATGCAGAAATGTTTCAAATAAAAAATAAACTAATAACTGAGAAGCTGGAAGGAAGAAGGGTCTTTGCCCTTAGCTACTTTAAAGGGATACAAACTGTATTTAAATGAGAAAAAAACTTTAACATTTTAAGGAAAGGGAGATTTGAAGTGCTGTAAGGATTGCTTTACAATTGTTGTTTTGGCTTTTTTCTTTCTTAGGACAGGGTCTCAAACAGTCCGAGCTTGTCTCAAACTTTCTCTGTAGCCAAGGATGACCTGGAACTTCTGCCTCAATCTCTCAAGTGCTGGCAACCTAGGCTTGTTGCAATGTCTGTCTTAAATTGGTTTAAACCCCTAACATTTCGTAGCTTATAGGAATATAAAGAATTGTGCAATCTACACTACCTAACCCAATGGTTTCTTTTCACATTCTCATGAAGTTCTTTCCTTCTTGAGAAAACCCCAAGCCCTATACTCCTGACGGGGTGGGCACCTGGCTGCATTCCAGTCTCCCTCTCTGAGTAGGGACTGAAACCCCACAACCAGAATAGAAGAGACCCTATTTCCTGCACAAAACTTTGGGAGGTTTTTAAGCATGAGATCCACATAAATAGACCACCTCAGGCCATGGACTTGCCAGTGTGACATGCTTCTCAGTTCATAACAGGTTCTCTGGAACTCAGAAAGCATTCTCTATCTTCTATCCTTAGACCGAGATGAGGTTTTGATAGCGTTGAGGTCTCTCATCCTTTAGGAACTTACCTTGGAAATCTAGGTGCGGATGATCAGGGGTCACCAGCAGTTTTTGAGTTTCTTGGCTCATACCCACCAAGAATAAAGAAAGGAGGTCAAGGGGTAGAAGGAAGTTTAAAGAATGAATACCTCCGTGTTCCTCTGCCTAGTGATCTTTTACAGGTTTTATGGTGGGAACTGGTTGGTGGTTGAGGCATCTTTATTGGGACTGGTTACTTTTGAGCTCATGCTGCCTGAGCTAGTAAGAAGCCCTTATGCTGGTTCTACATGTGTTCTTTCTGCCCACAGAGAAGTGATCCAATCAAAAGACTGGTTGCCATGGACCCTACCTCCCTGCCTGATTGGAGCTAACTCTAGTCACAGTAATCTGTAGTTCAGGGTTGCTTGATTCCTCTACGTGAGTTTGTCTTCCCCAGCCTGGTAAGTTTGCTTATACTGTTACCTCTGCCTAGAATGGTCTGCCAACACTCCTTTACCAAGCAGTCTTTTTTTTTTTCAGGTTGGTGTTACTGTTTTAAGAAGACTTCTTTTTTTTTTAACTCTATAAATTTCACTGCTGCTATGAAATGCTCCACATTTCAAGGGCTCAGTAAGTGCTGTGCATAATGGAAGCTCACTGGGGACTGTATAAATCTTTCTCCATGTCTGTCCCATCACTCTGTGGAATACCTCAGGAAGGTCCTATATTTCATTAGTTCGACATCACTAGTGCCTAGAGCAGCTTCTCTTTCCTTGCTGGTCCAGAAATGATCAAGTAGAAGATTTTCAGTAAAGTGAAATTCCAATAAAGAGAGGAAAAATACCCTGACCCCTGGAAACAACACCTCCAGTTCACAAGGCCAAGCCTCATAGCTGTGTACCTGATCCAGACAGAAGTTCCTACAAGAAAGGTCCCAGCGGAGAAGAGAGAAAGAGTGTTTGCTACACAGAGGGTGGGGGTAAGAGGAGACAGAGGCTGTCTATAGTAACTATAGACAATACAAAAACAGAGGCTGATCAGAACTCTAAGAAAACCCAACAACCTTCTAAGAAGAGAAAAACTTATCTGGAAAGAACCACCTAAGGGCAAAGCATTTATTTTGGCTTGCAGTTTCAGAGATTTGGGGCAGGCATGTTTGGCTTGTTGTATTGCTATGAGGTCTGAGGCAAGGCAGAAATATCAGAGCAAGATGATTGTGGCAGGAGAAAACTGCCCATCTCATGGTGGCCAGGAAGCAGGGTGATAGAAAAAAAACAACAACTCTGAGTAGGAGTTGGAGAGATGCCTCAACAGTTGAGAACACATATCATTCTTGCTGATGACCAAGTTAGCAGTACCCACATAGAGACCTCACAATTTGGCATATCCTACTACAGGAAATCTCAAGCCTCTGACCTCCAAGGGTATTGGCAATCACATACCCATACACACACTCATGTACACACATAATTACAAATAATTCAAATAAATATTTTTAAAAGGTGGTGGACAATATATACCCTTCAAAGGTATTACCTCAGTGACCCATCTCCTCCACTACACTCCGGTTCCTGATAGCCCAGTGTCAGTTACAAGCACATCAATGCCTTGACCCAAGAATGTCCTCATAATCGAATCATCACTTAACAGAGAGCCACCAACTGGAGACCAAGCCTTAACACATAAGCTTTTGGGGCATTTTCTATCCAGAGCATAAAATTATTCAGTCATAAAAATACAAAAATTGATCATTACTTTAATTACAAATCATGATGTGCCTAGAGGACCAGAGTGGAGATGAGACACTTAACCAAGTCAGGGCCAGTGAAATCTGAGCCTAAGTTGTTGCTAAGGTTTATGGGAAAGATCCTTAAAAGGTTAAAAACACTCTGGGCATTCCCCCCTTTCCTTTCTCGTGCCTCCTCCTCGCCAGATGTGAAGACTCCAGGATTTTTATGGTGAATTTGTAATTGTTTGGATCCAAGCTCTTTCTATCTTTCTGTTCTTACATCTGGTTTCCCTTATTCAGGAGATAAACAAATCTTTATCTTGTTTAAGTAATTTTTACTGGGTCTCTGTACTGGCAGCTGAATATAGTTTCTCTCTGATATAAGACATATAGCAAATTGTTTGGAGGCAAAGAGCAGACTGAGCCTAGGCTTCTCCAGCTGTGTTAGATAACTCATGATAAGTTGTGCTTGTTGTGTGTACATACATTTGTATGTCTGTGTATGCATGTACATGGGGGGTACAGGGTGTATGTGTGTGTATGCATGTATGTATGTGTGTGTGTATGTATGTATGCGTGCATGTATGTATTTATATGTATGTACATGTGGGGGGCATAGGGTGAAGGGTGGCACACTCTGCTGCTTTTATGCGCACTTATGTGGAGGGGTGATGAGATGGCCAGAAGAGTTCAAGGGGTGATTTTCACATGAGTGGTTTTGCCTGATCCCTTGTAGGATTCATGTGACTGGTCACTGATTTTAACAGCAGTTTGAATTATAGAGTCACTCTTGGGAGCCGAGGCTGCCTGCTGCCGGTCTCTCCTCCTACTCTGCTCACTCCCTCTTTCTGAACAGTCAGCCTCCTTAGTCTATATAACACCAGCAGAGAAGTTGCATATGGATTTTGATTGCTCAAGTTGTGAGCTGGCGTTTTGTAAAATCCTGATTAGGCTACCTTTCTCTGAACCTCAGAAAGCCCTCTTTGGTATCTTTGCAAAGGTACCTGACAAGTGCAAGGCCCTGAGTTTGATCCCTGGTACCAATCAGTCAATCAATCAATCAATCAAAAGAATTAGTGTCCTGGGGGGAACATCTAAAAATGGGACCGCTCTGTAATTGTCCCACACCCATGAATACAAGCTGTCTTTGTATCCCTCATTGAAATGGCACTGGAGGTAGGATGCTGTCTAGAGGGGACGTAATCTTGACATAGCTTTCTGCATCTCAGATGTCTCCAAAGGGGAGAGAGATGAAAGACGTCAGTCAGTAGCATCCCTGGCAGCTTTCACCATGGAACCTAAATAGCATATCTTAGCATCTGCCTTGCCCAACACACTATCTCAAGTGCCTTCAACAATGGCTAGTCAGAAGTATTTGGGTTATGTGTGCATGAGCATGCCTTGGATACTGTTCTATTACTGTGATGAAACCCCATAACTAAGGCAACTTATAGAAGAAAGTGTTTGACTGGAGGCTAGCTTTGTTTCAGAAGGTTAGTCCATGATCATTGTACCAGGAAGTGTGGCAGAACACAGGTAGGCATGATGCTGGAGAAGTAGCTGAGAATTCACATCATATCTACAAGTTGTAGGCCAAGAGAAAGACAGGCACTGGGCCTGGTGTGGGCTTATGAAATCTCAAAGCCTACCTCCCAGCAACACATTTCCTACAAAAAGTCCAGATCTCCTATTCCTTCCCAAATACTCATTAACTAGGAACCAGGCATTCAAATAAAACCTATGGGGCCATTTTTATTCAGACTACACAATTCATATAGGAGGTATCCATAGGGGGTTGGGCCGTGCATGAAAGCCAGAGGTCAACCTTGCCTACTATCTTTAGAAGCCATTCACCTTTTTTTTAAAAACCTAAATATGTGTGTGGGTATTTCTGTGTGTAAATAAAGGCACATACATGCCACAATATGCATGCCATTGTCATAGGAACAACTTGGACATCTATCATGGCCTTCTACTTTGTTTTGAGGCATGGTCTTTTGTTGTTCGCCATCACATTTACAAGGCTAACTGACCCAAGAGCTGCCAGCAACCCCCTAGCTCTACCCCCCACTCCTCCTTAGGAGACCTGGAATTATAGATCTATACTAGTGCTGTTTGGCTTTCAGTGGGTGTGAGTGATTTGAATTTAGGTCCTGTGCTTGTACAGCAAGCACTTTACTGATTGAGTCATCTCTCCAGCCCCTGCTTAATATGTTTTTGACAGGGAAATGAACAACCTCTTACATTGCATACCACAGTTGCAATCTTAAAGGACATGTTATCTCCATGATCTTGGGGCATATAAACAGAAAGAAAACAGATATTCACTGCTCCAAATGGCCTAACACTAAATACAGAGAGGCCAAAAGACCTCTGCACAGTTCATTTACCCAGGGGTGCTATTTGCCAACAAAGGGATGCTTCTGTACATGGAGTCATGCTCTTCCTGGTATCTACTATGCCCTTGGCTATGGGCCTGCCCATGTGGAATGCAGCGCAAACATTCAGGGTATGCTCTTGGCAGGTCTTCTTCACTTAGTCATGCCAGCCTCTCAATTTGGCATCTCTGTCTTCCAATGAGTGATCTAGGCTCTTCATTCCACACAGGTGACTCCTCAGAACCTAAACCAAGTCCTCTTCAGTTATTTGTGTTTCTTTGCACAGATGTTAACATTTATTCAGATGACCATTCCCTTTATGCTGAACAAAATCTACAGTGTTGTTCTAGTTTTATTTCTGTTGCATGATAAAACACACTGACAAAAAAGCAACTTGAGAGGAGAAAGGGGTTTGTTTCAGCCACAGTTCCATTGGTGTGGGTAAGTCAAGGCAGGAACCTCAAACAGCTAGTCACATCACATCCACAGTGAAGATCAGGGGAAAATGAGTGCATTCATGCTTACTCACTTGCTTGCACTAAGTTCTGTTTCTTTATTCTTGTACAGTTCAGTGCCCCTTGCCAAGGGTATGGTGCCACTCACAGTATCCTGAGTCTTCCCACTTCAATTAACCTTATTAAGACATAAGGCTATATCTTCCACAGATATATACACAGGCCAATGTAAACAATTCCTCACTGAGACTCTCTTCCCAGATAGTTCTATGCTATGCAAAGTTGACCATTAAACTGATCACAAGTGTTAAGCTCTAGATTTTGAAATGTGTCTTTAGCAATTGAAGTAAAAAGAGATGGTCAGAAAGTGTCTCAGAACTATGAAGTCTGGGAATACACACAAGCATCCTGTAGGATCTACAGCCTGCAAATACCAGGGACCCACAAAAGACCCCAAGCAGCTATGTATGCACCACTCCTGGGTATAGCATGCTTTGATATGTTTACTAAGTCTCTGGTCCCCTCTCCCTTGGCACATCTCAAGATGGGCACAGCTATTTGATTTGTTCTGGCCAATGAAATAGGAATGAGAATAGTTAAAAAAAATTTTTTGCATGTATTATAACTGAATACTACAAGCTAAGTCTCAGCTTGCATGTGGAGTGCATCCATACATGTGCGGTGTGTGTGTGTGTGTGTGTGTGTGTGTGTGTGTGTGTGTGATGCACCAAGACACACATGTGGAGATCAGTTCTCTCCTTCTACCACATGGAGCCAGGGAATAGAACTCAGATCATCAGGTTTGGCAGCAGGCTTTTCCCTTGCTCCCTGAGCTATCTTGCTGACATCACAGTATTGAATCTTAGTAGATCTGGAAGGGTCCCTTAGCACTGCTTCCCATGTGCATCCCGCATGGCTCATTGTCTTCCCCGGTTGCCCTGCTCTCTCCCTCAACCATCCCAGCTGCTGTCTCTGCTCATCTAAGAGACTCCAACTTTCCTTAGCCTGTCAGTCTTCCATGACTATGACCCTGGTTCCTCATGGCTGCTCAGGGACTAACCTCTCCCATCAATACTGCTTCAGAACACAACCCAGGCTGTTCCCTTGAGCAACTCTCCACCCACTTCTCCCTACCTGAATTCACACCCTCATCCCTGCTCCTCATTTGTCTCAGAGATAATTTATTCCCTCAGGGCAGAAGGGAAAAGTTAGTTGGGTCTGTCTTGCTTTAACAGTTGTGGTTTTGGCTAGATCATTTTCCCCCACTTTGCTGGCTTCAGTGAATGGCTCTCACTGCATTTAAAATGTGACTCAAAACTCACCTCCTGCAAGGAACATTTCAGGATTGGTTGCACATGAATTGTTGCATTTGCTGCTGTGGCCCCCTGGAACTCAGCTATTCAAGGGACTGTGTAAACGTCCCCTTGTCGCTGGGTTCTTTTGTTGCTGTGTTCTTTGGGTTTCTATGCTGCCTTTTCAGATAGATTTTACACGTGGGATTAGGAGGAAGCACTTGATGCTGACATACTGAGAAATATTAAAATAGCTTACCCTAGGAACAATAACAAGGTCACTGCCTTGGAACCTTCTGAGGCCAAAATTTCCGTTTCTTCAGGGGTTTGACAAATACACAGATCTCTATATCACAGGCTCCAACAAGCATTGGGAACTAGCTTAGGTTACAGATTTTCTTTTCTGATGGCATGTTTATTGTAACCCAGTATAATGACTGTGTGTATTTATGGGGTACAGCACAGTGTTTCAGTGTGTGGATATAAAGTGTATTGCATCCCATCAGATAGCCAGCTCTCTCATCTCTTATTGCTTCTTCATGTTTGGATATTTTCAGCTCCTCTCTCCTAGTTCTTCATGAAGAACATAGAAGGTTGGGGGCTGGAGACTGGGCTCAGTGGTTAAAGTACTTACTGTACAAGCATGAGAACCAGAGTTTGGATACTAGAACCCATGTAAACGCTAGGTGAGTGTGCATCCTTGAGCTGGCTAGTGAGTGTAGATTTGCTGAGAGAGCTTGCCTCACTGAATAAGGCAGATGACAGCTAACATTAAGGATGTTTGAAAAGCCATGTGTAAACTTACTATTTTATAAACTTCAACATATGTGAGTTTAATTGGAGTTATCCTACATGGGGGATAACGCTCCTCTAAGAAGCCATAAGTTACCAAATAAAATCTCAATGGCAGGTGTGGACACCTTTCCCTATCGGGTTGTTGGTCGGGATGCCTTGCGGACCTGTAGAGCAATACTATTACTGCTGCTCTTGCTTGCCCATCAGAACCTGATGGTAAGAACCTATTGCTGAAGATACCACATACATTGGTAACAGGACGTGGAGAGATCAAACTGGTACTGACCAAAAAGCATCCTCCACTCTGGTAGCTTTCATAGTATGGGAGGTACTATGTGGGCTGCTGGGAGTGAAGAAGGGGCAATCATCTAGTGATTTATCCATCTGTGATGTGAACCCTGTGAATTGTCAGAATGGTCCTGAGTGCATCACTGCCCTGAATGTTATGGAGGTGATTAATTGCCTTCTTTTTTGGATTTAAAGCTTGTTATACAGGAATAAACATATACCTGGCACTCTAAACCTGGTACTATAAACCTGGTACTATAAACCTGGTCAAGGAACCCACGGTTTGGAGAGTTCATAGGCCTCAGGAGTGGAGCTACTACTTTTATTTTGCTTAGTGAGGATCTGATCAGAGAAGGTGTGTGTGTGTGTGTGTGTGTGTGTGTGTGTGTTAGATGGTAGTTAATTCAGAAAGTCACAAATGAGGAGGTAGAGGCCACACAGAACATTCTGGTAAAGGATTGGACCAGCTGCTGCCAGTGGCCTGGGCTGCTCTGGGAGCCCAGCAGAGGCACCCTTCCTCCCTGTGTCCCTTGGCTTCCCCTCCCCTACTTCCTCATTTATTGAGCCATTCTCCATTGCATTTCTGTTACCATCCTTTTCACGCTGAGCAACTTCTCTCTTCTTTTCCTAATCCCACTGTTATGCTATCCACAGTTGGATATTTGAAAACAAAAACAAACAAAACAAAGCCAAGGTGCTTCAGTCCATCACGTTTTAAAGAAAACATTTGAACTACAAAATGATCTGGGCAAAGACCCATTCCACCCTGAGTGCATGCTTCAAAACATCATATTATGCTCAATAAATATATACACTAAAAACATGCACACGTCTCTAAGGAGAGCTAAAAGCTATGAAGTAGATCACTTAGGGATAGATTATTGAACTGAGAAAATGACGCTCTGCTGCCCAGTTTGTCTGCTAGCTGTGTGATTCCCATGATCCCTAGTTCATGATGACATTAATGCTGTTGCCTTTGTCGTTCAATGTGCAGTCAACTACATCTCTCCTGAACGGGATAAAAGGAGGGGGAGCTGCCTGAATGAATCAGAGAATGAATAAGTGAATAGAGGAGGGAAGGAGGGAGAAGGGGAGAAGGAGGAAGAGGGAAGGAAGGAAGGAGGAGGGAGGAGGGTAGGAGAAGGGTAGAAGGAGGAGAGGGAAAGAGGGATGGGGAAGGAGGGAGGAGGAGAGAGGAAGGAGAGAGAAGGGAAGGAAGAAGGAGGTGAAGGGAGGAGGAAGGAGGGAGGAGAGTAGGAGGAGAAGGGGGAAGGAGGGAGGGTAATAGGAAAAGGGGGCAAGGAAAGGGAAGAGGTCAGGAGAAGGATAGGAGAAGGGGGAAGAAAGGAGGAAGGGAAGAGGAAAGAAGGAATGAGGGAGAGGGAGGGAGAAAGAAAGGAAGGAGGGAGGAAGGAAGAAGTGAGGAGGGAGGAAGAGGGACGAGGGAGAAAGGAAGGAGGGAGGAGTTAAGAGGGATGGAAGAGAGAGGGAGGAAGAAGGGACAAGTGATGGAGGGAAGAGGGAGGAGGGAGGAAGACTGAACAGGATGCTCAGACAATGCAAGAAGGGCTGAGATGGGATTTTGCCCAGATCATTCTGTAGTTCCCTCAATCTCCTCTGCCCTGGGGTCTCCTTATGACTGCCCTTAAATCCCTTTGTGTGGTTAGGTTTGTCCTTTTCCTGAGGCTTCCACCCACACAGGTCACTTCATGGACTATTTCTAAGACCAGAGTTGCTGACTCTCTGGATCTGTAAGGTAACTGACAATGGAAAGGAGAATTCATCCCATTTTATCCACTATACAACCTAGATTTTCTGTTCAACTTTCCCTGCTATTTAACTCATACAGTAGCTGATATAAGATTATTAAAATATTAACACCCCCCAGGCCTCAACACAGCATAATGTACTGGAAGTGATCATCATAGCAGCAGTACTCATCCGGGTTTACAAGCCAGATCTAAGAGACATCATGTAATGGAAATCCACAGCCTCCTGTCTTTGGAAACCAAACACGAGTCTGAACTCAGTTCCACTCCAATTTTCCTAAGCCTCAAGGACATGCAGGTCATGCTGAAGTGCACAAGGGACTCAGCAGGAGCAGCAATGACTTAGTTCATTGCACAGGGCCTTACCTTCATCCCTGCTGGCTGTGCGCTGCAGGCTGTTAACTGCAGTGGACTCACAGGGTATGAGGTCACCTGAAAAGCTTCTTGGACTCTTCCTTAGCTTTGTTTCCTGTAGGGCTGAAATAATTCCAATAGACAGATATTTAAGTAGTAAGAGGGGAGGAAGGAAGGAAAGAATGAAGGGAGGGGAGAAAGAGGAGAGAGGGAGGAGGGAAGAAGTTGTAGAGGAAGAAAGAAGTTTGAGGAAAAGGATGAGATTACACTCAGCTGGTTTGGAAACTGTTCAGAAATATTTTACTTCTGGGTCACACAGGCAGCTCTGTGTTGAGCAATGAAGGTCCTGGTAGCTAATTTGGTTGTAGTGTTGATGGACAGGTAATCTGAGTTGGAAAATAACTGACAGTCGCTCAGCCTAACAGGACATCTCGTCCCTGACACCCTCAGCTTCACCACTCATGGTGGAGTAGAATTTCACATCATTTCCTCAGGTCTTGTCTGGTTTCCAGAACAGGATTGAGAGTCCCATCCAGGACCTGTTCTTTCCTGAATGTGTGTGATAATTTTATTCTTTGATATTACTCCCCTTCCCTGACTCTTCTTTTCCTGACCTTCTCTCCTCTCTTGAGCTGCCAGTGCTCCAGCTCAGCACGCATATTCTCCAGCATCAATATTCTCATCAGGGAAGTAATTGCCTGGCAAAGGTGAACTATGCTAGACACCCTGAATCTGGAAGGCAATGTCAAGGCGAATGAGTCCTAAGCAATGTGGGGATTTACCTCCACTGAGATGCCCGAGCAATGCCTGGCGAGCCTACTCCTGGCTCACTAGCTAGAGAGACATCTCTCCTCCACTTCTCCTCCCAGATTCCATCAGACACCAAGGCTGTTCTTGGCTAGTGCTACCCAGATATTAGCCAGTGCTGTTTCATCCACTAGGGAAAATGGCCAGGGCATCCCTGACCATAAGTATCTGTGAAAAATCAAGAAATGTGACTTTATTGCCCTTCTATGCCCTTAAAGGTCACCAGACATAACCGATAGGGTCTGCCATGGCCAGTAGTGTAGACAAGCCCTTAGTCTGGCTCTGAGCTCAGACTTCTTAGGCTCAAGTCCAAGTTCATGCATGCTAATCTACAAGGTTACTAGAAAGTTAAGTCCCCTGAGCCTCCCTTATTCATAGGTTGGACATGAGAAGTGTGTGTCTAGTCCACAGCAGGTGATTTAACTTGGATGTTTAACACTGGTGCCTCCATTATTACTCTTGGATCATGTTATAAACGGAGTTAAAGGAACGGTAATTAAGCTGCACATTTAGTCCAACCAAATATTAGCGATCAAAACAATAGGCTCACTTTTATAGAGTAGGGGCTATAAGCCACATTCCAGGCACTGTGACAGGGGCCCAGCAGGTGTCAATGTTGATTAATGTTTTCAACAATGTTTCCAGGTAAGTATACAAATTATTCCCTTTCTACAGCAAAGAAATCAAGAGTCAGAGAGTGTAATGGTCAACCCAGAGACAGTCAGGTACACTTCCATTCTTATTTATTAAATTCAGTTTCTCTCTCTCTCTCTCTCTCTCTCTCTTTCTCTCTCTCTCTCTCTCTCTCTCTGTGTGTGTGTGTGTGTGTGTGTGAGAGAGAGAGAGAGAGAGAGAGACAGAGACAGAGACAGAGACAGAGAGAGAGAGGTAGAGCAGGAGAGAGACAGAGAAAGAGACAGAGAGACAGAAAGACAGAGAGACAGAAAGACAGAGAGACAGAGAGAGAGAGAGACAGAGAGACAGAGAGACAGAGAGAGACAGAGACAGAGACAGAGCAAGCATGCAAGCTAAGGTCAGAACATAACTTGTGGTAGACAGCCCTCCCCTACCATGAAGGACCTGGGGATCAAGCTGAGCTTGCCATGTTTGGAGACAGACACTTTACCCACTGAGCCATTTCATTACTCGCTGCCCCTTTGTTTTATCTTGATTTTATTGGAGATATGGTGTCATGTGTACCTCCAGACTGTCCTCAAACTTACTATATAACTATGAATGACCTTGAACTTGTAATCCTCCTGCCTCTGCCTTCCAGTGCCTGCATTACAGTTCTGTCTCTGTGAACTGGGGGTAGAGTGTGAGGGCTATGGACAGCAGATTGTTCTTGAACTTACTTTGGTCATTTCCTTTTCCACATGGACAAACTGTCTAGAGACAAGGAGAATTGTGGATCGCCAGCCACCAACACACTTACTGCCTGTCCCCTGTCTCACAATGTTGAAACTGGACATGTGACTGTGGGTTCATTCTGTCTGCAGCACATGATTGCAAAGGGGAGAGGTGGTCCAAGCGTGCCTGAAAGGTTCCTAAGAACTTGGATGCCCCCTTGGAACTCTCTAGATGTGACATCCTGGGAATGTCTGCTTTATCTGTAAGCTTAGCCTCCCTATTATCCAAGGTTAGCTCCAAGCCCCACAGAAAGAAATAAATAAATAGCGTTGCTCTCTTGCCCTGTGAACCACTTGGCTGCATCTGGGAGTCTGTTACTATCTGCTCCGAGTGTTGGTAGGTTCTGTTTGGTGCTGGCCACACAATCCTGCCCTGGGCCAGTTCTGTTCTTGCTGGGAGGTTGTGCCTGTTGGAAACAGGCCTCTGGACCACACAAGGACTTAATAAACTGTTTACCTCCACGGTGGTGTCCAGGCCACTACACCCGCTGTGGTCTACCCCACCTTAATGACCGGATCTCAGATGCTAATACCCCTAATCAGATCCCTCCGAGCTGGCTGGTGTTTCTCTCTGGGTCTCGGAAGCACTGCTTTTCCCTATCACCTCCATTTTCCCTCCTTATCTTACCTAAACTTTCTATCCGTCCTGAAAATACAAGAATCTAAACATTGTGTCCTCCGAGTAGTTTTTAGTAATTTCTCTTATTTCAGCATCCACTGCATTTAGGACTGCAATCTAAGCAGCAACACCCACCTCTGAGTTTCAGCTGTCGCTCCAATGGAAAGGTCCAGCTGTCCCTTCTCAGGTAGGTTACAATATTAAGGGTCTACAGACCATCAGCAAAGGAAGCTTGCCACCATTTTCCTTTCTAGAAGGTGTTTGTTTATGTATGGCCTTATCACTTGCACACCCTAAGAAACCGCTTCAGAAAACATAGTCTGAGGCCAAGACCCCCAGTCAGCAAGGAAGAGGGAATGACCTGTGCAGCTTGTCCTCTAGGGAGAAAAATCCTAGCTCTAGAGTGATGGGGCCCCTGCACTCTCCCTGCATGCCTCCCTCAGCCATTGCAAGGACGCTGACAGCCATAAAAAATCAGGCCTGTTAACAACAGGGAAGATCACAGGCCTTGATTCCTGTCGAGCTCCTGCAATAACAGCTACCATCTGGCTCCCCATCACAGCCCAAGGCAGGGCCTGATTTATGGGGCAGCTTGGGTCAGGGAGTGGGCCTTGTTCATTGCCCTTTCCCCCACAAACACCCCAGCGGGCCAGGCCTGGGAGAGGGCCACTGCAGGTCACAAATAAATCCTGGGCATAAAACAATGCAGAGGTTTATTAAGGGACCTGAGACGGAGACGGATGCGAGTTATTCTGGTTACATGCCCAGCTATCTTCCCCCACAAGGTTCAAAGTCTATGCACCCTAATGCATTTCAGCAGCCAATAAAAGTTACTGCTGCATTTTCTCTCTCTCTCTCTCTCTCTCTCTCTCTCTCTCTCTCTCCCATAGTGCTCATATGGATGGAGGGGAGGGGAGCGGAGGGGAGCGGAGGGGAGGGGAGAGGGGAGGGGAGGGGAGGGGAGAGGGAAGGGGAGGGGAGGGGAGGGGAGGGGAGAGGAGAGGAGAGGAGAAGAGAGGAGAGGAGAGGAGAGGGGAGGGGAGGGGAGGGGAGGGGAGGAGAGGAGAGGAGAGGAGTGGAGGAGAGGAGAGGAGCCCCTGGTTTGATTTCTGTTTATACTGGACTGGGCATTGTTTGTCCATTCCTTTACATCAAACCAAAATGTATACTTTTAAGTTGAGCCAGGAGATGAGGAAGATACATAGCAGCCCTAAAGCAGTGAATAATCTCAGAATAATTAGTCACCAAAGGAAGTCAACTGCAGTAGACACTCACCTCTTTATCTAGCCCAGGGTTCCCTTGTGGGGATGGACATTTTTAAAGTAATCTAAAATCAAAATTTGGATCCATCCACGGGGGATAAAAGTGACATTTTCAAATGCTTCTGTGGCTCTGAAGTGCTGCCTTTGCAGAGAAGGCCAGACAGGATGGCCATGAGGTTCACTCTATCTGTAGGCTGGAGAGATCTCCATCTTTTTCCCCCAGAGGAAGTATTCAACAAGAACTCTCAGCTGCTGGCCATTAAGCCCTGGAGGGTTAAAATGATGTTGGCTGGAGATTAAATTAAATTGTATTGATTGATATGATGAAGAGGAGCTTGGCTAGGGTTTAGGAAGATGACTGTGCTATAGATACTAGCTGTATGCGTAGGACCCTGGGGTTCTGAGAATTAACATTATTCACTCCTGAGCACAGAATTACTAAGGATGATCTGGCTCACTCCAAGTGCCTAGGAAAACCCCTTCTATATCTTGTTATCTTTACCCAAGATGTTGAAAAGGCCCTCAAGAAGTTGTCTCTTATAGCCAGATGTGGTGGTACACACTTGGGAAGTGGAAGCTGGAGGATTTTGCATGTTCAGGGCCAGATGGATATATATATATATATATATATATATATATATATAGAGAGAGAGAGAGAGAGAGAGAGAGAGAGAGCATCTGTGATGGTTTGTATATGCTTGGCCCAAGGAGTAGTACTGTTTGGAGATGCAGCCTTGCTGGAGTAGGTGTGGCCTTCTGGGTATGGGGTTTAATACCCTTGTCCTAGCTGTCTGGGAGCCAGTATTCTGCTAATAGCCTTCAGATGGAAGATGTAGAGCTCTCAGTTCCTCCTGTACCATGCCTGCCTGGATGCTGCCATGTTTCCACCTTGATGATTCTGGACTGAACCTCTGAACCTGTAAGCCAGTCCCAATTAAATGTTGTCCTTTATAAGACTTGCCTTGGTCTTGACTTAATTAGAACAACTGCCCACAAACACACCCAGAGGTCAACCCAATGTAAATCCCTGTTGCTGACTCTCTTCTTGGGTGATTCTAGGTTGTCAAGTTGACAGCTCTAACCTTCACATATAGGTTACACTTCTCAAGACACCTTGTGTACTTATCAAAAACAACTGCTTTTTTTGAAAGGTAATTTCACAGAAAGGAAATGGTAAACTTGGATTGGAATTGACAAATCTCAGTTGCTAATGGACATTACCAAAGATTCACATTATACAATGTGTGGGAGATAGGGTATGCATGAGTACACCTATGTGAAAGCCAGAGGTCAATATCTGGTTTCTTCCCTCAGTCTCTTATAAGAAGCCCTTATTTTTCCAGACAAAGTATCTACTGATAACTATAGCTCATCTATTGACTTAGGCTATCTGTCAGTGAGCTCCAGCGATTCACCTATGTCCCCTTTCCCAACACCAGTAGTATTGTAATCTTACTTTACTACAGTCAGCTTTTACATGGATACTAAGGGTGCCAACTCAGGCTCTCAGCAAGCCCTTAACCTAGTGAATCATATCACTAATTTTCCTGATTTTTCTATTCGTCTTTGCTCTTCCTGGTAACCACCAAATCTCTTGTGCTCACCCTTGGCCACTGATATTAACTTGTCTTGAAGACTGGATTGGGAATTCTCCACTAGTCTGTTTCCTTACTTGCCAAAGCCTCATAAGAGCATAGCCCTTGCCTCAGCATTCAAAGCCTTGGATCTCTGGTTTTGCATGGGTGTGCATATCCTCCCTGCCCCCAAAATTAGTTTTGTGGTTGTTGTTGGTTTTGCTTGTTTCTTGGTGCTAGGGAGTGAACCTAGGGCCTAATACTTAAGCATTCTACATTTTAGTTACAGCCCACGTCCATTTTACTTTGAGACAGGGTCTTACTAAGTTATTCAGTCTGGCTTCATGATCCTCCTGCTTCATTCTTTTTGAGTAACTGGAGATTATTGGCTTGTGCTGCCAGGTCCAGCTCAGAATTAAAACTAGTATTCCCCTTTGCTACTGAGTGTCTAAGGCTCTTTGCATATGTATTTGACCTCATATAGTAAGGAATTTACTCCTAATTTTAGATATCCTGACAAGCAGCATTCCTCATGACCCATTAAAATATTTAGAAAGCAACACCTTTCCCATTTCCAAGCAGTATATTCCAAACCGCTTCTTTTAGCTGAAGATGGAGCTGGAAAAAAAATTTTTTTTCAATTTTACTGAGGTTTAAAGATAGGAGCTTTATCCTTCCCTACCCAGCAGACCTGGAAGAGCTGTGTGTCCCCCAACTCAAAGCCTTTGTTCTAAAGCACCCTCTGTGCAGCAGTCAGGTAGGTACTGTGGCAGCGTGGTAAGACACTGGCTGGTCCAGGCAGGAAATATGTGTTGAATGAATAATCAAATGTAACACCTGCCCATAACACATCTAAAAGATGTGTGGAAGGGACGTTGTGTGATGGGTAGGCACAGATGCAGCCCCAGAAAAAGGTAAGATATTACCACACTGTCCTCATAGCCACTGCCCTGATGCAGTTCCTGCCTCCTGAATGGGTCCATGAGGACTCAGCAGGCATCTGTGGCTTCAAGCAATAGAAATTGTTTTATCTTGAACAGATGTGCAAAAATTCACACCTTAAAATACTCTCTCCTTCGCACATCCCAAGCAATGTCTGTTTCCTAACTGCAACATGAATGTCTTTTGATTGTCCACTGGCCCCCTTAGCATCAACTTTACTCCCTGGCTTCAATTGTTCTCAGCCAACTATCATCTGAAAATATGAAGTGGAAATTCTAGAAATAAGTCTCAGTAGTAAGGTGAAAACTCAAGCTGTCCCATTTCCTCTTACCTGGCATGTGAATCATTCCCTATATAGTACACCCACACCGACTGCTACCTGCACATTGGTCACTAAGTAACCATGGTAATTAATAGATGAGTTGGGTCATAGTTTGCATATTCAAGGAACTCTTTTTCACCTAATAACAATGATACTGGCAATTTGGTTGAAGTATATCCTCCTCCTCCTCCTCCTCCTCCTCCTCCTCCTCCTCCTCCTCCTCCTCCTCCTCCTTCTCCTCCTCTTCTTTTTCTTCTTTCTCTGTTTTGAGACAGCATCTTTTATAGCCCAAACTGCCTTCAAATTCACAATACAGCCAAAGACGACTTTGAACTTTGGATCCTCCTGCCTCTACCTCTCAAATGCTGGATTTAAAGATTTGTAAAGCCACACCTGATTATGTGGTGCTGAGGATGGAACCTAGGGTGTTGCACATGCTAGCCAGGCACTTTACCAAACTGTGCTATGTCCCAGTGCTATGGAATATTGTTATAGTTATCTATTTTAATATTGTTGTTATACTCATACTGTAAATTAAATGTTATTGTAGGTGTGGGTATATAAGAAAAAAACCTAATGTCTACAGGGTTTGGTGGTCTCAGGTATCTGCTGAGGATCTTGAAACAGATTCCTCTCAAGTAAGAGATACTATATTCTACAATGGTTTGGGTTTTTGTTTATTCCATGGCTGAACTGAATACTGCTTCTTTCCTATGGTGAGAAAAAGTCCTGGGGTCTTGTATTGGGCTGAGCAGGGGCAGAACAACCTCTGCCCACACTGCAGGGCCAGTCCTCTGGCTGATATGGCCCTGGGACTTTTCCAGCAAGGTTTCCCCTACCCTCCCAGCTTCCTTCCCTACTGGTCCAGACCCCTTCCCTACTGGTCCAGAGCCTGTCTTCAAGTGCACACTATAGTTTCTTCTTTCTCCCTTCTGGTCCCTTCTCATGCCTTCCCTGGAATGTTGGAAGCAGATAAGGGAAGCCCCTGGCAAGCAGCCCTCCCCAGGTCCTGTTCACATGGGGACCTGCCTGACACAACAGCATCTGCCTGACACAGCTGTTGGCAGGCGGCTGCTCCTGGCCAGCCCCAACTTTGATTTATCATCCTGAGAGTAAATACCAGTAAATAAATGACAGACGTGTTCTTCCTCCTCCAGCCGCTACCCAGCTTAGCGATAATTAACTTGCTCTTTTTACTTTCCTCTTGCCAACCACAAAGTAATGACGTTCCCTGATAGATGAGTTGCCCACAACTGCCTGGCTGACAGGTGTTTTGCTGTCCCGTGAAAACTGGAAGGCAGATGTTGAAAAGTGGGAGCTCATGGGTCAATTTACCCCCTGCAAAATGACTTTAAAGGTTGAGCACACATTAAAAAAAAAACACCCATATATTCATATGAAAATTTATACCATGGAATCCTGATAGAAATTGGAAGTTGATCTGGAAGTAGTGGGTTTATAGTGTGTCAAGGCCTGGCAAGAACTGTCTAGATCAGTGGTTCTCAACCTGTAGGTCATAACCCCTTGGAGGGCAAACAACCCTTTCACAGGGGTTGAAGGTCAAATATCCAACATATCAGATACTACAATTCATAACAAAAGCAAAATTATAGTTTTGAAGTAGCAGTTGGGGAATCTCTACAACTTGAGGAGGAGCTGTAGTAAAGGATTACAACATTAGGGAGGTTGAGACCCACTGTTCTAGACATGACCACCCCTCTATGCCTGGTCCTCCCTTCTTCTGTTGGTCCCTGGGACCAAGTCTTGTTCTGCTGGCTTTCTTACAATAGGCAGGTTGCTCGGTGTGCATTGTGAGTAGAAGATGGATGTATAATCCTTTGCCACTTCTCTCACTGAAAGGTAAATTCAGTCTTCCCATAGCAGTTTCAATGCCCCTTAGCTTAAGATGTTGCTGGTAAATTAATTATAAAATAGACACATAACAAGTCTACAATACATCTAGAGCCTAGTATATAACATATGCTTCTAAGGCTGAGTCAGGAGGACCACAAGCTCTAGACCAGCCTAACTCGCACAGTGAGCTCCAGGCCAACTGGGGCTTCATATCATGACCCTGTGTTAAGTCCTGCCCTATCCCCAGATGTGTTTAACATAGCATAGCTACCTCGAATATGCATTCAGTTGGGCCTACAGCTGGACAGCACAAGAATATCATATCTCATGTTGCTATCCTGAGAAAGAATTAAAATTCAATTCCTGAAGTACATTTCTATTGTATTTGTATTGCTTTTGTGTCAGTTTTTTTAAAGATTTATTTATTTATTATTATATATAAGTACACTGTAGCTATCTTCAGACACTCCAGAAGAGGGCATCAGTTCTCATTATGGATGGTTGTGACCCACCATGTGGTTGCTGGAATTTGAACTCAGGACCTTCAGAAGAGCAGTCAGTGCTCTTAACCACTGAGCCACTTCTCCAGCCCTCCTTTTGTGTCATTATAAAGCTGAAAATTCAGAAGCTGATGTATTCTAAGGCTGCCTCTCTTAGGCCATTTGAATCAGTTGTGTCTATTGGATCAGCCCCAGTTCCTACCTTCAAGGGCTCAATTTGCATTTAGCATTCTGGAATTCAGAATTCATTTTTCCATATTAACAATACTACAAATGATATTAGGGAAGTGGAAATTTCCGGTTTCTTTGGAGACTCAGTTGTATCATGAAATTTTTTTCTGGAAACTGTCTTATAGAAGATGTTTTGCATTGGACAGTGGTGGTGCATGCCTTTAATCCCAGCACTTGGAAGGCAGAGGCAAGTGGATTTCTGAGTTTGAGGCCAGCCTGGTCTACAGAGTGTGTTCCAGGACAGCCAGGGCTACACAGAGAAACCCTGTCTTGAAAAACAAAAACAAAAACAAACAAAAAAAATATGTTTTGCTTTGCTTAGGTAGACACATGGGAGGATATTTTGCTGAGAACAGACATGCAGTGTTTTTCTGGAAGCTGCCTGGAAAAGGGACATGTGATGTTTTACTAGAGTGGACACTGAGAGAACTCATGGAATTTGGAAAGGGTATAAATATAACCCAACAACCAGTGGATGATGCTGTGTGGTATTAGTTCGCCTTGCCACTCTTTGCTGGTCTGTTTTGGGCTTTGCTAACACTGATGATGCTGTGAAATTGGTTCACCTTGATTTCTCTACTGACCATCATTTGTCAGACTTCATAGAGAGAAATTCACCAAAGAACTTCTCATATATTCCAGCGGCTTCTTACCACTTCCACAGACTTGGGCCGATTGGCAGAGCCTTGTGGTTTCTTCTGGGTTGAACTGCCCTTGCTGATTCATAAATAGCGTTTGCAAGTGGATCAAGCTATCACTTCTGATTCTTGTAAACTGAACTGCTGATATCTCCTGACAATGAAGAACTATTTCTAAACAAGTCCATATCTTCCTTTGTTCCATTAACCTTTCCTTTCCACTATCTCTGGTGAGTGGTGGGTTGGAGGGGGGGTTAAAGCATTTAAGAAGCCTTACTAAGAGTAGGTTTTGAAAAAAAATAGGCCTACATATTAGAGCCTTGGGTTCTCCCAAGAAGTCATAGTGGCCTTTATATCTGTTGAAGATAGTTGGGCTTGAATTACATCAACAATCATTTAAAATGTTATTTTCTGGGGCTAAAGAGATGGCTGTGTGGGTTAGAGCACTTGACACATAAACATGATGGACTGAGCTTGTATTCCATTTAAGAAGCTGGGTTGGCTAGGCATGCACATGTAATCTTAGCACCGGGGAATGGAGGCAGGCAGATCACTTCCTGGCTGCCAATCTAGGTCTAAGTTCAGTGATGAAATCTGACTAAAGGGAATAAGATGAACACCTAACATCTTCCTCTTACCTCTGAGAATGCACAGATGTGCATACACAACACCCATATATGACAATCCCAAACATACATACAAAAACTCACTCACAAACATTATTATCTGATAGTTTAGCTGAAGGCACTAGATGATCTTAAATCCCCAACAGCAAAACAAGGCAGATAGGTGTTCCCTGGGGAAGCCAGAGCCAGATTCCAAAGTAATCATCTGTTTCTGATGAGAGGTCCACATACATGTAGGCTTCTTAATGAAGTTTTAGAAGTCTGTGCTCCTGAACCAGAAGCTACTCAGCCCCAATCACCCTCTCCAGCAGGGCCACACTATGCCTTGGGCTTAGAGTTTTCAAAACTATTTTAATAAGGGTTCTTAAATGCTTCAACCTCCCTTTTAGCCCACCACCTACCAGAGGTAGTGAAAAAGAAAGATTAATAGGAAATGGGGTTTGTGGACCTGTTCAGAAAGAATTCTTTGGGTATTCCAATCTTTGTTGTCAGCAGTCCTCTAGCAAAACACCAACATGAATTACTAGAGGCAGTCCAGTCCACTCAGCAACCACCACTTACTAAACAGTAATGGCAGTTTGATCCAGAAGAAACCTCGAGGTCTGAGTCAGTAGAAGTGTCAAGCTGCCAAGTCAAATGAAAGTAAAAATTAGTGAGGCAAAGCAAGGTGAACCAATGCCAGAGCCTTCTCCCACTGTGTAAGGGGTCATAGTTATATTCTTTCTAAACATCACATGTCCTCTCATATTCAGCAAAACATTATATGACATAATTGAGTTTCCAAAGAAATCAGAAATTTCCTCTTCATAAAGCTCTAGTGTATGCTGTCATTGTTTCCTAGAAGCTCAAGTTCAAGCCTTCAGAAATGAAGCAACATGACACTTGACATGGAATCCAGAAAGTGGATTTACTAGACCAATACAATCTTAATAAGGGAAAAGCTGCAGAACCCGTATAAGTGAGAACTGTCAGCCATGTGGAGAATCTTTCATACAACACACCAGTGCCACCTGCATATTCTGTTGCTGCCACTGTGGGAAAGTAGGATAGGATAGGTTCTGGGGAAAGTAGAACAGGATAGGTTCATCTCTGATAAACCTGAGCACTTAATACAGCCTTGGCATCGACCATGTGAACTGTGAACAATCTCCAAACATCAGGTCCCCATTGCCCAAGACTAGATACATTCCAGGATGTCCAGAAGATAGCCAATCCTGAGGATACACAAATGTCTTACATAAGATGGTATAGTATTGTGTAACATATTCGCATATGGTATTTGTATATAGTATTTGTATGTCCTCCAGCACCTCTAGATTATTATTCTAAATACCATAAATCCTATGTAAATCATCATTGTGCTATGTCATTTAAAGAATGACAGGAAAACATTTTCTACAAGTTCAATATAAATGCAACTTTTTTCAAAATATTTTTGATCCACAGTTGGTTGATTTGTGGGATGTGGGATATAGAGAGCCGATTTGTATGAAGGGTTTGGTACTATGATTCTAAATATCCATTACTGTGAAGCCAACACAGAGAGATGGACTGCTGTATGCTAGGCTTGGATAAAAGTTAGGCACCAAACAAAAAAAAAACCATGTCAAAACTAAGCAGTTACATAAGGAACATAAGTTACACATTGCAAAGTTAAATAATATTGCTTCATTTTGCTTAGGAAACAGTGCTCTAAAGCATGGCACAGCTACAGATTGAAGGTGCCTACATATTGGCTCCACCTCACTAATATTCCTACTTCCACATGACAGAGAAGAAAACTGTTGGATTTTAGAGGCCTATTTGTTACAAAGCCCAAAACAGTTCCTTACTGTCAAGTGTATCTGTCTATGAATAGTGATTCTACTCTAGCTGATGGAATTGGTCATTCCACACACTATTGTGTCTCACCACTAGGGGCAGTTACACTACAAAATGGGGTTGTGGAAGTCAGCATCTCAAACACTAGAGAAGGAGTAGGGGAGACACCCCAGGGTTATCCAAGAGAAAATGCTGAGTGGAAGACACTTGGATAGAGACTTCCCATGGGACTCATGAGCCATCTTCCTGGGCACACCCAGAAATACTTGGTGGTAGGGTTCACAAAGGACCACTTATTCATACACATAGTACTAAAGTACTCTATCTATAAGGTAGAAAGAGTGGTTACTATCTAATCAGAATTGTTCAACCTTTGGGCATGTGGGCTAAAGTTCCTAAAACAAATGAAAGAAAAAGAAAAAGAAAGAAAGAAAGAAAGAAAGAAAGAAAGAAAGAAAGAAAGAAAGAAAGGAAGGAAGGAAGGAAGGAAGGAAGGAAGGAAGGAAGGAAGGAAGGAAGAAAAAAAGAAAGAAAGAAAGAAAGAAAGAAAGAAAGAGAGAGAGAGAGAGAGAGAGAGAGAGAGAGAAAGAAAGAAAGAAAGAAAGAAAGAAAGAAAGAAAAGGGGTACTTGTATTGAAGATTTTAGAAGGCCAGATGCCTGAATTTGGGGATTATGACATGAGCCAAATTACTTTGGGCTAATCCTCATGCCTTTGAAAGCCATTGTCTTAGGGTTTTACTGCTGTAAACAGAGACCATGACCAAGGCAACTCTTATAAGGGCAACATTTAATTGGGGCTGGCTTACAGATTCAGATATTCAGTCCATAATCATCAAGGTAGGAACAAGGCAACATCCAGGCAGTCATGGTGCAGGAGGAGCTGAGAGTTCTATATCTTCATCTGCAAACCTCTAAGAAAGCCTGACTTCCAGGAAGCTAGAACTAGGGTAATAAAGCCCATGCCTACAGTAACACACCCACTCCAACAAGGTCACACCTCCTAATAGTGCCATGCCCTAGCCCAAGCATATATAAACCATCACAGCCATCCACCACCCATCCTGTGTCTGACCTAAAATCTTTCTGACTTTACAATGTATTCTCAGCCGACTTATATAGCTCTCACCCATCCAAAAGCTGTAAGATAGCACCTGAAACCTATGGCAGAATTTGTCCTACTTCATTGTAACCTGCCTGCCTCTGGCTCCACCAGTGCAGTTGGCAAACAACTTGATTTATGACATTTTGTATAACTAATAAAAATTTTATATAACCATGTCAATGGTGGATGGTATTTGGGGAAACCTAAATCTTTGTGGGGAGGCCACAGTCACTCATATTGGACTCCAGAATTAACTTATTCCTCTTGATGCCATCTTCATCAACAGACCCTACTTTCCAGGAATCTACAATTTGTCTAGCAGGTAAACTCTAGGAAGGCAGATGGGGTAATCATGCTTATTAGTAATCATGTGCCACACTAGCTACACACAGGCACCTGTGGGGAATTTGTAGTGGTTCACACATACAGTGGAATACTGTGTATGTGATATGAACACTAAATTGTAACGTAAACACTGTATTGTGATGGGAAGACTGTGTGTGTGTGATAGAAACACTGTATATGTATTGGAAACATGTATATGTGATGGAAATACCATGTATGTGTGATGGGAACATTGTATCTGTGGTGGGAACGTTGTATATGTGGTGTGAAGATCATATGCATGATGGAAACACTGTATATGCATTGGAAACATATATATGTGATGAGAACACTGAATTGTGATGGGAACATTGTATGTGTGATGGGAACATTGTATATGTAACAGGATTGGAGACAGAAACAGCCACAGGAAGAGGACTGAAGGTAGATGAGGGAAGACTTTTGACAGATGGGCTCTGTCCTCAGCCATTCCCCGAGGTTTGAGGGGAAGAGTACAGAATGGAGAAGTTTGTCTAGTGCATACAATGTGATCTGAGCAAAATCAGCCAGTGGCATACTCAGACCAGAGCCTCAGGGCCTGTGTTCTGTAGCCCCCCCAGAACTTGGGATGAGAGGGGCTGACACTCCAGTGGCAAGTGTGTTCTCTCAGAAAAGAACCATGCAGACTCTGGTCCAGGGATTTGTTTCTGAACTTTCTAAAGAGGCTGGGAGGGGTCTCTAGAGGAAGAGGGCTACAGTGAGGACCTCAGGAAGTGCTGCAAGTCCAAGAGTTCTGAGGTTTGTGGACTGTTTGGTGTAATGGCTTGGTATTTGTTTCACTGGAGTATTTTTTGTGTTTCATTTTGGTTTTTTTTGAATATTTGATTCAAAAGCACACAAAAGGCCTAATGTAGAAAATCAAGCCCCATTATCACCTAAATGTGCATTTTATAAAACAAATGAAAAGGGGGAATAATAAAGAATCCTTAAAGTACAAATAAAATATGGAGTCTGAGAGAAGCCAAGGCTGGTGGGAAAGGGTCCAAGACAGTGCCTGGCCTAGCCAGTTGCCCTGACTACTAGCAGCTCCACTCAGAGGTCTCTCCAGCTAACACATGCAGGGGGTAAGTTCCCTGCTCATCCCCCACCACCAATTAGAGTCAATTGGTGACTTTAATTCAGTCTGTTCCCTACTTCAGGGTGATGGAGCTAGGTCAAAATAAAACAAAAAACAAAAACAAAAACAAAACAAAACAAAAAAAAGCAGAGTAGGGGGCAAACATGAATCAGGGTGGGGGCTTTGGAGATGGCTGCCTAGCAGGCCTCCGTTGGTGGTGGGTGCCTTACACTGTTGAACTTAAGGTGCTGAGATGTGCTTTCTCTCAGGATGGCCTGTCATTATTTCTTTTGTAACATCTGGATTGAAAGGCACCACCAAGCCTCTGCATCCACAGTTCCACATCCAGAGACAACCAGTCAATTATTTATTCTTTAATACTTGCACACACACAATGTATTTCTGTCATATTTACCTCAGTCTCCTCCTCCAGCTCCTCTCAGGTCCCCCTTAACTCCTGCCATCCTGAAACCATGAGCTCAGATAAAGTCTTCCTGTGAGTTCTTTTCTCAGACATCTGATCACAGCCATGGAGAAGTGACCAAGATCCTTGTAAACACTTGTGAATGTCAAACTTTCTGGTCCCAGTCATTCTTTTGTCTGTGGTTTATTTGCATTTCCCTGATGAACAATATTGTCAAATACCTTTCCTTGTGTTTTAGCCATTGACCCAACTTCAAAAGGCCTTCACGTTTGTTGAGTGGCTATTCAGTTCTCAGAATGTTTGCCTGAAAATCCCATTCTTCTCCCATTCAGTGGCCTTGGTGCCCCTGTCAGAACTCTGTTTACCACAGATTTGGGAGCTTATTCCTACAATCTTGATTCTGCTTTGCTGCCCTGTTTGTCTCCCCTGTGGCAACAACACACATTTTTGATGATTACATGTGAGTGTGCTAGAGCCACCTTGTCAATTTCTACAAAAAGACCTCTGAGATTCTGATGGAGAGTAGAGAGAAGCCATGGTGTTTGTGAGCCATGGTCTCAGCACTTCCAGATCATGTATTTGATTATTTAACCATTCTTAGCTTGAGTGAAACATTTTACAATCTTCAGAGGACTTCAAATGTCTTCGTTAAAATAGCTCCTGGATATTTTTAATGATAACGTAAATTGAATTGTTCCCTTAATTTCAAATGCACAGACATGAAATTTATTAGTGTTATTGATTTCAAATACTATAACTTTATTAAACTTATATGTATGTGTGTGTGTGTGTGTGTGTGTGCACATATGAAGGAGTTGGCCTTTATAAAGCCTGATTGAAGAAAGAAGGAACAAAAGGTAAAAAGCAGATTGGTCATTTTAGACTTAACTTTCCCCATAAGATGGGAAAACAGAAACAGGAAATAGTTTTAGTCTAGTGATTTGGAATTTTGATTTTTAGTATTGTTTGTTGGAGTCAGGTACAGTAGCACAGTCATGTATATGTGCATGTTAGTAAGCATCTAAATTGCTCTACACCTTCAGTTTTGAAACAGGGCCTCATTGATTTGGATAGGCTAGCTGGCCAGGGATTCACCTGCTTCTGCCTGATCACAGAACTGGTATTTCAGACAAGAAATACAGTCCCTATTTTTGTATTGGTGTCTCTCTTAGTGAGGGTCTGTTTTCCTGCACAAAACATCACGACCAAGAAGCAAGTTGGGAAGGAAAGGGTTTATTCAGCTTGCACTTTCCACATTGCTGTTCATCACCAAAGAAAGTCAACATAAGAACTCACACAGGGTAGGAATTTGGAGGCAGGAGCTGTTGCAGAGGCCATGGAGGGGTACTGCTTACTGGCTTGCTTCCCCTGGCTTGCTCAGCTTGCTTTCTTATAGATCCCAGGACTACCAGCCCAGGGATGACACCACCCACAATAGGCTGGGCTCTTCCCCCTTAATCACTAATTGAGAAAATGCCTTACAGCTGGATCTCATGGAGGCATTTCCTCAAGGGAGACTCCTTTCTCTGTGATAACTCCAACTTGTGTCAAGTTGACACACAAAACCAACCAATTTATCTCCTGATACTTGTCCCAACCTCACTATACGTCCCCTTCAGAATTTCCTATATACAGTGTATGTCATTTGTAAATAGAGCTTTGTATTTCTTCCTGTCTAACAGATGCCCTTTCCATTTCTTTATTAACTGTCCTGCATAGAACTGTTGGTAAAATGTTAATTACAAGTACTGGGAGCAGCCACTCTCTTCTTGTTGCTGATCTCAGTGGGGAAGAATCTGGTTGTTTGGGGGTTGAGTGTGATGTCAATTGTGGGCTCTTCACGGATGTCTCCCTTCGGTTGGGGGATGTTTCGTCAACTCCTTGCTCATGGGGCCTTGCCCTCACAGTGGTAAGAGTCAGTGTTTGTTGTTTGTCCATACGTGTTCTTCATCTGCTCGATGATCATTTTAATTCTACTGTTTCACTGTGCGCATTAATAATCTGATGTTAAATCTTCATCCTGGGAATGAATCTCACTTAACAAGCTATAACAGCATATGTAACTGGATTTGGTATGGTTAACTTTGTAAAGGATCTTTGCGTCCTGTTTATAAAGACATTGATTTGTAATTTTCCTTTCTTTTGATGTCTTTATTTTGTTTGAGCATCTAGTTAATACTAGTTTTATAAAGCAGTTAGCAAATTTCTCCTTTTCTATTTTTTTTTTTGGAAGATTTTTGTAAAGAACTATTATTTATTCTTCTTTCAATGGTTGTTGGGATCAATGCTGGGATTTTCTTTGTGAGCAACTTTGTTAGTAATTCAATTTCCCCTTTTGTTAGAGGTTTATTCACATTGTCTATTTTTTAATCAGTTACATTATTGTCTTTCAAAAGATCCATTTCATCTGTTATTTTGTATTTGGACTACATCAGTTACAGTATTCTTTATAATACTGTACAATACTTTACAATTTATTAACATAAATTGAATGATTATCTGCTCTCTTTCATTTATTATTTTAATATGTAGAGGTCATCTTTTTTTATCTTGGTTAATCTAGGTACAGCTTTTCTTTGTTTTCTTAAAGAACCAGCTTTTGGTTTCAGTGACTTTTCTTTATTATCTTCCAATAATTTCTGCTCTGTTCAGAATTATTTCCTCTTGATTGTTCTCTTTCTACTATAATATAATTTACATATCACAGGCTGACCTAAAACTTGCAGTCCTCCTGCCTTAACCCCCATAACACTGGTTGCAGTTATACACTGCCACACCTGACCCTTTTGTCTTCTGTGATTTAAACATTTTAGCTACCACGTCCCTGAGAACTACTTTGACTGTGTCTCATAAGGTACATTACGATTTCATTTTCCATTATCTCCAACTATTTTCTGATTTCACTTCTGCTGTTTCAGTTTTATTTGTTTTGCAGTATTTGACATGGAAGCCAAGGGCTGCTACTTGCTAAGCACCACTGAGCTACACCTCAGCATCACTGATTCCCTTTGAATTCAGACTCTCTAGTCTTTTAGGGGTGTTTGCCTAAACTCATTTATGAGTTTCCCAAGTTCTTGTTTGTTTCTGTTTTCTATTTTCATCGAATTGTTGTCAGAGATTTGCACAGTGGCAGTATCATAGCCAATGAGGTTTATCCAAGGCGCGCTTATTGCTAATTGAATTGTTGTCAGAGAACATACTTTGTATTGTGTCTGAGATTTGTTTTGGCATTTAATGTGAGATTTGTCATGAAAAAAAAAAGTGCCGCATATGCCTGGAAAGAATACGTATTGTACTGACTGGTTTTGTGTGTCAACTTGACACAGGCTGGAGTTATCACAGAGAAAGGAGCTTCAGTTGTGGAAATCCCTCCATGAGATCCAGCTGTAAGGCATTTTCTCAATTAGTGATCAAAGAGGGAGGGTCCCTTGTGGGTGGTGCCATCCCTGGGCTGGTAGTCTTAGGTTCTATAAGAAAGCAGGCTGAGCAAGCTAGGGGAAGCAAGCCAATAAGAAACATCCCTCCTTGGCCTCTGCATCAGCTTCTGTTCCTGACCTGCTTAAGTTCCGGTCCTGACTTCCTTTAGTGATGAACAGCAGTGTGGAAATGTAAGCTGAATAAACCCTTTCCTCTCCAACTTGCTTCTTGGTTGTGATGTTTGTGCAGGAACAGAAACCCTGATGTATTGTGTTATAGTCTGTTATTTTGAGCCGTTCTATGGGCTATGAGGTATAATTTTTTTCTTTTTAAAACGTTTTTTTTTTTTAATTTTATGTATGTGAGAGTTTGCCTGTGCATATATATGTGCACCACAGTGCACATAAAGGCCAGGAGAGGGCACCAAGTCTTCTGGAACTAGAGTTAGAGGTGTTTGTAGCCAACAGGTGAGTGCTGAGAATCAAACCCAGGATTTCTACAGAAGCAGCCAGTGCTCTTCATCTCTGGGTTTTCCATATGGCTTCTTATTTAGCTGTTTTAAGTGGTTGCTATAAAGTTTACTGCACACATTTCAAGAGAATTGAGTTCTAGTTTGTATCATTTACAGCACTGTTCCAGGAATAAACAAATGTACCCCTGTATAGTTAGTTACATTGCACTCCCCTTTTTTATTGCTGCTATTTAGACATTATATAATCATTAATATAAAAAGATTACCCTTATCTTAGTCACTGTCCCATTGCTGTGAAGAGATATCATGATCAAGCCAACCCTTATTTTTTCAAAAAACACTTAATTGGGCCCTGGCTTACAGCTTCAGAGGTTTAGTCCATTATCATCATGGCAGGAAACATGGCAGCAATCACGGCAATCATGACGCTTGAGAAGTAATTGAGAGCTACATCCTGATCTACAGACTGAGAGGGAGACATTGGACTTGGGCTTTTGAACCCTTAAAGCCTACCTCCAGTGACAAACTTCCTCCAACAAGGTCACCACCTCCTTGGTGACTAAACATTCAAATATGTGAGCCTATGGGAAACATTCTTATTTAAATCACAACAACCCAGTTATTGTCTTACTAGACATCTTTATAGTCTAATAGAGCTTTGCTCTCTCTACCATGTTGTGTTATTACTGTCAAATATATCAAATATATCACATGTGTTGCAGATCCCAAAATACATTATGTCCATATTATATTAGAAAAGTTGTTTAAATCAGACAAGTCCAAAAAAAAAAAAAGGCAGAAAAATGTGCATTTACTCTACCCTTTATAATCACACAAGTATGTTTGCTGTTTGCTGTATGTGAATTCAAGTCATTGTGGGAGTCATATGCTCTCAGCCATAAGGATTCTTTTGAGTATTTCCTGTAAGGACAGTTAACCAACATCAAATTCTCAGACTTCCCTTACCTGGGAAAATCTTTATTTTGCTCTCATTCTGTAAGGACAGCTTTGCTGCATATCTTTCTCTTGGTTTAGCTAGTCTTTTCCATGAACCTTTTAAATGTGTTATCCACTGTTTTTCAGCCTCCATGGTTTCTTCTAAGAAGTCAGTCGTCAATCTTCCTGCAGTTTGTCTCCTCTTGTTTGGTGCTTCTTGGTGATATATATATATATATAAAATCTGTAACCTTCAGTGTGTTTGCTATGACATGTTTAGTTGGTTGGTTGGTTTTTGGGGGAGGGGGTTGTTTTGTTTTGTTTGTTTTCCAGTTCTACTTAGAATATTGATTTTCCTAGACATACATGTTACTGTATATCAGCAAGTTTGGGAATACTCTGAAAGATTCTATGTCTATAAATTTGATGGCATAGGTGAAATGGCCCAATTTCCAGGAAAACACAACCTATTGCCAACTCATGAAAGAAAGAATGGGCAATATAAGCAGATTGGTGTTTATCTGTTACGTAAATGAATCAATAATCAATATCCTTCCAAAACAGAAAGCACCATTTCCAGATGGATTCAGTAGTAAATTGTACCAAACACTTGAGGAATAAATCATACTGATTCCCTATTGGCTCTTTCAGAAATAGATATGAAGGGACTGCTCTGGTTCTATGACCATTATCCTAGTATCAAGGCTTCGCAGATAGCTTTTATCTCTTTGTAATTTTTTTATGGGTATGTGTGTGTACATTCATGAGTTCATGTGGGCAGGAGCCCAGAGAGGCCATAAGAGGGCATCAGATCCTCTAGAGCTGGGGTTACAGTAAGTTGTACTCTGCCAGGTCATGCTAGAAACTGAACTCAGTTACACTACAAAAGAGTTACATGCTTTTAAAGCACTGAGCCATTTCTCTAACTCCTAGAGAATAGATTTGTAGACTGCTCTGTGTGGTACTACATTATAGTAACCTTACAATGTGCATCAGTTGGTAGCATTGTCTGGTAGGCAGATGGAATTTCTATCTGATTCTGTTGCTCATTTAATAGTTTACATTTTTTCTCTTCCTTTCCTCTTCCTCCTCCTCTCCATCTTCCTCTTGCTTTTCAACTGGGTCTGAGGAGATGCTGCATTTCTGGAAGCTATTCTTTTGGTTTTTCCTTGAATTCAAGAAATTATCAGTTTCTAAAAGCTAGTTTGCACCATACACTCTAACTTCTATACCCCCAAATTACAATAACCGCATCGCACTGTTTAACAAGGCAATAATTAGTCCCCAGGCTGGAAAACCCTCCAGCCCTCTATTGGATTCTCCTGTCTGTGGAGACTGGGTTGCTACCTCATAAATCAGCACAGCAGTTACTAGGGCTTCAAGAAGGAGGCCAGAAATCTGATTAGCTAACGCCTTTCCCCCTCCGTGCTTGGCATATTTTTATTCTTGGGAGGAGTATATAAAACACACTGTTTGCAGCGTTTATATTTAACTAACACCTAATAATTTACTGTTTTATGTGTAAAAATCTATTGCCTCAGATCTTTTTTCAATTTCTTTCTCATATCCCTGTGTCCTTCTACAGAAGGCTAATCCCCCATACAGTGCAATTTAAGAGTGCCCATACTGATCACACAGCCATGAGAGCAGCTCCCACCCTACCTAGTTATAGGCAATATCTTAAATGGTGCTGTAGCCACTTATCCATGGAGCATGTTTCAATACCCCAGTAGATGCCTCAAACTGTGGATCTTACTGAACCCAGCGTGGACTGTGGTTTTCCCATGTTCCCTGCAGCACTGAAACAGTACCAGAGTCACTCTGTCCTCTGGTGTGTTTTATGCCTGGGCTCCCTTTGAATCGCCTTTGAGTTTGGAAGCCATTATTAAGTAAAATGAAGGTTAATTATGTAGGCATCTGTTAAGCAAGATGCCTACTAAGTAACGGACAGGCAGGTAGCATACATGGATACATTGAACAAAGAGGTGGTTCACACCCCAGGCAGGACAAAGTTGGATGGTACAAGATTTCATTATGCTGCTCAAAATAGCATGCAATTTCAAGCTTATAGCTTGTGGATTTCTGGAATTTTCCATTTAATATTTTTGGACGGCAGTTGACCACAGATAGCTGAAACCCAGTAAGAGAGGGATTATGGTTTGAATGTGAAATGTTCCCCCACCAACTTGTGTGTTTGAGTGTTTGGTTCCCGTTTGGACAACACTATTTTGGGAAGCTGTGGAAACTTTAGACAGTAGAACCTAACTGGAGGAAGTCTGGCACTAGAGGTTGGCTCTGAAGGTTGCTATCCCTGTCCCTATCCCTCTTTCTGTTTCCCGTCCACCACATGCTTCCCTTAGCAGGATGTTAAGCCTAAGTGTATGGAACTTAGCAATCATAGGTGGAACCCCCTGAAACCATGAGCCAAATAATCCCTTCCTCCCTTGGATTCTTTTTGCCAGGAATTATGTCATATATTACTCAAAAGCAAACTACCTCAGTGTCCACAAAGTACAACTGTTAGAAGACCACTTGGATGTCTGCTCCATGGGCAACATCAAAGTGACAGATGTCTAAGGAACAAGGAAGTCTGACTGAGACTCAGTTGCTCTAGGATCCAAGAGTACAGTTGAGTTTCTGTGTCCAGGGTTTTCTGCATGCATGTGTGCATATGTGGGTACTTGAATGTGTGTTGAATGTAGATGATATAGCACTTGAGCTTGGGCTAGGTGCAATCTTCTTGTTTGTTTCTACCTGGGATCACTACATTGGTCTTCATTTTCTCTCCGCTGCAACATACTGTGGTAACACCTCAGATAGAAATGCACCAGATGTCACAGTGACATCATACATCCACAGAGTTGTGGTCAAATGGTTACAAATCTAGAGGGAGTAAATGCTATATCTCCAAGAGGTTTGCTTTTGCTGGATTATAAAAATTTCTGTTTCCCTGTAGAACCAGAACCCACCATCAGTGGCAACATTTATAATCCCAGGAATATTTCAGGATACCACCCTTTCTCACCATCTGTCAGAATCCTGAATACCAAATCCCACAACAGTTGAAAAAAATCACTATTTCTAAAAGAATGAACAGCTTGACTTTTAATATTTTGTAGACAATGTGGAATCTTGAATTTTTAAAAATCGTTCCACTGGTGGAAGACAAGACTAGACCGAGAAAAAGGAGCTAGGTACAGAAAGAAGCTTAAAGACTTATCAAGTATCTTCAGAGCAGGAAGCAGAAAGACCATGACAGAAGCACAGTGGATGGAAGCAGAGAATGTGGAGACTATGCCAGACATCCACTAGGTCTGTGACTGGAAGATCTGGGGTCAGAGAGTGAGAAAAGAAAAGGGGACTTGGAGATGTGGTTGCTGGGGCAGGGAGTCCGCAAACACTCCTGTGGGTGCCACGGGTTGACATTCTGAAAGCTCCTTAGAAAGCCACCCAGCCTCAGAGCCAGAACTGCCCTTGATGTGAATAAATGTCACAGGAGTTGAGAGTCTCTTTCAAAGTCTCACTGAGGATCACAAAGCACATTCACTGACTCTAAAATTAGTACTTTGGGAATGAGAAAAGATGAGGTCTTGTTTGTGCCCTTGATGCTTGCTTGTTTCTCTCTCTCTCTCTCTCTCTCTCTCTCTCTCTCTCTCTCTCTCTGTCTCTCTCTCTCTCTCTCTCTCTGTGTGTGTGTCTGTACCACATGCAGTGCTCACTGAAGACAGAAGAAGGGCTTGACTCCTTGACCCTTCTGGAGCTGAAGCAGCCCAATATGGGTGCCAAGAACCAATCCTAGGTCCTCTGGAAGAGTGGGGCAGAGCCATCTTAACCACTGAGCATGGTGCAGCTCCTGTCTTGTTAGTGTCCAGGAAGTTCTTGCTTCATGAGCTTTTTTGATCATAGCACACTTTCCTATATTCTTCTAGAATGTGTGTTAAAGGCCTAGTCCCTAGGGTAGTGTATATAGGTGGGGGAATATAGAATGGGAACAGTAGACTTTAAAGCTTTTAAGCAGACTTTAGAGCTTACCTTTTGCTCCCTGTTTATGAGATGAGCAGCCTTCCTCTGTGACATGTTTCCACCATGATGTGTTGTCTCACCACAGGACCAAAGCCAGGGATTAATCTATTGCAGATCGTAGACTGGAATCTCCAAAACTAAGTCTGTAATGGCTATTCCTGGTTGTCAACTTGACTATATCTGGAAGATAGACTACAATCTAGAATTGGAAGGCTCACCTATGATCCTAATCTGGAGGCTCAGAGATATAAGTTTCTGACCTGGATAGTGGCATGGAGATCTTGAAGCATAGTGGCTATGAATTTCAGAAGATTAAGATAAGGAGATCTCTGAGTTCAAGATCATCTGGGATTAAAGGCTTGGAGGCACACACCTTTAATCTGGGCCACACCCTCTGATGGAGACCCACAGGCCTATAATCTGGGCCACACCCTCTGTTGGAGACCTACAGCCTTTAATCTGGGCTACACCCTCTGCTGGAGATATATAAAGACATTGGAAGAAGGAAGATTTACTCACTCTTCCTTGCCTGCTTGCCTCGTGGGACTGAGAAACTGCTAGATCCTTGGACTTCCATCCACAGCTGCTGCTGACCATTGTTGGGGAGTTGGACTATAGAATGTAAGTCATCGACAAATTTCCTAACTATATAAAGACTATCCATACATTCTGTGACTCTAGAGAACCCAAACTAATACAAAGTCCAAATAAACCTTTCTTCTGCGTAGATTGGGTTGTCTCATATTTGATTAGAGTGATGGAAAGCTGACGTGCATATCCACATGTGCATATACTATTATAATAAATAAACACATAAAGGTTTTAAGAAAAAATAAAATCAGAGCTGTTTGGCTAAACTAGTAAAATTCAAAGAAGTCACAACCTGAGGAGACAGCCTAGCCACTGCCTGTGCCCACTGAAGAGACAGCATGGAGGTGCTCACTCATATCAGTAGCCCTTGGCCATGACAGAATAGACAAACCCCTGAGCAGCAGGGCTACAGAAGCCAGGATGCTCCATGCATGCGCTTAGCTTTAGAAATGAGAACTGCCCAGCCCCACCGGTTGCCTTTCCCTTTTCAAAATGCAAATACTTCTGGAGAAGCTGCTGCTGATTCAAATCTCTCCCACTTTGGTGTGAAATAAATTGTTAGATAACTTTCTGATCCGGTTGCCAGCTGAGAACAGGCCCCGAGGGGAAAGGGAGGGTACAAGCAAAGTGACCAAAGGGGGACACCATAACCCACCAGAGTGGCGGACAAAGCTAATCTAAGTTATGAGAGGATGATTTAATGAGTTATGGGAATGATTTAAGATATAATATTGGAAGATATCATGTGGAATGATTGGAGGATCAGCTTCTGAAAATGAAGAAAAACAGATACCAGCCAAGAATGCAGTGAAGCTTCCTCTCTGTGACACAGCCAGAGGCAGTCTCCAGCAAGTTCACACCACTGAGGCATGTCACCGCCACACCTCATGTCTCTTCAGTCATAGATGTGAGTTCTCTATGTCACTCCTTTAAGAAACCACACTCAGAGCATCAGTTAAGAGCACTGACTGCTCTTCCAGAGGTCATGAGTTCAGTTCCCAGCAACCACATGGTGACTCACAACCATCTGTAATGGGATCCAATGCCCTCTTCTGTGTGTCTAAAGTCAACTACAATGTACTCATAGACATAAAATAAATAAAAAAGGGAGTACAGCGTCCTTATTCTCTGAGTGTGACAGAAAAAACAACTTCATTAAGATGCCTCCTCCCTAGAAAGGCACCATTTATACTTTAGTACACCTGTGTGTCTATAGTGTTTACCCAGCTGGCACTGTCACAGCTCTAGAGGCAAGTCCCAACAATCAGTTGTGCCTCATGAGGGATTCGTGGACTTCAGGTGGCCTGGGTTCTGTTTTCACCTATGATATGAACAGGGTTGGCTAAGTTCCAAACACCTTCAGCTGCATTTAGAATCCGAGGAAAAGAGAAAGATTCAGATAACCTGAAGACACTGGTGTGTTTTGGTTTTGATTTTCAATGTTCACAGACTGCTTTTGCCACTGAATAAAACCTTCTGGATCTAGGGGTGGGTTCAGGCGACAGCTGGTACTCTACCCAGTGTCCTTCCAGCCTCCTGGCCACCACTTAGCACAGAATCTTCTGGTGTGCCAATTTTAGGGTCTGCCAGGCACCCAGCTCTGAGACTCACACTCCACTCAAAGGAGTATGTTACTTCTAGAATAAATCCTTGACGGTTGTCTTCACTCATGAGGCGCTCAGAGATCAACTTGGGAATGAAACCATTTTAGCCCAGGGGTGGAACAGGTGTGGTATCCTTCACTGTCTAGATGGGACCTGGGCTTAGGCTGGATTTGCCAGCATGAGCTTCAGTTCTTCCTTTTGCATAGATACCTGAGAGTCTCTCCACCCTAATTCTATCTTTTCTCAATTAAAGCCAGAGAACATTTTCCATGTGGGAATGTTCATGTATGTTCAGGTGCATGTGTACATGTGTGTACATATGTAAGGAGGCCAGAGATCAGTCTTAGATGACACCCCTCCTAAGGTGCCCTCTACCTTAAGATTGATGTAACCCTGTTTTTTTGCTTTTGTCTTGTTTGTTGTTCGTTTTGTTGGTTGGTTGTTTTGAGCTCGCTCATTAAGGTAGTCTGCTGGGCAGTGAGTCTGAGAGATCCTCTTGTCTCTACCTTCCCAAGCCTTTAGATTACAAAGGTGCATCAGCATTTTTTTTATTGAATATAATCTTCATTTGCATTTCAAGTGCTAAAACCTTTCCTTGTTTCCCCCCTCCCTGAAAACCCCAACCCCTCCTCCCACCCCCTGCCCACCTGACCCACTCCCAAGTTTACCCCCTCCCAAGTAGTTGGCTGCTAGCATCTGCCTGTCTGCCTCTGTATGTGTAAGGTTCTGGCAAGGCCCCTCCAGAGACAACCATGACATGCTCCTTTCGGTATGTACTTCTTCTCGTCCATAATAGTGTTGGGTTTGGTGATTGTTTATCGGATGAATCCCCAAGTAGGGCAGTCTCTGGGTGACCTTTCCTTCTGTCTCTGTTCCACACTTTGTCTCCTTTAATACTCCTGTGAGTATTTTGTTCCCTTTCTCAGAGAAACCAAAGCACCCCCACTTCAGCCCTCCTCCTTGAGCTTCCTGTGGTCTGTGAATTGTAACTTATTTTGGTGCATCAGCATTTTTACATAGGTTCTGGTAACTTGGTATCTATGCTGTGTGCTCCTATGCTGCGTGTCAAGCACATCACTGACCAAGCCACTTGCCCAGCCCCAGAGGACATTTTCTGAATACACATCTGAGAATGTGTATTCTTTCAGACAGCACACGGAGTGTTTCCTGCAGACCTTAGTGTGGGTGCTTTCAGCAAAGATTTGAGTAAGGTCTCACTATCGGACCTATATCTGATCATTCACCCCCAGGCTGGGTTCTGAAGCTCTAGAAAGCAAAAGCTGAAAAGGTATCCACTTATTCTGCATTGAAGATGGGAAATTTTACCAGATGTGCCTTCATTCAGGACAAGAAATTGTCCCAAATAGTGTGGGGGAGGAGAAACTCACTGGTTGGTTAACAGCTCAAGTTCTATGGATTTGTGGAATGTGCTGTAAACTATGAGAGAGAGAGAGAGAGAGAGAGAGAGATAGAGAGAGAGATAGAGAGAGAGATAGAGAGAGAGAGAGAGAGATTTAGAGAGAGAGAGAGAGAGATTCATATAGATAAGAGAACACAGAAGGAGTCATAGCACAGCTAAAAGTAGAAATCACCTATAGAGGTGGTTACTGATCTGATCAAGGATGCAAAGAGCTGAAGCTCAGGACTGGACAGGCTGCCTAGTAGACACACGATGCAGAATCCAGGGGCTCTTGGGAGTAGAAGCCTGAAGTATTTCTTATGGAAAGGGTCCTGGTAGGCTGAATACATTGCTGAAAATCTAAAGAAAAAGTTACAGGGCTGGGTCTGGGGTTCAGTTGGTGGAGTGATTGGCAAGCTTGGGTGAACATTCTGGAAGATCTGTGCTCAATTCCAGCATGGAATAAACTGGGCATAGTGTGGTATGTCTATACTCTCAACACTCAGAGAGTGGATGCAGAAGGATCACGAGTTCAAGGCCAACCTTGGCTACATAGAGTTTGAGCCAGCTCAGAATACAGAAGACTTGCTCTCAAAACAAAAACTAAAAAGAAAAACAAACAAACACATCTGGTGGACCATGACAATGAAGAGCAGAGCAGTGACTTCCTTCACTGACCTCCATAGGAGCACACGGGTTGGCCTAGTGACTCTAAGGTGTGTTTTAAGTCTAAACAATATTTTCAGAATCAGGAACTTTTAGATGGAAAAATGAAATCTGTGAACATTTGGAAAATGTGTGTGGCTGGCAACCCAGTAGAACCTCCATTTGTCATAAGGCCTGGTTCTTATCTTCATTCCTGCCTGGCTCTGGTACCCACTGTATACCACAAATAGGCTTGTGTCCCTGAGCTAAAGTGTGTAGAGTAGGGGGTGTCCAGTCACTACCTTTCTGCAGGGAGGAAAGAGGTAGAGTCACACTGTGGCAGATCCCAGGAACAAGAAAAGCAAGCTCTAAGAGTATCAAGAGTTTGAGCATCACAGGGCCTCAGTTGAGAATTTTTGCATTCCAGCTATGGGTTTTGAGATGGAAAAAATAATTGTCCCCTTAATGAGATAATGTACTTATGTTTCCCAGAACCACCCCACCCACACCCCACACCTCAGCAGCACTATCCTTAACAAAAACGCAAGGTCCCCTTTTTCTTCTTTCTACCTTTATCTTTAAGATGTTGGCCAAAACATAATCATGTTTTCCCCTACACTTTCTCTCTTCCCCCCCCCCCAACCCTTCCCGTCTTCTACCACACAACAGCTTGCTCCCTTCATTGCCAACCTAAATCAACAAGGTGTAGTTTTCCATCCTTCTCCCCATCCTAACAGCTACACAGATTACAGCTTTCCTGCCCTGTTGTTTTTCTTTCAAACTCTAATAAAATGATCCTCAGGCTTCCTTCTTATTCTGTTTTTAAGTTATTTTGTCAACAAGACTAAGAACTCCCAAAGGGAACCTTAATTTCCCTGATAACAATGAAATAGGCTAGGGCCTGGGTCATCAGGTGAGTTGAGAGTTAAACCAGAGCTCTCATGAGCATGAGACTTGAGTCCCTAGCTCATCCATACTTAAAAACACCCAGAAACTGCCTTGACTACTTAGGCTGGGGGAGGGTCTCTGAAGTTCACAAGCTCACTAGCCATTCACACAAAGTTCAAAGTTCCCAGAGCCACTGCTACCAAATTGCCAGGTAGAGGGGCGACTTGCAACTATGTAGCTGTGAAGACTGGCAAGATGGAGGCTTCTGAAAGGCCTTGCAGTTTCTGTCCTCCAAAGATGCTTGCTGCCAGGTTACCCTTGTGATTTAAATTTGTTCCCTCACAAGCAGTGCGCAAATGCTATATTCTATTCATAGTAACCCTTGAGACAAAGGTGCCCAGACAATGCAGCTGAAAAGATTTCATTCACACAGCTGCGGGATGCTGCGTTCTCCCAGCAACCCCTTTCTTATTCAAGCACTTGTTGGTGCTCTGTGTCCTGCAGATTCAACTTCGGGACGCAGGCTGCTGGCAGTCCCCATGGTGTTTGGGGGTTTTCTCTATTTGGAAGAGTGTTTATGTGTGACCCTCCTCCCCCACGTGTGAGCTGAGAGCTGAAGCTCTCAATGGGCACATTTGCAACTTCTCAAAGGGAGGAAAGACAACCCCTAAAAGAAACCGGGATGTTTACAGAGAAGTAACCCCTGTGTCATTTTCCCTAGCAGGGAGGTCCTGCCTTGATTGCTAATAGTTGTGTACTTTAGCCATGTGTGGCATAACCCGTGGTTGAGGCCGTGAGCCACAAGGTTCCCTCCACCCTGCAGCTTTCTTTCAACTGCACAGAATACAGTGAGGCTCTGCTGGCTGGGCCCACCCAGGGAGCAGCCCATACCCTCCTACAAGGACCTCCCAGTCATCTCCACTCCCCCTGACCATCCCACAGCTGCTCCCCACCAAGGAAGCAGAGCAGACTCCTACCTTCCTGCCCAGGAAATTTCTCCTGCCTTCTACCCCAGATCAGGGCACAACGACCACAAAAGCCCTTCCCACGTCTTTCTCTAGGCCAGCAAGTGAATACAACTCAAAGGCTCTAGGAAAGTTCAGGGAAGGGAGCTAGACAGGGAGGCAGCCACTAGGGTGTGACCTCTACTTCACCCCCAGACAAGCAGCACTGACACCCCAAGAAAAGGCGTCCTGGGAACTGTGGGGCATTTGAGTGACTGACAAATGTAAAGATCTGTGCCTGGAAGCTAGAGACAGGCAGGAAGGAGGTACCAGCAGGACCAACTAGCCATTCTTGTCCCAAAGACTATGAGGAAAGGATCTTTATTTTATAAAAATCATCCAGGTTTAGTTGGAAACTGGAGGAGGGACAGGCAAAACAGTAGCAGGAGCCCTTAGCAATATCATCGTGGTTCTCCAATGGGGGTTGACCAAAGTGGCTTATATTCTACAGGGACCAGAAGATGTCAAATCATTCATAAAGTAATAGCACATCAGGGAATTGGAGAGATGGCCCAGGGATTAAGAGTACTTGCTTCTCTTACAAAAGTAAAAGTTTGATTTCCAGCATTCACATGGTGACTCACAACCACCTATAACTCCAGTTCCAGGAGATCTGGAGCCCTCTTCTGGCCTACACAGGCACCTGTACACACTTGTATATATATGCCTACATAAATAATAAATAAAATTAAACAATTTTAAATAATAAAATATCAGGTTGTGATATGTTGCATAAATAAAAAAACTAAACAGAGATGGGAGAAAGACAAATTGTATTGGGGTATTGAAGTAATGACTTTCCTAGGGTCCAGCAATAAAGCGACCATGTGGGCTTGCAACATTATCCACCTGCCAGCATATGCCAGTCTTTGCCAAAGAGACCTATTGGCAGTCCTTGTCACTAGGTCACATTCTAGAACCCCATCTGACTGCACCAGCACGTCTAGGGTGGACCCTGCAACACACATGGTTAATAAGTGTCCTGGGATAAGTCTGGTCATCAAGTTGGGAAAGAGAACTGTGATAGCCAAGGGTTGTACAATCAGAAAAACTTGTGCTTCAGCGCACAGCTGTTGCCACTTTTCTTGTGACCTCAGATCCTCTTACATTCCTCCCCTGTACCATAATCTCCATGGCCCAGCTTCCCTCACTGGATGGTTGTAAAGACTATTAAGAGTACCAGGTACATAAGTTACTTTATAGGGCATATCACCTATGGCATAGGTAGCAAGAGGATGAACCTCCAACAGCAGATCTGTAGTATTTGTGTGTCATCTAGTTAATGAGAGTGAGTCTGGATTAAACATTGCTACTAGGAATCTCATGTATCCTAGGCTGACCTTGAACTCTGCAATGTAGCCAAGGATGACCTTGATCATCTGACCCTCCTGCTTCTATCTCCCCAGTGCTGGGATTATAGGCATGGGCTACCAAACCCAATTTGTACAGTACTGGGAATGGAACCCAGGGTTTTACATATGCTAAGTAAGCTCTCTACTAACTAAACCATGTTCTCAACCTGGCTATGTTCACATCTTGGAGTCTAAACCCTGTCCCTTGCTCCTCAAGCTAAACCTGGTCCTACTGATATCACCACTGTATGATGGTGTTCCATCATTACAGCCAACACTGGTCCCAGCCCCCACCTCTTACTGCAAAAGCCTCGAACGGTGGTCCTTCCTGACCCTGCCAAACCAGCCATTCTCTAAGCCACAGCTCTGCTGCTCTTTTATCCATTATGTTTGCCACCTCCTCCAAAAGTTTTCCATTACTCAGATACAGTCCAGGATCAACACCTAGGCTTTCTTGGGTTCCTTCCATCTGGCTGCAGATTCCTTCTCCAGCCTTCACAAGAACACTGTCTGTATGTCTCTACTTGCAATTTATATATGAATTATTCGGGAAGACTTTGGATTCCTACAGCAACTTTTGTAGAATCCATCAGACTTGGGATTCATTGTTCATGCCTGTGTCCATCAAGAGACACCTTGCCAGAGCTAGGACAGGTCTGCCTCTACAGGAACAGTGACTGCACTGGAAGTCAACCAGTACATGAGAACTGCACAAAGCGTCATCTGCTAAGGGTACTATGGGAAGTACCCTCACCACATTCCCTTTATACCTGCTGTAGCACTCAGGCAGCCATTATTGGCATTGCATGGTGTATGACAGTATGTGCAGAGCAAAGTGGGCACCTTGTGTGCTAGAGCCTAGTCTGTGGTGAGGTCTCCTGATGCAACGTGAATGAGCTCGGACAGAAACGCTGTGGATTCGTTATGCATTTAATTGTGTTAAGAAATCTTATGCTGAAGCTAATGCTTTTGGCAACCCTAGCCATTAGGTGCAAAGCTCTATACTCCACAGTTTAACATCTTTAGGGCTGAAGCTCAACATTTGAGTGTGCACTGCGCTTGCAGAGAACCTGAGTTTGGTTCCCAGTACTCACTTCCTGCAGCTAACAAACACCTGTAATTCTAGCCCCCAAAGGATCCAACACCCTCTTCTGATCTCCTGAGTCACCTGAATTCATGCAGAACCCACAGAAAGACACATACATATACACAATTTAAAAAAATAATTAAACCTAAAAAGAGGGGCGATGGCTAGGGAGTTAAGAGTACCTGCTGTTCTTCCAGATGTGGGTTTGATCCCCAGTACCACAAGACGGCTTTAAAAAAATCCCTAATTCCAATCTAAGGGGACCCAACACCCTCTCCCAGCCTCCCTTGGCATCAGACATGCACAGGATGCACAGATATACACGCAGCAAAGATTCATAGAACCACAAAAAATGAAATTATTAAAAAAAATAAAGACAAACAAAAAAATCCCTTGAATTCTATGCCACTATTAAGACATAAAGTGTTCAAAGAATACTGCATGAAGAATATACTTTTCCCTTTCCTACATAAGGAGCAACAAGCAGGTTACAGACCCCATGGCTGGACTTATGTTGGGAAGAAACATTATTTTTTTGTGCAGAGTTAAGAATTAATTTCCTAGGCTAAGGAGATGACTCCACACATGAAGTCACTCAACACATAAAGGTGGAAGTGAAGAACTGACTCCACCAACTTCCACACGTACTGTGGCATACAACACACATGTACACACAATCATACTAATTAATTAATTTAAAAATGTTAATGATTAAATCTCCCATAGAACAATTTTGGAAAAAATATGATTTTAGAAATAGAATACATGTCATCAAGAGTAAAAGGAACAATTTTGGGACAGTTTGTAGTATACTTTGAAAACTGGATTATAATCTAATTCTTTTCCTTTCCCTTAGGGATGGATGAGTTCTCACTCTGTGCTTGCTTATATAGTAATATATATAATAATATAATAAAGCTATGCAATGTAATGATGCAGGCAGACACAGTGAGTATCTCGACATGGTTAAAGACACCATGTGCCATATCACTGTCCTGAGACAGGTTTTGAGTTCCCCACTAGTGTCTAGAAACAAGCCAGGAGGGCATCCTGTCGGCCATCTCTGCAGAATGTCACCAGATGCATTTGACAAAAAAGCTGTAAAATCAATCAGACCTGTTCTCTGTCACAGTACTCGAGCAATCCCAAGCCAGTACTCTGAAGAGGCTCCAGGGTCACTGAGGCTTGTGGGGCCCTGCAGCAGAAACCAGAGACTGACTATTCATATGTGTGGTAGGTACCAAAAGATATGCATTTCCAAGAAAAAAATTATTTGGGAAAGAATAGTGATGTCTATGCCTCATTCACATGTTCAGATAGCAGTTTATCTAGGGTACCCTGCTGTGTGAACAGAGGCAGAGCAAGCCTGTCTCTTCATTTAGCCGCCCGGTGATGAAGTATGTTCAGATTTCTGGGGTAAGCCAGTGAAGCTTTCATGTCAGGACTACTTGTAGGTTTTACATAGTTAGCCACAATCCCAGCTCTGAAGAGACTAAAATGCAGCCAGACCTGCCCTGGTAACTGCCTTGGCTTTTTACCTTGTGTTGAGCCACTGAAGTCTGGAGCAAAACCCCAACAGCTGGGCTATGCATAGAGACCTCTCGGGATTGTTACATACTGGGGGGCTAAGAGGTGGCAGCAGGGCCTGAAGCTACACCTCAAGTCATGTCCTCAGGCTTCTGGAGGTGCTAGGCTGGGAAAGTGCTCATCTTTGGAGGAGTCAAAGCTAGTCAGTATGACCCGAATGGAGTGACAAGGGAGGCTCAAAATCCACTAAACTGTGCTTATATCATTTCTAGAATATTCTCTGATTTCTACCTGCGATTCCTACACCAGAGGCTTTGTCTTCTGTGGGATCAACCACTCTCACCACAACCAGGATAGATAGAAATCTCTTAAGGTCTCAACCAACCTCAACACTGCCTCCCAGCCAGATTAAAATGATGTTTCCAAATGTTATCCACTCATGGCCTTTCCAGACTTGTAGGTTGTTGTTGTTTTTTTTTAACAGAGAAAATAAACAACTTGGAAAAAAGGAAGTTAGCCCACATGGATCATTCGGTTTTGTTGGTTTTAAAACTTGATGGAATTTCTGTCTTAGCCCAAAATATCCGCTGAACTTCTTGCTGTTTGAAGCAGCTCTTCTCCCTGGCACTCACTTTGTTGGAGAATGTGTAAAATTGTAGCCCAAGAAGTTTGTGTTTATGTCCCCAAACCAGAATAAATAAATAGCTGCATGATATTGAAATCACCTGTCAAAATACCCACTGCAGTTCTGGGACACAAAGAGAAGTCTGTCCCATGATTGGCTCAGGAGCTTGAAGAATTCAATAGCTGTTTATATCATTCAGCTTAAAAAAAATAACCTGTAATTACTGCATTTTAACCCCAAGGCAGCCAATTATTTCACAAAAGCACTCTTCAGGAAGCCAGACATTAGCCTGGCTAATTAGGCTGACATCACTTTGCTCTTATCACAATGCAGATGGACCCAGACTGAAAAGGGTCCTGCCAGCCAGAGGTGACTGTGGGTGGCATGCGTTGTATGTTGTTCTGCCTTTTACTGCTTAGTTTTATGTGTTCCTCAAAATAGGGTCCCTTTCCAAGAGATGGACTTCCATCCAGCAGAAAGAAAGACTTGCATCTCTTTCTGAGCCCGGCTCCATTATTGCATAAGGAAAAAAAGAGGAGAGAAAAGGAAAATAGCGTGGTTATAATCTTTTCTAAACATAGGACGTCATTCGTTGCCCTGTAGGAAAGGGGCTTGTTGTTTTAGCCAGTGAAACCATTTCCCAGCCCCCTTTGCCGTGGTACATTGGGTAAGAGGTCAAGCAAACTTGGGAAAATAAGCCCAAGCTTGAAGAGTTCTTTCCTCCTGAAGAATTGGGTGTGTCAGGTCTGGGAAGATGGTTTATTTCATAAGGGCTTGTCATATTATGAGAACCCAGGTTTGATCCCAGAGCCCTGTGCAAAAAAAAAAAAAAAAAAAAGAAAAAGAAAGTCCTATAGGTTATCATGCACCTGCATCGCATAGAGGACGTTAAGACCAGAGCATCTATCTCTAGGTCTCCCTGGCAAGGAAGAGACTGTCTCAAAAATCAATGTGGACTGTGGCTAAGGTCGACCCCTGATCTCTATATGCACATACACTCATACACATGCATGTGTTGGGGAACTAGACCCTCACCTTCATACAAAACTTCACTTGAATCGGTGGCCTCCAGGTTTTTGTCTCCTGAATTCAAAGAATGAAATTTATGGACAAAGACTGATTGAGAGTGTGAAAGAAAAAGACAGAGTGCCTCTTGAAGGGGCATCCAGCTGCCTGTCTGTAGGCTTTTAAAAGATTGATAGCAAAAACTGGGGTAAGGCTGGGGGAGGCAGTAAGCTGATCAGTCCATTTGGCCCAATCACTATCCAGGTGTCCCCACTCAGTGCCAATCCTGTCCTTATATATTCAAAGCAAAGGTGTTCATTTAGAAGATTCAAAACAGGAAATCAAGATTCCTTCCAGCATCCCTGACCTCTGGCCACAGCAGAACCAAAGGCATTTTGCTTAAACACTTCTGGTATCTCTGGCCTTCAGTGAGAACAGAACTGCCGCCTGGGCCAAAACAAACACAAACAAAAAACAAAAACAAAACAACAAAAAACATATTCATGTTCATTCCAGTGTCCTCTACCATAAAATTCCCTGACAAGTTTCTATCTCCTGTTCTCATTGGAGACAGCCTAGATATCCGCTGCCAAACAGGCAAGCTCCAGGATCATGAGAGACGCCTTCTCAAAAATTAAGGTGATCAATTGAGGAAGATACCCAACTTTGGCCTCTAGCCTCACATGCATAGCTATATGGAAAAGATTCATTTGTGAGACAGGCTCTATGCTGAAACATGTTACTGAATGGGATCTAAAGAATAAAAAGTGGGGCACCCTGGGAAGGACACGGGACTCAGGACAGTGAGAACACCATCCTGAGTATGGCAGCCATGGTTCAATAAGAACTGAATAGCAGCCAAGAGGGCCAAACCAGGCACATCTCTTCATTATAAAAGTCACAGAGAAACAAGGAACAGAAGGAGCACACCTCAATAAAATAAAGGCTATATATAAGAAAACTACAGCCAGGGGCTGGAGAGATGGCTCAGTGGTTAAGAGCACCGACTGCTCTTCCAGAGGTCCTGAGTTCAATTCCCAGCAACCATATGGTGACTCACAACCATCTGATGTCATGTCCTCTTCTGGATTTGTCCGAAGACAGCCACAGTATATTCATAGAAAATAAACAAACAAACAAACAAACAAATAAATAAAAATACACTATAGCCAACATCATGCTAGATGGAGAAAAACTCAAAGCGTTTCCACTAAGGTCAGGAACAGAACAAGAGTGAATCCTGGCTCCATTCATAATCAATTTAATGACTGAAGTATTAGCTGGAATAGTTAAAAACTCTTCCAAAACTGATACAAAACTGATCCAAGCAGGAAAGAAGCTAAATGATCCTGTTTGAGGATGACAGGAGTCTGTCATAAGGCACTGGTGACTCCATCAGCAAACTTTTAGAGCTGATAAATACTTTCAACAAAGTGGGAAGAAATTAATACTCATATTGGTAACCTTTTTATATACTATTTTCAAACACAATGAAAAAGAAATTAGGGAGGTGTGTGGAAATGCCATTTGCAATAGCCACAAAAATAAATAAAATAAAACACCTGGGAATAAGCCCAACCAAGAAAATGAAAGACCTCCACAAACACTTGGCTTGAGAAATTGAGGAAGACACTAGAAAGGCCTTTCCTGAACTCACTGTTAGAACATTGAGAGAAGAGAGGGGGTGCTTACGGAAGGCTGTGGAGATGCTGCACGTGGCAGGGACTTTGAGAAGATGGGGACCCAGGCCCAGACTTCCTTCCTGTCCGGGCCTTGGGACTTGTAAGGAGCAAATAAAAGAGACATGTAGATACATTTTTCTTAGGTATCAGCACAGAGGCTGGATCTGGTCTGCAGCAACTGGCTCAGGATTCCAGTCCAGGGCTTAGAGAAGCCATCCCAGAAAGCCAGACTTACAGGAAGTCAGACCCTATCTCCAGTAACAACCTCTGTAACAATAGGTCCCAAATCAGCTGGATTTGAATTACTAACTGACAAGTTTCCTCACTTTTGTCCTCACTTCCAGCTTAGGAGTAGTTAGAGAAAGCCACACAGGCTCCCAACCTGTCACCAGCAGCCTGTACTCAGAGAGCACCTGGGACCTCCCCCATTTCCACTGTAAACTTTCTCCACTTCTCTGCTGGCCTTTGAGTAGCTGCCAAATGCAAGCCCTGGTGGCCTACTCCCTCCCTGTAGCAAACTTAGAATAAATAGCCTTTGCTTGCTCTCCTTGGGTGGTCTCTGTTTATTCCATACCTCAGTCATCTACATTTCTGTTCATCCTACACGAAAACATTTATATCCACAGACCTGCTCATCTGAATGTTCGAGGTTATATTTACCATGAATTTGTGTGCTTCAACCACAGGTGAAAAGACACAACTGGTAACTATCATTTCTACATGCAATATGTCCTACAATAAAATCATTCCATCATGATTGTATTAAGAGAACAAAGAAGTAGGAACTTAGGTCTGGGTTCTAATCCCAGCCCTGAGTTGTCTGCAGGTTCTTAAATCAGTGTCTGACTTCCTGGGTATGATTTTGCTGCTATGAAAGATGCAGACTATAGTTCACAAGGACTAACACTCCTGGTTATGATCCACTGATGACATTTTCATTCTTAATGTCTCTGAAGCCATGAAGCAAAAATCTTCAGTTTTACCCTGCTGTTCACCACTCTTAGAGTGGGAAGCTCTCAGGAACGTAAATTTTTAGTGTCTCCATCTTTCAGAAACTTTGTTCCATGAATTAAGGTCTGCCTATACTCTTGGATCATATGGTAGTTCTAGGCTTAACTTTCAGAGGAAACTTCATACACAAAGGGCTTGAATAGACATTCCTTCAAACTTAACATTCACAAATGGCTGACAAAGGCAGGAGAGGACAATACAATACATTTTCAATACAAAATCATTACAGAAATGCATGCCAAAACCACAGGATGCTTGAGAAACTGCTGGGCACACTTTAGGTTAGCTAGTAAGAAAAGGGGGGGATAAAGAAGCAACAATCTCCTCCCAGATACTATGTTGGTAGGGAAACAGAAGCAGCATGCACTACAGAGAGAATGCTAAATGCAGCAGAGGTCACCTGACTGGGCCGCAGCACAGTGGACCACAGGTTATTTCTCTCTGTGTTCCAGTGGCTGGCTGGAAGCTTGCAACTCGCTGGTTCACATGCTACTAGCTCATGGAAAAGTCAAAAGTCAGGGCAGGGCAGGTGTAGTAGCACTTGCCTTTAATCCCAGCACTCAGAAGGCATAGGTAGGTGTATCTCTGTGACTTGGACTCCAGCCTGGTCTACATAGCGAGTTAAAGGCCAGCCAGGGCTACAAAATGAGGTGCTACCTCTAACTAGAGGAAGTTGGGGTTGGATGTTTAGCTTGTGTTGATAGAGTGCTTCCCTAGGTTGCAAGAAACTCAGTGTTTGATCCAAGGAACTTCATAAAACTGAATTTGTTGACTCCAGAACACAGGAGGTGAAGGTGGGAGGACCAGAAGATCAATGTTATCCTCGAACAAGCTTAACTCAGGCTACATAATCCCTTGTCTTTAAAAAAATTAATCAATTAATTTAATTAAATTAAAAAATCAAGGCATGGTTTTACTGAATACAGCTCTATCTTATGCAGTCGTAAAGTCAAAAAAATTATAAACAGAATGGTCTGCAAGCCTCCCCTCTGTACTAGGAACCTATGAGAAGAAACCGGCTTCTCCCATCCTCACTAGAGTTTGAGTCTGTCTCTTCTTTCTGTTTCAGCTGCTCTGACAAGTGAGTAGCTGTCATGACTTGCCTAGGGAATTTTCCTTCTTGCTCCACACCATCCCTAATACTTTTTGTGCCTTCTTTGTAGCCCCATACTTAACACAACTCTCCAGGGCACCTTCCCTTTCTCTTCCCAGGGATTGAAAGAAGGAAGGAAGGTGTCTCACTTCCTCTGGGTTGTAAAGTTCTTAAGACCTCTGACTGCCTCCCCTCCCTGGAAGGATGGAGGAAACAGCTGGCTGGAGTGCTCAAAGGCCGCCCCTGCTCTTTGTTCTTGTTTATATTCGTTTTCTGGTCACAGTGCAAACTGTTTTGCTTTCTGCTGCTCAGAGAGATGAGGGAAATGTAAATGTCCCTGCTGTTGTTGAAGCCTGCTGGACATCGAAAACAAAGCAGCTAGACAGCTCTCCCCTAAATCATGCCACACAAACTCTCCACGAGCTTCCTAAAGATGATCTCGAATGTTTCAAAGGCCTTTGATAATTAAAAGGGGTCCCAGGCAAGACCCTCAAAAAGCATTGGTTATGTGCCTACTATGTACCTGACTCTAGGTGCTGGGTTTTAGGCATGCATGCTAATATGCCCCAAGCCCCTCCCTGGGCTTTGGGTTCAGAACAAGCTGTTACAGAGAGAAGTAGGCTGAGTGGTTCCACAGAGATAAGCAGAGGACCTGCAGTCTGGAGGCACAAGCAGTCCGGTGCTGAGCAGTAACAGGGAGCCCTGTCATCAATGAACTTATATCTTCTCCGACGACTCAAAAAAAAAAAAAAAAAAACAGAACACCTGGATCCTGTGCAGAACCAGCCAGATTCTCTGAAGGAAGACCCTAGACATTTGTGTTTCAAAAGCAAAATAAGCTGGGCATGGTAGTACATGGTTTTAATCTCAGCTCTCAGGAGGCAGAGACAGGCAGACCTCTTAGTTTCAGGCTAGCCTTCTCTACATAGCCAGTTCCAGGACAGCCAGGGTTACACAGAGAAACTGAGAAACCCTGTCTTGAAAAGCAAAGCAAAAGCAAAACAAAAAAGCCAATAGGTATCTGTATATGAGATGGGCCCTAACCCAGTATGTGGTGACGGTAATACTTGGAGGTAGGTCACAAGGAGGAGACTCTACGATGGGATTAGTGCCCTTCCATGTAAAGGCAGTAGACACGACTAGACCTGGGGTCCGGTTGGGCTGGGACTTCCAGTCTCCAGACTAGTACAGTGAGAAGCCAGACATCCATCTGCAAGCCATGGAGAGGGCTCTCACCAAGAAGAACACTGGCCAGCACCTTGGCCAATTTCTAGAACAGTGGGAACTAAATTCTTTTTGTTTAAGCCATCCAGTCCATGGCATTTTGTTTTATGGCAAGCCAAGACGACTAGTATGATGCTTCTAAGGCTTATTCCACCACGAACTACTAACCTCATTTAGCCTTCTCACAACAGGGGAGAAGCTCAGATAAAATCCACAGCCACGTCTCCCTGCCTAGTTAACAGCCCATCTGTGGTCAAATCTAGGGGTATTGGTCCCACCAACTCAAAGATGACAAGGTTCACTATGTGCCAGTTCTAGCCAAGAGGACGGTGCCAGGAAAGATTCTGAGGTCAAGTCAGACCCGAGCTGACATGATATGTGACTGGCAGGTAAAGCACTGTGATTTAGTGGAAACCTGGCCTCAGAATCTGGCCCCTCTAGCAACTGGGAGAATGGCTAAGTAAGTGTACTGCCTCGTTTTACATCAACTTGACACTGACTAGAGTTATCAGAGGGGAGGGATTCTCAATTGAAAAAAATGTCTCCATAAGATCAGGCTATTTTTTTAATTAGTGACTCTTGGAAGAGGGCCCAGACCATATAAACCCTTTCCTCCCCATACTGCTTTTGCTCATGGTATTTCATTACAGCAGTAGAAACCCTGACTAAAGTAGTAGATAAACTAAAGCACAAACACAGCACCTGAGTTTGGATCCCCCACACTGACAGACAAACCTGGAGGGGCAGGATGCGTCTATAATCCCAGTGCCTGGGATGGAGGCAAGCAGATTACCACAGCCAATCTACCTGAAACAGTGAGAGACTGTGACCCAAAAACTAAGGTGGGGAGGGAGTAATAAGAGAGAACACCAGCATTGATCTCTAGTCTCCAGATGTACATGTTCTACATATGTGCATTCCTCCTCATACGTGCATGCAGACACACACATACTAAACTCTAGAATCTAGCCACTCTAGATTGCCAGGTGGGCACATAGAAGAACCACGCGACTCAGGTGTGGTCCACACACCAGCATCAACATCTCCTAGAAACCTGCCAGGGATACTCTAGCGTTTGACCCAGACCTAGCGAATCAGTCTCAGATTGAGGCCAGGTGTCTCTCTATCTAGATGGTCATATATACATTCCCCTCTAGAGTTGATGTATCTTTTGGAGGCATATTGAGCAAATAGAAGGGCTCATAGATGACCTGACATTATTAGGGTGCTTTTTCCAACCCTTATCACTCCTAACCAATGGAGCGGGAAATGCCAGGATTGAACAGTTTTAGTTCAGAACATCTGTTTTTGCCAGCTCTGAGCCTGTCTTCCAACCATGTGGTCAGCATTGTGCAGCCACTGTCTTGCTCCATGACAGAACTTCCATGTTTGGAAGCCTGAGAGAACCAGAGACAGTGAGCATTTGATTGCTTATATTATTTTGGTTCAAACATGGCTCATGGCCCAGGACTGACTTATTTATTTTTATATGGTACATTTCTGTTTCATTTGGGAATTAGCCAGAACCCTACTCTCTCTTTTAGCTGCTAGCCCTCTGGCACCCAACCTCCCGGTCACCTTTCTCCCCATACCTCCTTCCTCTTCAGTGGCATGAAAATTTTGTGATTAATGACCCATTTGCAGCCTCCAAGCAAGAGAGACTCTCTCTGTGTCTCTGTCTCTGTGTGTGTGTGTGTCTCTCTGTCTCTTTCTGTGTCTCTGTGTCTCTCTATGTCTCTGTCTCTTTCCCCCCTCCCCCCTCCTATGGTTTCCTCACAATCCATGGCCTCAGTCTTTGTAGGGACGTTGGAGGGTAGGAGACTACCCACAGAATGCCAGTGTATGTTCCACCAGCTTGTCAGCGTTCTCCCTGAATGCTCTGTGGGTGTGGAATGGGCTCTGGGGAAGGCAAGAAGAGCATGAATGAGGAGCAATAACACTCACCCTTTATTCCAGAACCCACCAGACCACTAGGCATGTGGCCGGTCTGCTCAGCACTGCCCTGGGAAGGAAGTGAAACAGCCCTTGGATGGGATAGAATCCTATTACAAGTCCTTGGAGTCAAGCTGACTCTTTCCTGCCCCTGCCCCTGCCCCCCCTCCATTTGCAAAAACAGCCTGCTCTGCATATGGGATGGAAACTCTGTCCTGGCAAAATGCAAAAAGTAAATATTTAAAAGGAAAAAAGCACACACAAGGAAACAAAATGCCTTGCGTTTATGTTTCCATGGTCAGGCGCCAAGTACCTCCCAGCCTGTTCCCGGCTCATTTTCAGGATGCCATATGGTTTGAGAGCAGGATTGAACCCCTCTCCACAGTCCGGCGGGTCTGGCCTTTCTCTCCCTGTATTGGCTGTTCATTTTCCAGTTTCTCACGTCCCTCTACTGACTGCTGTCCCTGTGTTTATAGGTTTTGGATTTCTGATGGGCTCTAAATCAACAGGCCTTACAAGCCTGCTGGGGACCACATCTAGGAGGGAGGGAAGCCACACTGAGAACTGAGCCCTGTGTTACTCTGGAGTTGGCTTTCTGATGCTCCCATGGTGGATATTTCCCCCAAAACTCAGGGCAAATAGATAGATAGATAGATAGATAGATAGATAGATAGATAGATAGATAGATAGAGATGAGATAGAGATAGAGATAGAGATAGAGATAGAGATAGAGATAGAGATAGAGATGATAGCCAGAACTCTCTTTGGCCTCCTCCGGGAATGGAGCTTATCCAATCTCTTGGAGGAGGAAGCCCGATCTGGAAGGGATAGCAGGCAGCTGAACCACTCCAGGGCCTGTTTGAGAGACAGAAGAGATACTGGACCACTGAGCAGCTAGTTTGAAGGCTTGCCTGATTCTCCTTCCCTCAGAAGCCCTACTACATCGAACACTATTGTAAAGCATCATCAGAAAAGATGATATTAGAATATACTATACAAAGCCTGGCACGCCCTTACCTCAGGTCTGGGTGTGGAGGCACAGTGCAGATACAACGAGGAGTGCATAGCAGGGGAGGAAGTGCCTTCCTGCTAAAGGTGCTGACAAAACCAGCTTCTAGGTCTTTTGTCCACACCCAGAGACACCCACACAGACAGAATTTCATTCTTTTAATTTGGCTATACCCAATTCACACAGGAACTGTTTGATCTGGGTCTTGTCACACACTGATTTGGCCCTGAGAAATGGCTTAGCAGGGCTGATTCACAGGCACCTTTGGGCTGTGGATAGTTGCTAGGTGAAAGGGATAGCATCTTCATCTTTGAAGAGACAGTCATAATGAGACAGAATCATCATATTTATTCTCTGCAGCTTCCAGCCTGGGTTTACAGAAAGGCTGCCCCCACTCCCGATGTGGAAATGCACAGACTAACCTCCTTTGCTAGCATAAACTTCCAAGTGACACTGCATAATTTTAAAACAACAGGAGAGGTCTTGAGAAACTGTTTCCCCATCACACACACACACACACACACACACACCCTAATCCACTCTCACCTCTGGTTCTTTGAGTTTAATTTCAGCTCTGACTGTTGCCATGGCAAAAAAAGAAGATTCTCTGACAAGGATTGACAGCTCAGGAACACACAAGCAGGCAACAACAGTGAGGTTTACAGACAGAAGATAGAAGCTTTTTTATATTATCATCATCATCACCATCACTATCATCATCCATCTATATTCATTCATTCATTCATTCATTCGTTCGTTTGTTTGAGATAAGGTCTCACCATATAGCCCTGGCTATTCTGTTGCTCACTGTGTAGATCAGGTTTGGCTCTAATTCAACAAGACCCACCAGCCTCTGCCTCCCAAGTGTCAGGATTAAAGGCATGTGCCATCAAACCCAGCTTATAAAACACACACACACACACACACACACAAATTTAAGACTATAAATTTCCTAAGAATACAGCTTTGCCTGTACCTCATAAGTTTTGATACAAAGTGTCTCTTCCCCTTTAATTTATAGATAATTCATCATTTCAAATTTGCCTCTTTTTGTTGTGGTTGTTAATTTTATAAGCAGCACCAGATTCTTTGCTTTGCTCATGTGCTAGTTCATCCTCGCACTAGCAAGCCACCTCACTGGAAGTAAAAACCATCAGTTTACTTTTATCCCAAGCGAATCCGCAAGCCATTAGATCTTTATTGCTATAGCTGACATCCTACCAACTGCTGGTCACATCAAACACAAAAAGTGTTTGACATTCACTTTTGTTTTGTCTTTGAGGAATTACCCACTCTCCTACACTTTTACTCAATAATTCAGAAGAGCTTCACAAGCTCAGCAATGTTAATCTTCTACCATATGTGTTTCAAATATTTTCTCAGTCCTGTCTTGTCAATGTTTATATACTATCTTTTCCCATATTAAAATGTTTTTAAATTTTTGTTTTAGATTTTTCTTTTTAAAGAACCTTATGTGGCTGGGGATGGTGGCACATGCCTATAATCCCAGCTCTTGGGAGGCAGCTCTCTGAGTTTGAGGCCACCTTGGTCCACAGAGCCAGTGCTACCCCAAGAAGCTCTGCCTCAAAATAACAAAAAAACAAAACAAACAGCAACAATAACAAAAACCTTATGGGTGTGTGCAACATGTTTGCGCAGGATCCTAAGGAGACCACAAAGGCACAAAGTCCCCTGGAACTGGCATTATAGGCAGGTGTGAGCAACCATGTGGGTTCTAGGAACCAAACTAGAGTCCTTTATAAGCAGTAAGTGCTCTTAACCTCTGAGCCATCTGTCTTAGTCAGGGTTTCTATTCCTGCACAAAACATCATGACCAAGAAGGAGCAAGTTGGAAAGGAAAGGGTTTATTCAGTTTATACTTCCACATTGCTGTTCATCACCAAAGGAAGTCAGGACTGGAACTCAAGCAAGTCAGGAAGCAGGAGCTGATGCAGAGACCATGGAGGGATCATACCTACTGGCTTGCTTCCCCTGGCTTGCTCAGCTTGCTTTCTTATAGAACCCAAGACTACCAGCCCAGGGATGGCACTACCCACAATGGGCCCTCCCCTCTTGATCACTAATTGAGAAAATGCCTTACAGCTGGATCTCATGGAGGCATTTCCTCAACTGAAACTCCTTTCTCTGTGATAATTCCAGCTTGTGTCAAGTTGACACACAAAACCAGCCAGTACACCAACTCTCCAGCCCTTAAGTTCTTATGTAGTCTAATTAGGAGACTTCCTCGGAAGACTCTTGAAGTTTCCATCTTGCTTTGATTTTTTTATTTGAATTGCTCTTAAATTAGGTATTAATTTGGAACATTTTGTGTTATTGTGATATTATCTTTTCCTCTTGAAGAATCAACAAACCGTGACCCATTGGTCAGTTGTAGCCCAAGTCTGATTTCATAAAAATAAAGTTGGTAGGAGACAGCAACTTGCTTACCCTGTTCTGCATATGGCTCCAAGTCTACAATGGCATCATTAAAGGGTGACCACACAGAGGCTCTCATTTGCCTAGCCTAAAATACCCAGTATTATGTTGAATTCTACCAGCCAGCTCATGTATAAATTATAACCATTTCATACAAAAACAATAACTAGAAATAACTAAAAAAAAACAGCTAAAGTCATTAAACAAGGAACTATTAATATCAAGTCAAGCTTTTAACTAAGTAACTCTAGAATTTTATTTCCTTTAAAAAAAAAATTCCTCTTACTGAAATGTCAACTATACAGAAGAAAACAGCAATCAGCAAATGGTATGTAATTAAACACATTGAGAATTACTTTTGAATAAAAGCACTGATAATATTAAACGTGAACTTTAATGATTATATTGGCTATATGCTTAGTAATCTCTATGTAGCTGTGTTTTGGACTGGTGTGTGTGTATGTGTGTGTGTGTGTGTGTGTATGTGTGTGTAGGGGTCAGGAGTTTAAATGAGTCACCATATAGGACAACAATGCCCCTACTAGATATTACAGACTAACAAAAAGTTCAGTACCAGAAATAGGATTTCTTTCTCTTTTGATCTGTTAATCAGCATGGTCCCATAGATTCTGAAACATTATGGGCTACTGTCATTATTCTTGGTTACACTCCAGAACTTCATGGCGAGAGTCTGTTGCTAAAGAAACCACATGGTTGAATCTTGGAACATGGAAAAATTGATAGTGGCATTTATCTGGAAATTTCATCCCTATAGGCTAGCTTTTGTAGTGATAGAAGGTACTCTACATGCTACTGGAGGAAAAAAGTAACTATCAATATTATCAAGTTGTATATTCTACAAGATACAATAATAACTAAACCAGGTAAGATATGCCTACTGACACAATCCTAGCATGAACATTACAGGAGTAACCAACCACTTTCTCACTGGATTTAAGGTCTGCTCCACAAGAAAGAGCCACACTTGACACTGTAGCAACAACCTATGCTAAGGTCATAAGCCCTCAGGGAAAACCTAGTATTATTTTGCTAAATGGGCATAGTATTAAACTGACTCCTAGTGACTTATCATTATACACAATAAATGACAATTGTTCCAGATTTAACACACTGTTTAAATGAAAAGGGGGAATGTTTTAAAGAGTCACCGGACACCCAATGATAATACACACTCACTCAGCAACTTCGGGGCAACTTACTTCACATTTTAATTCTTTGAAAAGACAATTCCTTACAGGGGTTGAGTCTACAGAAGGTAAAGTTGAAGCAATAAGTTCCCAAAATTATTTACTGAAGTAAAGTAGATCAAAGAAGTTCTTTGATTTATCTGAGTGACAGGTACAAGAAGACCCTTCCAAGAAAATAAAAAGAAGAAAGGCTGTTGGAAAGCTTTTCACTTGCATGGTATTGTTATGTGCATGGAGAGAGGTTAATAGGGTTATTAAATGTGCTACTTTTGTGAGTTTTTTTCCACCACTTTGACAGCAAGTTAGATGAATGAAGCCAAGGGTTCTTTGTCCTTTATTTTGTTGCCAAGAGCCTGCAGTTCTTCCCAGAAACTGAATCTGATTGAAGAAATATTTATGAAATTAAAAATACATCAGGAAGAGTGTGGAGCAGTTGTCTCCAATGACGGGTGAGGGTGGTGAAGGCCCAGTGATTTAGGAACACAGGCCTCCCGATCTGTTCACACCCCTCAGCTCCTGCGCTAAGCAAGCGATTGTGGCAGAGAAGTGCTGTCTGTAACCCCCAGGGAGGAGGCCTTTCTCTTCACTCCTGTCCATCCGAAGATAAAGCACCCAACATAGGAGACACTCTGGAACTGCCTTATTATGGAATTTTACAAAACGTTCTAACAGATTGAAACGGTGGCTAGTGTGAGCCCAAAAGCTGTTGGTATTTTTAGTTCTAATGTTTGAGGTAATATGTTCTTCATGAACACACAAAAACATTAGAAAAAAATATGACCAAATGTATTCCTCAGTTTTCATGCTTCTATAACGTAGTACATTGGGGCAGAGAGACAGAGAATCCAGATCACTGGCCATCACATCTAACCAGTCAGTGACGTTTGTTTCATCTAGAGACCCTGTCTCAGAACACAAGTTGGGGCTGTGAGAAAACACCCAACATAGACGTGTACTCTCACTCACAAATCTGTATACACACATATAAACAAACAAAAAAGTAAAGCAAAATTCGTTAAAGTTTTAAGTAATTATTACAGGGTAACAAGATTGTTTAGCAGGTAAAGGTGCTTGTAGCCAAGCCTGATTAACCCATATGGAAAAAAGAGGATTTTCTCCTCTCTCTCTCTCTCTCTCTCTCTCTCTGTGTGTGTGTGTGTGTGTGTGAGAGAGAGAGAGAGAGAGAGAGAGAGAGAGAGAGAGAGAGAGAGAGAGAGAGAGAGAGAGAGAGAGAGAGAGAGAGAGAGAGAGAGAGAGCTTCCATATCAATCAGTAATCAAGAAAATGCCTCATAGGCTTATCTACAGCTCAGTCTGATAGGGACAGTTCCTCAGCTGAGTTTTCTTCCCAGGGTGTGTCTTCCCCCACTTTAATTAACCTGATCCAGGATCCCTTCACAGACATGCCCAGGGATTTGTTTCTGAATCCCATTAAGCTGACTACTGGGTGTGTCATACGGCTGCACTATTACTCACGTTAGGATGTTCTCTTCTAACGTAACAACAAGTAGATTTAAAATGATCTCCAAGTTTCACACGCTGCTGGTTGTAGGTGCCAGACGACAGGAAGTGACTGGATCCCAAGAGTTGTGGTCTAATTAGTAGAGGAAACCCTTCATGAATTCATTGTGTGATGTTCTATTGAAAAGAGGGTAGCTAGCAAGATGTCCTCAGCCCTTCCTGTCTAGCCCTCTTGCTTCCTCGCATTCATGAGGCAAAGTAACTTAGAGCATCTTCCCTCAAGAGCCTTCCATGAAATTGTGTGTGTGTGTGTGTGTGTGTGTGTGTGTGTGTATTCCTCCTCACAGATTTGTGGTGACTAAATGGTAAAACTATGTAGGCTTTATTGAACCATTTCTTCCTCAGTACAGGGCAACTTCTCTTTTAGTTCTTGGTAGAGATCACTTATGTGACTTTTCAAGCCAGACCTCATCTGGGTAAGCAACATGAATGCGGGAGCATATGATGTATTAGCCTTCTGAGCTCACTGTGTATTCTAGCTCTCACGTTTAAAGCCTATCAAAATCCTGCTCATAGTGAAGGTTACATGAGCTTGGCTACTCCACCATCACTAGATTCCAACGTACTTTCTTCCTCCAGGAACTAAGCCTTATTTTCACAGCATTTCCAAGTTTGTGATGCTGAATGACTTGGTTTGTTTTTGTGGACATTGCCTCCTTCCTGCTGCCTCCTCCCACACTCACTTTGCCCATCTTCTTTTTTGCACTGGCAGATGAGTTTGTTGCTCCTTTTGCTAGGACAAAACACCACGACACAAAGCAACTTATGAAACAGCTTATTTTGGCTTACAGTTCCAATAAGATGGAAGACTCTGGCAACAAGGAGCAGAGAGCTGAGACATCATATCTTCAACTATAAACAAAACAAAGGGAAAGAACTAGAGTAGGGCCAGGCTTAAAGCATACCCCAGTGCTGTCAATCAAGGCTCCACCTCCTAAGGGTTCCATAACTTCCCCAAACACCATCACCAACATGAGATCAAGCATTCAAATACATGTGCTGATGGGGGGGACATTCTTCATTTGAACCACCATAGCAAGCAATGTTGTTCTCTCCAGTAGACTACTGAATGGACTCTAGAAGTCTCACAAGAACACACATTTGAGACTATTATTAGTTCATAATAACTATTTAGAAAGAGCCCTGTTAAGGTACAGTCCAAGCTGGCAACCCCTCTGGATGTGAGCTTCCATCTCAAGGTATTAGGGAAGGAATCGATGCTGAAGGCCTGGAGTATATGTCCAGGACACGAAGCTTTCTTATGCTTGCCATACATCCAGTGAGGACTCAGAAAGAAGGGGAGAAAAGTATAGACATGCTAGCATTCCAGGTGGTGGTGAGTGCTGTGAACTGGAAGGAGGGTACACCACCCTGCAATGACAGAGGTGGCCTCTCTTTGACATAGTGTTTAGGGCAAAGAGTTCCTAGTAGGCAGGAGGAGAGTCTCTGAAGGCAGAGGAACAGCTTGTCCTTCTACCACAGAGCTGAAGTGGCACAGGGTACCTCTTTTACATGAAAAGACCACAGCATGTTCAGAGGTAGGCACCCCAGAGTTCAGGGAGTCTGGTCACAGAAATCCTGGGGAGCTTAGCCTCCTTTGGTCCCTGAGCCAGGACCCTACACTGTTTATAATATGCCTGAGATGATGAGAGCATGCACAGTCAGCTGGGGATACCATCCAAGGACCATAAATCTTATGGGTTGGCGTATTATCTATTCGTTGTTGCTGTGATAAAACAATACAACCAAAAGCAACTCATAAAAGAAAAAGTTTATTTGGGAGTGTACAGCGCCAAAGCAAGAATATATAATAGTGAGGAAGGCATGGGAACAGACCACTGAAACTAGAAGCTAAGAGAACGAACTGGAAACAGAATTCAGATATGAATTCCTGCTTTGTTTTGTCTTTTTTTTTGAGACAGGGTTTCTCTGCGTAGCCTTGGCTATCCTGGAGCTCACTCTGTAGACAAGGTTGGCCTAGAACTCACAGAGATCTGCTCAACTCTGCCTCCTAAGTGCTGGGATTTAAAGTATGAACAACCACCACTGGCTGAGGATACAAAGTATGTCGAACTTCTTCCAGCATGGCTTCAATTCCTAAAAGTTCCATAACTTCCTCAAACCAACAGGGAGCAACTGTTCAAATGTGTGAACCTGTGTTGGCATTTCTCTTTCAAACTACCACTGTTGCAAAGAAGCAGGATTTATTTTCCTGCTTTTCTGGAGGCCAGAAATTCAAGACCAGAGTACCAGTCACACTTGCCCTGAGGAGAGTGGCCTCTGAAATTGCAGGCATCTGCCTTGTATCCGCATCACAGGAAAAGCTGCCCAGCTCTCTAGCCTCTTATAAGAGATCCTGGTCAGGACACTAATACTATTCCCATGAGCCCACTCTCATGGCCTGATTATATTCTTAAGACCTCACTTCCAAACACCAGCACATTGGCATTGGGGTTCAACCTATGAATTTAGGAGGCCACAAAAGGCAGTCTTTCACAGGGAATCGGCTCCTCCCCTGCCCCTGACAGCCTATCTGATGCTTCTTTTATTATAAGCCATCCAACCTGTGTAGATCTGTTACAGTGACGTGGATAGTCAGATAGACACTTAGCAGATCAGATGGAAAAGAAGTGTCCCTCAAAGGAGACCTTGCTCTGTTCTCCTGCTTCTGGCATGAGGGTCTCTGCACCTATCCCATCCCTCCATCTATTTATCTATGACCTTCTCCCACAAACCAGCCTCTTGTCCCTGGAATCAGCCTGTGTGAAGGACAGCTCATGCTACCCCTGGCTCTCATTGCAGCATTCTCCCCCTCAGAAAACTCAGTGATCTAGTATTTGAACTCGACCCATACCAGAGGTCTGTGTGAGCACCTCAACCTGGACCCAGCCATGTTCAGCACAGGGCCAGCATCAAGCCAGCTGATTCTTCCAGGTCCCTTAAGTGAAAGTGGAGATTCTTAATTCTCACTTCAGAAGAACTGGCAGGGAGGGGCAGTCTCAAAAACCACACTTGTACGAAAATATTCTGTGATTTAGCTCTGCCCTGGTGCTACATTTGCAGCACAAGACATAGGCCACCTCATCCCATCCAGTGTGGTTTGTGCCTATTGTCTCTCTTGGTATACATTTTTCAGCCCTCTGTCACAGTGCTGGTCCTCCTGTGTAAACCCTGACACTGAGTCTTACACAAGAAGTTTCTGTGTATTCCAACCTATGGCTCCTCTGAGGTGACAAGGTGACACCTCTGCCATCTTAGGCAGAGTACAGCTGTTATGGGAGTGACCCATAGATGTTAGACATCAAGGGAATACCCATGTTATACTCCTATGGCTCCTATGTTATACTCAGGGATGTCCCCAAACACTGCAGGATGTCTCTTCAGAAGCAGACACTTCCTGTTTGAGAACCGCTAGTCACAATGAAGCTTACCTAGTTTCTAGGAGCCATGAGCATTGTCCGCAGGGCATCAATTTCATCTCATCCTGCAAAAGTGTCTTGTGGTCTTCAGATCCTGAAATCCTACATATTTAAAAACAAACACTTAGGGTTGGAGAGATGGCTCATCAGTTAAGAGGACAGGATGTTCTATTCAGATTCAATTCCCAGCACTCACATGAATTCTAATTCCAGTTCCAGGGAGTCTCATTGCCCCTAACCTCCGTCAGGCATTGGGAATGCTAGTGGTACACAGATACAAATGCAGAAAAAAACATCCATTCACATAGAATAATAAGAAATAATTATTTAATTTAAAAAATAACCTCAGAGATTTCTAGGTATTCGAGAAATTACCCTCCACTATAAATATACAATTGCTATACCCTCCGTGTCTCTCCTGAGGTAATTAAGTAACACAGAAAGTTTTGTTTTAACTCATGGTTTTGAGGGTTCCACCTCATAACTAGCTGTTTCCACAGCTTTGAGCCTGTTGAGATGCCATATCAGTGAAGAATCTGTGGAAGAGCAAAACCACCCGGCTCCCTGCCAAAGCGAAGAGTGTCATTATCCTCCTTAAGGGCTTGTCCCCAGTGACCCAGCTCTCTCCTGCTAGGCCCCTTCTAAAATCTCTTCCACCCTTCACTGTCACCACGCTAGGGGCCAAGCTGAGTCCCTAGGGGGAATTGAGTTGTAGCATTGCCAATCACAATTCTGATGCTGCCTGAGTGGGGGTGCTCTTTCCTAACCCCAGCCCTGACTTCACTACCACGCTGTTGCAAGGATTTACTAAGCCCAAACAAGGACTGAAGGGTGTTCCCTGAGCCAGCTTTAACTGTTCTTACCGTGACCTTGAAGAAGTACAAACTGACCTTAGCTTCTTCTTCTCTGTACTCTTAGTACACCTGGCTGTATCTCTATATCAGGGGAGTCTCCTCCCTCTCCCTGTAGTCTCTGTTCCCAACAACTGGCCTATCACTGAGCCACTCCAACACCATTCCTTCCCTGCCCCTCCAAACCTTGTCCCCAGAATAGTCAGGGACACCACCTGCCCCCAGCGGACATCCTTTGTCCTTTATTAAACAGAATACAGAGCAACCAGGTCTGATATTTATTCTTCTCTGCAAGATGCCCACCTCTGGGGCAATGGGTAGGTGCTCTGTGAACAGCTTCCTAATCAAAGACTATGTCACAAGGACCAAATCTCAAAACCGTGTGCCCCAGTTATATAAAAGATACACACACACACACACACACACACACACACACACCCTTCTGGATTGTCCAGGAACCCATTCCTTCTTTGCACATTCCAGCTCCAAGTGTCCAACTGATACAACCTCAAAACACAGTTTCTGGTTTTAATTACTTCAATTATGTGGAGCTAAGATGCTAACATTTTCTACTTTTGATCTTTGTCACACTAGAACCCATCACAGCAGGAGAGACACTTACTCATCTATCAGTAGCAAAGACCCATTGCTGTTCAGCAGCACCCGGAGGGCTGCATGGGGTAGGGCAAAGAAAAACGTTAGATAAGAATGAAAGGAGAAGGCCATTCGAATGTGTTAACTCTCCCACGTTTGTCCTCTGTTCATCTACAAACAGTTATTGAGCATCTAGGAAGCCCCTGGTACATAGAACCCACAGAATCCCGCTCTCAAATGTGCACAGTATAGCTGTTCATTATTGTGTGCAGAGACTCCAGAAAGACAAGTGACTCTGAATGTTTGAGCCTGTTCCAGCTGGCTTCTGACAGAACTTGGATTTCTAACAAAGTTTCCTTTGGGGGCTAAATCTTGTATAGCAAAGACTTGAGATTCTTGGAAGATTTTGATCAATAGGTAGGCAGGAAGGGAAGCCAGTAAAGGAACCAGACAAACTCCTCAGTTTCCCTACTCTAAAGGGGACAAGTGACAAAGCACCTAGGCAAAAGAGGGAGGCAGTGGAGTTGTGAGGAGGTTTCCCCCTGTTTATTGGCATTTCTAAGAAGGCCCTGGTCAGAGCAGCTAGAGTGACACACTCAGCTGCCTCCAATCGCCAAGTGCTGACCACAACTGCTGGCTGCCTGGCACCATTTGGTCAGGGACCAGGGGGAGGGGGAGCCACAGTGGGTGGCGTGGGTGGCTCCTTTCTGTTGGTGGGCCTTTTCTCTGCCTTAGGACCTGCCTTGTGGAAGGGAGGGCAGGGAGGCTTCACAGCCAGCAAGCCTCTGATCAGTTTATTTATTTAAACAGCAAACATCCTGCCTGCCATGGGGCCACAGTGAAGTGAGGGCTGTTCCTGAATGGGACAGACGCTGTGTCTTCACGGAGACCACCCACATTGCTGGGAGGTTTATGCCTCCATGCAGGGGAAATGACAGCCTGTGTTTTCAAGCACCACAGCTGCCCAGGAATGTGTGTGTTGCCAGCCGCACCCAGACACACCAACAGGCAAGAGTCACCGCCTCCTCCGCCTCCTCAAGCTTTCTCCCGGGCTCTGCTTTCTTTTGTTTTGCCTTTAGAGTTTTTATTCCTCTCAGCTGCAACAGTAATAAAGAAAAGCAGATCATAACAAAAAAAAGAAAGAAAGAAAAGAAAAGGTTAAGCCTTCTCTCTCAGTAGGAAGAGAAAGACTTGAATAAACAGAAGGTCACTAGAAAAGCAAACAGGCAGGGGCTATTTGTGAAGGACCCAGATGGGCGTCCAAGAAACCTTTCCAAAGTGCAGAGCACAGTGTCTGTGTGGGCCTCACCAGTCAGCAGCTTACATCCTGATTCCAAACTCCACAGGTCACCCTGAAACACACAGGTGACTTGGGAACCCTCAGACCTCACTGAAATAAAGTCAAGCAAGGTCCTTGTAGCGTTGATGTTGCTCGGCGTGTCCTGTCTCCATGTTCTCCTACCAGACGAGCAATGTCTTAAATCGGCGATTGCTGACCAGATTTTATTTTACTTGTGATTTGCAAAGTTGAGGAAGAGTCGAGCATGTAGTTCCGTTTTCCATTCACTTGGTTTTCCCAGTGTCTCCGTGGCCACATGCACACTCCAGGAGCCTTTGCTTCTGAGCAGCTTGCCTAACTGCATGGTCAGCTGTATCTTCAAAAGTGGTGTTGTTTTTGGACTTGGGAGTCACAACCCACTCCCCAAGTCTGACCAGTCATTCTTAGTAAGCCATACTTTAAAAAAAAAAAAAAGAGCCAAGTTAAAAGAGGAAAGCAGAGAACAGAGATTTATTCAGCAAAGGGACAAAGATCCAGTAAGCCCATCAAGAACATCTTTGGGATCCAGAAGTGAGATCAACATATAAAGAAAGGGCCAAGGATGTGCACATCTTAGCAGTCCAGTCAATGTGAGGTCTGGCTCACCACTGACCCACCAGTGTCTGTTATGTGGTCTGACAAATTGTGAGAATAGTTTCTGGGAGTGGCGCTTACCCTTCAGCTAGTGCCTTTTCCTTCTCCCTACATGAGAGCCAGGAGAAATTCCCACTTCTGTGGGATACACTGTTTCAATAATCTAATAATCAGGTTGAGAGACAAATGTCTCTTTAGAATATCTTCACTTTTGCCAGACTGATTTCATTGTCAGACCAATATCCAAATTCCTCTAATTTCCCAACTATGATGGCCATATGCAATGTACAGATTGAGAGAAATTTGTCTTAAAGACAATTTTTCCATTCTCTAAAGGTTAGCTGTGTTTTGTTAACCAACTTTATGTTAGAACAGTTTTAAGTTAATGACACAAAGGAATTTAACACAGAGTCCCCATGTATCCTTGCCTCAACACATACAGCTCCCCACCACCAGCCTCCCACCCAATGTTGGATATTTGTTACCATTAAGAGCCCACAGCAGAATGCTATCATGACCCCACATGAGAACCCATATCAGTATGTTATCATTACCTGGCATCATCAGATTAATAAGGATCACTCAGGATGCTTTACATTGTGTGGGTTCTGATGAAGTATAAGACCCTGTATCCCCATTGTATATCTCATAGAGTAGTCACATTGCTCTGAAAACCCTCTGAAATCCACCAATGCAAAGCCTGTTTCTCAAGAACACTCAGCTTCAGCATGTAAAACACCCTGTTTGAAACACACGTGCCTCTCATCTGCTAAAACAGAAATTCTAAACCTTAATCTGGAAGACAGTACCTCTTCCAATTGCTAGTATACCTGATTCTGAATTCACCCTTCAGTTGGAGCCCAGAACACAAGCTCTGGCATTAGTGATGAGTGTTTAGGTATTCACCCTGACAACCCACTCAATGGCCTGGAAACTTCCATGACCCCCCTAATGAGATACCTGAGTTTCTACTGTTGGAAGCTCTGTGTATGCTCTAATGTCTGGGTTCATCTTCAGAGCCTCCTATGCAGTGTATTTTGACTAAAGTCATGAAGAGACAGAGCAAGAGGAAACATGCAGATGAGAAAGGGATGAGGCCAGAGATAAACCACAGACAGGCACAGTGCTCCACAGACAGTGCTCCACAAACACAGTGCTCCACAGACACAGGTGCAATGGGCTAAGAAAAAGATAGGACAATGACATAGTCCATGGTGTCACCTCGGAGACATCAGGTATAGGCTAGGAAGAATAAATCTGGGCTCAGTTGGCCCCAATACTTCAGTCATTTCCAAACCAGATTTAGGCCAAGCTACTCCAGGGTTTATAGCCTTGGTGTTCTATCTGCAAGAGCATAGGTCATTTTGCTTGGGCAACTAGACAGCCAGAAAGTATAAAGGATGTCTCACCATGATGTGCATTGAATGTTTATAAAGGAGCCCTATTTCTTCGTTGTCTCTTTTCTGCAAAAGGAACCAAGTATGTGAGAAATTTAAATAGGTAGCTGAGGGAAAAAATTCCCATCACATTTGAAAAGCTTGACATAATGCAAGAAAGAAGAAAAGGGAAAGGAGTAGAGGGGGGAGAGGAAGGAGAGAGGATGAGATAGATGGGAGAGAGATTGGGATGGAGGGAAGGAAGATGGGGAGGGAGGGAAGATGGAAAGGAGGAACATGGAAGAGAGAAAAAAAACACAAACCTGGCCATGTTATTAATTTTTTAAAAAACACTTTAAGGTAGCCCAGGCTAGCCTAAAACTCACTCTACAGCTGAAGATGACCTTGAACTCCCAATCTTCTTGTCTACTTCTAGAAGATTGGAATTACAGGTGTATGCCTCCACACCAAGTTTTAGGATGTAATGGAAATAGAACCCAGAGCTTCCTACACACTCAGCAAACACTGTGCCAAGTGAACCCCTTAACCTCTGGCCACTCTTTTGGTAGCATTGATATGAATATCATGACTGATATTTCCAGTCATGTCCTTGATTTTGAGAGAATATCATCACAGAATAGTATTTTTTTTTTAGCATTTAAACTCCATTGTAGAGTGTAGAGTATATTTGATAATTAATTTCTGTTGTCAACTTGACACAATCTGTAATCACCTGGGAAGGGAGTCTCTATGAGGGATTCCTTAAATTATATGGGATATTATCTTGACTGGTGGGAAAATCTGCCCATGAGTGTAGAAAGTAGACTTAGCCGGGCAGTGGTGGCGCATACCTTTAATCCCAGCACTTGGGAGGCAGAGGCAAGCAGATTGCTGAGTTCGAGGCCAGTCTGGTCTACAAAGTGAGTTCCAGAACAGCCAGGGCTACACAGAGAAACCCTGTCTCCAAAAACCTAAAAGAAAGAAAGAAAGAAAGAAAGAAAGAAAGAAAGAAAGAAAGAAAGAAAGAAAGAAAGAAAGAAAGAAAGAAAGAAAGAAAGAAAGAAGAAAGGAAAGGAAAGGAAAGGAAAGGAAAGGAAAGGAAAGGAAAGGAAAGGAAAGGAAAGGAAAGGAAAGGAAAGGAAAGGAAAGGAAAGAGGAAAAAGAAAGTAGGCTGAGTGCACCAGCAAGCATCTGTGAGTTCAGTGCTCTCTGCTCTTGACTGCAGATGTATCGTAAGCAGTTGCTTCAAGTCGCCTTGATTTCCCCTCAGGAATGGCCTTTGGTCAGAATGTTCTATCACAGCAACCAGAAAGAAAACTGAATCGAGTTATGTACCATTGATTAACAAAGTCCCCCAAGCTGTTAGACTTGACCAGGGTAAAAATATAATATTACATCATAGCTGAACAATTCCAGAATTTCCTAATATGTGGCCTAGCTTTAAAGGACATGGTGGCATTTACCAAAATGTAAATGCATCATTTCTTTATTGTGGCTTCATTTTCACTGGTTGGAAAAAATAACCAGGTGTACACAAATCTCTCTCTCTCTCTCTCTCTCTCTCTCTCTCTCTCTCTCTCTCTGTGTGTGTGTGTGTGTGTGTGTGTGTGTGTGTGTGTGTTTAAGCAGTAAAGTGTCAGCTCATCTTATTACCAGGCATGCAGAGTATGTCCCTAGAAGCCATACGCACAAGTCTTGTTCTTGTGTTCATTCCCCCACCCTTGGAACAATCTTTAGGGTGTGTCAGAGTCTCTTTAAGGGTTTGTTGGACACAGACACTGGAGCCCAGCCCTGGTTTCTGATTGCACAAGCTCAGGTGGACACGTGCATCTCAGAGTTTTTGCGTGAAGCAATGTTGCTGCTCTGGAGACCACACTTGAAATCTATGAGAGCTGATGCCTGCCTGGTAAATGCAGGCTGACTGAATGAGATGTCAAAGTCTCTGGCCATATTCCTGCCAGTGACCAGCAGAGGAGGCTATGGACTATGGATTGTGCAGTCAGAGTTTAACTCAGAAGAACTCTGATGCCCATGGGTCCAAGCACAATTAAAAGTAGAGATTTACACAAGATCTGGTTTTATTAACCAAATCTACTCAACATGCAAAAGCATTTCAACTCACCCCTGGCTTCCTCCCCTGTGCCAGCTGGCCCTGTGCTCCAGACCTGATGTCCCCAGGCACTGATAAAACAGCTAAGCAAAGGATGTCAACAGCAGAGCACCCTTCCTCTTATACACAATCTTCTTCCTGTGGCTCAGTTTATAGCCAACATTGTAATTTTGTAGCAGGACTGCACAGGCCTTCATGACAATGTATGTTCATTCCTGTATCCTAGGAATAAAAGACAAAGACAATTTACCCAGACACTTTCCTAGGAACTGATGACTTTCCAAACTCCGTTGACATTGTCACCCCCTCTCCACAGCAAATAGTCCTGTCAGTTGGTCAGGTTGCCTACTATACCAGCTCTGTTGCCCAGTGTTGGCTAACAGGATATAAGTTATTCACTAGGGTCTAAGGAATAGCAATCAAGTCAACTTCTGGGCATTAAGTTAGAGACATCGGGGCACAGCCTGAGTTTCAACCCTCCCAAGGGACTTTGTACCAGAACTCTGAGAGATTTAGAGACATCTCTAAGGTCAATACTTCTAGGCCTCAGGGCCTCTCCCACACAAACAGAGCTATCAGATAAATACACATATTTATATGCAAAGGTATATTCATGAACTATGCAGGAACACACAGACAACCATATGGATATATTATATATATGTATATATAATAGAAAATATTCATGTTCATATATATGCTGTGTGAACATATATCTAATGTATAGAAACACATTCATATCCATTTATGGCTCTCCTCAGTGGTACAAGTTCTTGACTATCTCAAGAACAAGAAATGCACAAGAAAAGCCAATGACTTTTGTAATAGGACTTTATCCACAGATATATATATACAAAAATACTTATATATACACACATACATACAAACCATATTTTGGTCTGGAGTGATTGCTCAGTGGTTAAAGTACTTGCTACACAAGCATGAAGACTTCAGATCCCCAGAACTCACACGAATGCCAGGTGATCACAATGGCCCACCCGTATAATTCTAGCCTTAATTCTAGCAGAGACAGAGGCTCCCTAGAGCAAGGTAACTAGCATACTAGCTATACTAGCTATATCAGTGAGCTATGGGTTTGATTGACAGACTCTGCTTCAGTGAATAAGATGAAGCAATTGGGAAGATTCCTGGCATTTCCAACATTACCCTGGGCCTCTTCATGCACATTCACTTACAATGTGCATGCACATATGTGTATACAGACACACATACACACACACACACCATATACACATGAAAAATAGAAAAAATATTTATTTAAAAATATACACGCACAAATCGCATAACAAATGACTCCCATGAAGAAGTATGGAGAGGGTCCTGATCCTGGAAAGTATTGACCTAGCATTGGAGGGGAATATAAGGTCAGAGAAAAAGGAGGGAGGTGATTGGAGAGGGGGTGGAGAGAAGAAGGTTTATGGGACATATGGGGAGGGGGGATTCGGGAAAGGGGAAATCATTTGGAATGTAAACAAAGGATATAGAAAATAAAAATATTAAAAAAATATATACATGCATAAACACTCAAGCATATATTTCAAGAGTACCATATCACTACTGGTCCAGGCAAGAGTAGAGTTGTATTTCTGACTTCATCATGGTCAGGCTCCATCCAGCAAGAAAATAGCATCCCTGAGCCCTTGTGAACAGCAAGGATATCACCAGGCAGACACAGGCTAAGACAGCAGTCTTCTTGATTGAGTGTCTTCCTTGAAAAGTATAATCTGGTTGAGCTAAAGTTCCAACAGCAAGTCTGAATTTTTGAAAAAAGCTTTGGGGGCTCTACGTTAAGGAGAAGCAAGAACATGGAAGTTTGATATTAGCAAACTGAAGGGAAATGTACTTTCCAGGGCCTGGGAGGATGAGAGGGACAAAGGCAAAAAAGAAAAGCATATTAGATTAAGTCATATCAATTATTCTGCCAGGCAAAATTAGCTCAAGTTAATGGTAAGAAGTCATCCCCTTCTTAGCGCATAGACAGCCCACCTCCACTAGGGTTTGGGTCTCCTTATTTCAAATCTCAGAACTACTCTGAGCATAAGTAAGAGGCAACCGGCACCACCTCTCACCTCCTTCTGGCTTCCTTCCCCTGGACAATCAGCAGCTAGGAGTAGGACATCTCTTGACTAAGATCCAAAAATGAGTGGTGAAAATTCTTTGTAAAGATAAACCAGAGTTTAAATGACCTCCATGGGAAAAGCCTTGAAACACTGTCATGGTGCCTCAGCTGAGAGAGCCAGGGATACTGGCGTTCTGTAACCAATGCAGTAGTGTGATCAGCAGCCAAGGATGGGGTTGCAGAAATTGCAGTTACTTCCTAGGGTACTTGTGCTCTGTGATGGCCTGTGGATCTCTAGGGATCCATTATACTTCTCTGAACCACTGGATTCAGGTCATAAAAACCTGTCCCTTCCCACTACACAGGTGTCTTATGGACTGTCTTATGAGACATAATATTTACATAAAATTACAGGTAGACTGTGACTTCCCATAGAATAATAAAGTTTCTCAATGACCTCACAAATTCACTATTTAACTTGTGTTGTTTCAAGACAATCATAGGAAGTAATTAAAGGGTATAGTGATTTATGTCTCTAATCCCAGTACTTTGGAGGCAGACAGACAGGTCTGCAGCTCACTGCCTGCTATCCTAAATAAGTGAGCCCTAGGTTCAGCGATAGACCTTGTTTTAAAAAATAAGATGGAGGGGCCAGCAATGTTGTTCAGTATGTAAAGGTTATTCTTCCATGTCTGACAAACTGAGCTTGCCTCACATGGTTGAAGGAGAGAAACAACTCCTGCAAGTTGTCCTTAGATCTTTACCCCTTTGCCATGGTAACACATACCCCAACTCACAAAATTAATAAATAAAATATGTTTTTAAAAAAAAAGAGATTGTCAGGCAGTGGTGACGCACACACCTTTAATCCCAGCACTTGGGAGGCAGAGGCAGGCAGATTTCTGAGTTCAAGGCCAGCCTGGTTTACAGAGTGAGTTCCAGGACAGCCAGGGCTACACAGAGAAACCCTGTCTTGAAAAAACAAAGAAACAAATAAACAAAAAGAAAGAGATTGGGGAGGATACTCACATAGGCCTCTGACCTCCATATACCCATGAGCACATGTACATGGGTGCACACATGCATCCACTTACCTTCACACACACACACACACACAAAAGCACATGCATCTGCACAAACTTGCACAACATGCACAAGAACTTTTTTATGTTGATCAGGTGGAGAACTTAAGTGAATAGGAACATGCTCATATTCTACTCATTCAGAATGTGGTCAACCACAACCCTACCGGGAAGCTCCCTCTTTGGGCCACAGAGCTGACTCAGGAAACCCCATTTACATACATCAACATGTTCAGGACAATAAAGTCTCCCTTGAGTGTGTCTTGAGAATGTTGCAATGATATGAAGTCTGTCCAAGGCTGTCATCATGTCTCTGAAGTGTCTCATCTAAGCTCTGTCTTTCTAGTTGGACAGTTTTCAAATTTACTAATATTTACTGAGGATCTATTGTCCAAGACAGAGATTTTTATCTTTATAGAGCTTTTAAGCTACCAGAAAAGGAAAACATATGCAGGGATCATACCAAACCCATTAAACATGCTCTTTAGGAGAGGAATTGATCACAAGTAGAAGAGGCTCGGGTGGGAGGCTCAGGGTAGGATGTGAAGAAGCGTCATGTGTGCTGTGCCTTGACACCTACAAGAACACTAAGGACAAGGAACAATGACATAAAGGCAATGGAGCTTATCAAGTAGAATTAAGAACCACAAGCTGGCAGCCCTCAGCCAGCTCTGCCAACAGATGTGTTTCATTTGGCTTGAGAATGGGTTTGTGTTGTCTTTTTTTTTTTTTTTAAGCATGTTGCCAGTATTTTAAAATCAGGGTTTCATATAAAATCCTGGATCTTAGCTTCTCCTGAAAAAAATATCAGTTGATGTTAACACTCAGTCTGTGTCCTCATATAATAAGAGTCAGCTGTGTGTTGTGGCCGGGTTGGGCCCACCAGAGCACCATGAGTCCTACTCTGTCTACCTTACTGTTGGGTATCCTATGACCTGTAGACATGAGTCACTGCACTGTAACTTCTGACTGTAAGTACTGGGATGGCTCAGACCCAGGTGTTCTGGCAAATGTTTGATACATTCCTAAAACAAGACATGTTTGTAGCATTTGCCAATTGCTATGGTATAAATACTCTCAGATGTTACCAAACTAGAGTTGGGAAGAGATGTACACAGTCGGTACTCACAGGCCCCTGCATGTTTCTCAAAACATTGAGCTGAGCTCAAAGGCAGACTCTCCTAAGAAAGTTTCTCTTTTTTAATCATTTATTTATTATTATTATTATCATTATCATTATTATTGTTGTGTGTATATGTGTCTATTAATCTGTGTATATGGGCATGTATGATGGGGGAGGCATGTCACAAGAGATGTAGGGAACAGAGGACAATTTTGGGGAGTCATTCTCTCCTTTTACTTAGGGCTCCAGCATTCAAACTTGGGTCATCAGACTTGCACAACAGCTACACTGAGACATTTTGCTAGCCCTGAAAGTTTTTTTGACTTCAGGAGTCAGCGTCCTGGGCAGGAGAGATGATCTCGTTGGTCGTAGTTGTCGTCCTTGTCTGTCGGTAAGTGCTTACTGCACTCCTAAGCTTGAGCCCCAGAACCCACATCAAAAAGCAGAAGGTGTTGGTGCATATTTACAGTCCCAGTGTTGGGAAGGCAGAGACAAACAGACCCATGGGGCTTGGTGGCCAGGCTTACAAGTCAGAGTGGCTTAGCCTCTGCAAGCTAAACTGAGAGAAACTGACTCAACAGACAAGGTGGAGAGGGACTTTGGAAGACAACTGAGATTGACCCTTGGCCTGTACCTGAGAGCACACATGCATGTGTACACACTTGTGTGCACCCCCCAATACCCTCCCTCCTACACACACACACACACACACACACAACTTCCCCTGAGGGAGAAGTCATTCCCATTTATGAACAAGAGCCCCTTTGGGGAGGCAGTCATTGTTACCATTGTTACCAAGTGAGGACATGTCAGAGAGAACATGCTGCCTGGAGTCCAGGGCATGAGCTTGAAGGTATGACACACTCATGTGGGAATTAGCACAACCTGAAGCTGGTGAGGCATCCTCTCTTCACCTCTGATAGGGGACTCGCTACTGCTACTCTCTGACTGAGTTCTCATGTATGTCTCACAAGGCTACCTGGTAATCACACCAAGGTAGCTTGCCATGTATCAGCTATTTGTTGGCACTGCAATTGAAAACATGAATTCTTCCCCATGTGTGTATTTTGGAAGAATGCTCACCACAGGCATCTGGAAGGGTTGTTTATTTGCTTGTCTTTTCTTTCTCTTTTTCTGTCAGAGTCCTGGTTTGGAAGGACAACAGAGGAAACATTTCTGGTGCCTGTTCTGTGGTTATCCCTTCTTGAGTTTTCCCTCTTCAAAGAGAGCCTGTCATTCTGGACTGGGATAGGGACAAACAACCTGCTGCTTGGCTGAGGGCTGGGGAGGTTGTGTGGGACAGAGCAGGGGACCAGCTCAGGCTCAGGCCGGTAGACAGACCAGCAGGGTAAATGCCTCAGCAGGTGCCAGCTCCCAGGTTGCTGGAAGCCAACACTTCTCCCAATGAGACTCTCTTTGGGTGGTCCCAGACTTGGGGTGGGTGCTGTGGTTACCTGGAACACACATTCCTCATACAATGAAGGGTATTCTAGACCCCGAATTTGCCTGAAATCACTCTTTCTTCACATAAGCATAGGATCCCTCCAAATTTTTTTTTGGTTTCTCTACCCCACCCCACAACCCCTCTCTTTTGAAACTATATTCCATCAACCCCTACAATCTTTATCTGCAGCTGTTACAATCACACGATGACATTGATTAGGCGCTCTTGAGTATCCAAACATGACATGGAAATCTGGGAAACTGCACAGGGCAACCACTCTAATTTTATGACCCTGAGGCTATATGGAAATAATAAATGGAACCACATGCCAGAGCTCAGGAGACAACAACTCCCTGGGAATCTGCACAAGGTGCTTAACCTTCCCTTGAGCAGTTTCCTCTCTGAGGAAGGGAATGCTAGAGCCCCCTCATACCAGACCCAGAGTCAGAAAGTACACCAGCTGCTGCATTTGTGGGTATGTGTTAGCCAGTGACTAACAAAGGATTAGTATTGGGGTTGGGGACAGGTGCAGGGCTGGGGTTAGGAAAGGGCTGGGAGTTGGGACTGAGGTGGGGCCTAGTGAGAGATCCTTAGGTGGCTGAAGTCATGCCTCCTCAGTGGTAGGGTTACACCAGGTCAAACATCCAGCTTTTGTTTCAGTGTGGCTTCTGGAGAATAAACTCAGGTCTTCCTGTTTTATTAGCCAAGCTTTCTCCCCTACCCTTGGCCATAGCCTTAACGCAATAGTAAGCCTTGGGTAGAGTGATCCCCTAGCATGCATGAAGTACTATGTTCCATGGCCAGCATTGTACAAACCATGTGTCTGGTACATACCTGTAATCCTCAAAACTCAAGGTGTAAAAACAGGAGGATCAAGAGTTCAAGGTCATCCTTGGCTACATAGCAAGTTTGAGGTCTAAGGGGAACATCATATCCTCTTCACTACATCACAAATTTGTTACATCACAAATTGACTGCATATTAACTATCTCTCCATCCATCCATCCATCCATTAGTCATTCACTCATTCAACAAGTGGTTAATAAGCTTCTACTGTATGCATAGCCTGATCTTAAGCACTGGAAATATGCAACGATTAAAATAGGGGAACTTTTTTTGTTTAGGTTTTTGATTGATTGATTGATTGATTGGATTTTTTTATTTATATTTCAAATATTTTCCCCTTTCCAGATCTCCCCTTCAGAAATCCCCATCCCATCCCCCTTCTTCCTCCTCTATGTGGGTGCTCACCCACCCACCCACCCATTCACTCCCATCCTCCTGCACTGGCATTCCCCTACACTGGAGTATCGAACACCCTCAGGCCCAAGGGACTCTCCTCCCACTGATGTCCAACAAGACCATCCTCTGCCACATATACAGCCAATGCCATGGGTTGTTCCATGTGTACTCTTTGGTTGATGGTCCAGTCCCTGGGTGCTCTGGGGGCGGGGGAGGGGTCTGGCCTGTTGACACTGTTGCTCCCTCCACGGAGCTGCAAATACCCTCAGCTCCTTCAGTCCCTTCTCCAACTCCTCCATCAGGGACCCCTGAGCTCAGTCCAATGGTTGGCTGCAAGCATCTGCCTCTGTCTTTGTCAGGCTCTGGCAGAGCCTCTCAGGAGACAGCCATATCAGGCTTCCATCAGCAAGCACTTCCTGGCATCCACCATATTATCCAGGTTTGGTGGCTGTATATGGGATGAATCCCTGGGTGGGGCAGTCTCTGGATGGCCTTTCTTTCGATCTCTGTTCCACACTTTGTCTCCATATTTCCTCCTGTATTTTGTTCACCCTTCTAAAAAGCACCAAAACATCCACATTTTGGTCTTCCTTCTTCTTAGGCTTCATATGGTCTGTGAATTGAATATTGGGTATTCCGAACTTTTGGATTAATATCCATTTTTCAGTGAGTACAAACCAGTGTTTGTTCTTTTGTGACTGAGTTACCTCACTCAGGATGATATTTTTAAGTTCCATCCATTTGCCTGTGAATTTCATGAAGTCATTTTTTTTAATAGCTGAGTTCCAATTGTGTAAATTCTATTGTGTGAATGTACCATATTTTCTGTATTCATTCCTCTGCTGAGGGACATCTGGATTGTTTCCAACTTCTGGCTATTATAAATATCACCGCAACGAACATAGTGGAGCATGTGTCCTTATTACATGTTGGAGTATCTTCTGGGCATATGCCCAGGAGTGGTATAGCTTGTTCCTCAGGTAGTACAATGTCCAGTTTTCTGAGAAACTGCAGTCTGATTTCCAGAATGGTTGTACCAGCTTGAATTCCACCAGCAATGGAGGAACGTTCCTCTTTCTCCACATCCTCACCAGCACCTGCTGTCACCTGAGTTTCAAAGGAGGAAAAAAGCAAGTGCTTTTTAAGATATATAGTCAGAGCGGAAGGTGTGGCTCAGTGGTGGTTTGCCTTGTATGCCTGAATACTGTACTTTACTAAAGCACTCACTTCAATCCCCGCCTTTAACTTAGGTTTAAAAATTAACTCAAACGACAAGGAAAATAGCACATTAAGTAGGTGGTAAGTGTAAAGACAAAATAGTTAAGAAGCTGTGGTGAGGAGGAAGGAGTCTCATTTGAGAAGGCAACACTGGGTAGAAATGTCAGGCCATCCCTACACCTCTATGTTCCACACACACACACACACACACACACACACACACGCCAGTTCCTCTGCTGGCTGTAGCTTGCGTATATTACTTTGCTTGCTATGGCAGCTTTCAAAAGGAAGGGTTTATCTTGCACACACATACCAATCACAGTCCATTCCAGAGGGAAATCAGGGCAGGAACTCAAGGCACGAACCTAACTACACATAGGAACTGAAGCAGAGATCATGGGGCTGAGGGACACAGCTTACAGACTTGCTCCCATATTTGCTCTGCTCGCTTTGTTATACAACCCAGGACCACCTGCCCAGGAGTAGCTTGTCTACCTCAGTAATTAATCAAAAGAATGCCCCCATAGACAAGCTTGCAGGCCAATCTGATAGAGATATTTTCTCAGTTGAGGCTCTCTCCTCCTAGATGATTCTACATTGTGTCTGATTGACAGAGTAAACAAGTAAGGGAGAGAAATGTTTCCAGGCACCCTGGTACTCCACACCTTCCAGACAGAACCTGGCTGGAACAGCAACTATAACCAACCACCCTGTTTTCACATTGTGAAATGAGCTTCCGGCCACTATCTGTCCAAGGGTCCTACACCTGACACCTTTTACAGTTTCCAATCTTACTCCTCTTGCACACACTCCTCTCAAGCCCTCAGTCCACAAGGACACTGTGCTGGTTTCAGTGCAAGGATAGAGAGACAAGACATGCTTCATCCTGAAAGACCCTGGATTTTTTTTCATTAGCATCTGCCGTGACTTACTTTGGTGACTTGGCCTTCTACAAAGTCTTCCAGTGTTCCCACCCCACTCTCTTCACAGCTCTCATAGACCTTGCTCCTAGCTTTCGTGACTTTGCTCTTTCTTTCATCCATGGCCGTTCCTCATTGGTTTAGGTGGGGAAAAAGGGTGACAAATCCTGACTTTGCCTGACTGATGACTCCCTTGAGGTACTCTGGACAAGAGCACCCTTTGACCTCCTTCTATCACTCTCGGCTGGAGAGGCGGATGGCAGAGCCACACTTCCTTATATACCAGAAATAAGGATATCTCAAAGCTCTCCTCCATGGGTACAGCTCACCAAAAAGAATGGTGCTTCTGCTGCCAGGAAATGCATCTTGTGTCAATCACTGGTTGGAGGGGACTGCCTTGTGCGAAGCCAGACTAATTCTCGAGGGAAAATAAAATTGCCAGAAAGAAATGAGAACATGCCAGAGGGAACAGGAATAGCTCCTAGGGGGCCATGTTGAAATAGAGTGTATGTGTGTGCAAGAGAGAAAGGGCAAAAATAGCCATGAAGACGAAGAAAGAAAGAAGAGACACGTCAAGTGAGTGTGAGAATGGAAGGCTTAAACAAGGATACAGGACACACCCACTCGTTCTACTCAGCAACTATAGACTATAGACCAAGCATAGCAACCAGCCCACTTGAGCAACATAGCCCACTAAGGAGAGAAGCACAGAAGAGAATGTCATGATTGAGCTTAGCTACTGTCCTACTCCGTTTCCTGTTGCCATAACAGAATACCAGAGGCCAGAATACTTGTAGAGCAAACAGCATTATCTTGCTGGTATTATGCACCATTTTGTCCACCATTATCTGATGATAAACGTGGGGCAGAAAAGGGAGAGGCATGTGTCTCTCATGGTTGAGGAAGCCCAAGAAAACTGAAGAGGGTAGATTTGCTTTACAATTCTCGAGAAAGCTAATCTATTCCTGCGAGAACTAATCAGACATGATAAAAAGACTTCAATCCTTCTCTAAAAGCCCTGCCTCCCAAACACAGTAACTGTATCTCAGCAGGCATTTTACTGGGGACCAAACACATCTAAACTGTTAGCTCTCACTTAAGAATTCATGTCAGTGATGTCAGGAAGATGCTTAGGTGAACAGTTAAAGGGCAGAACAATGAATTACTTTTTTTCTGTGGCATAAACACATGCAATGTGCATGCTTAGTTCATGTGTGTGGGTCATATCTGGTAAGAGCAAAACAACTCATTACAAAGGTTTCTTGGGTGAAGGAGTAGCATAGTTTATTATATCCTTCTTAAAATCGTACCATCTATTAAATAGACATAGACGAAGAAATGGGTAAAATATTTTAAATTTTCTTTTTATTTATATATAAGTGGCTATGTCTATGTGTATGCACACATGTGTGCAGGTGCCCACAGAGGCCAGAAGAGAGCATTGTATTGTCTGGATCTGGAATTGCAGACACCTCATATGAGTACGGGGAACCAAACTCCAGTCTTCCACAAAAGCATGCTCTCCAGCCCTACATAAAACATTTTGAGTTCCTTAGAAGAACAGACACGTGGGGGGTGGGGGTGTGGGCAGGGTCCAAGAGGGATATTTTATTCTAAACCCTGAGTTCCTCCTGTTACCTCCAAATCTCACAGAATGAGACCTGAGATGAGAAAGCACAGAGCCAGGGATGGATGGATTCCATCTTTCTTTCCTTTGATCCTCTTGGGGGCAAATCTTGACTTGAAGATGCAATATGCAAATTAAAATGATCTGCTCAAATGTGAATTCGCCCCGGGTTTGCACATGTGTTGTGTGGAATAATAAATCACGGGCTCCCTACTATGGGTAGAAACCCGGTGCCACTGTGCCTGCCTTTTTTTATTTTTTTTTCTAAGTGTCTAGTTGTGGTTTCTTCATCAAAGTCAGAACTCCCAAAACTCTGCATTTCTATAACTGTTTAAGTAGATTGCGGTCCAGACAACAGTAAGTGGCCACATGCTTTTCTTTAAAAAACAAAAAACAAAAAAAACTTACTTTATTATACTGGGTTACATAAGAGCACTTTCCTGTAAGTTTATAATATATGTTCTATACCCTGCTATCCTCTCCTTTCTCGCTCCTCTCCTTCTGTAACAATCTATTTTTCTTTGTGTCTATGTATTTGGAGTATGCATGGGTGTGCAGGTACATGTGTGTGCAGTCACATGTATAACATGGAGGCCAGTGGTTGGCACTGGTTTCTGCCTCAGTTTCTCCCCATCTTATCTTCTGAGACAGTCTCCTACTAGACCTTGAGTTAGGCTTGCTGGCCAGTGAGTCCATGGATAGAGCCTGCCTCTACCCACTGCCTCTCTCGCAAGTTTATAAACCTATGCCTCTGCACTAGATTTTACATGGGTGCTAGGAACTCAAACTCAGTTTCTCACGCTTGCAAAATAAGCGCTTTACCAACTGAACCCCCATCTCCAGACCCATCCTGCATCTCCATTTCTTCCTAGAAGTCCCTGTTCTGTTTCTCAACATTAGCGTTACTTTTTCACTCCCTACTCAATGTGGCTCTGTGTGTCCAACATGTAAAGCAACACCACCTCCCCTGGCTACATCAATCCAAGCTAAATGGGAAGATGAAGATGGCCTTCACCTCTATGCTAACCTGAATTGGTTTTGCTGCTCTACCAAACACATAAAAGCAGACAGTAAGTTGAAGGAGAATGTCCCCTTCCTACAAAAATCTGCCGTCAATAATGCGTCTAATGGCGCTCATAGTGTGAGAAGGCATATGGTGGGTGGGCCTTGGCTTTGGGTTTCTCCCCCCCGTCATTACTATTTTTGGTAAGCAGTAATTCACACGGTTTTCTAGACAGTTTTTTGACTTGGCTGTGATGTGAGACAGATGGCCTTGGGATGTTCCCACTGAGGGTGCCCCTGGGAGCTCCGTTCCCGGGCCGGGCTGCTCAGCTCTCCTCTCTCAGTGGGGAATCATGCAGCTGCTTTTCTGGAGGAGCTTGGCCACCTTCCGATCTTGATGATTCTTTTTCTACAAGTACACTTGCAAGACACCAAAGTAACTTGACTTAAGCAATGGCAGGAAGGTTGCCCAGCCAGCAGGAACTACAGATGTAAAATATGAAACAGTCCTATAGATTAATCTAGACTGGAAATACCAGACTGTAGGGAGGATCCTTCCCCATGATAGCAAGCAGTTCCAGAAGAAAGGCATTTGCTAGTTATTTTTTCCTTTGGACCCTGATAGTTTCTTAAAAGACTGTGAAATGTGGGTATATTCGTACCACCAATCTGACACTAGTCCCCAGGTCCCTTTTGGCCACCTCCTCAGCTCTACCCACTAAGCTCTCACATGGATATTGTGGCAGCTTTCCGATGGATCTATTTGCCTGAAGCATTTCTTCATTTCAGTATAACCAGCTCATGCCAGTTCTATGCTCAAAGCAAAGCCTTTTATGAGTCCTTATTTCATCCTGGCCAGAGTCTGTCATCTAGACACAGATTGTAGAACCATCCATCAGCCTATTTTCTATAAGCTACACACTTTTAAGCAGAGACCTAAGGACAAAAGAGAGGTGGATCGAGTGAAAAGCTGAGTAAACACAGACTAGGCAATAGGGAAAGATATGCAGCCCCTGAAGCTGGAAGAGATTTGACAAATCGGGGACTCCAAAAAGCCAGTGCTGCTGGGAGATCATAAAGGAATGTGGTATGGTGGATCAGAATAGGGCAAGAAGGAGAGTCTGTGATGGTTTGGATAAATGACCCAAGAGGATCATGTCCTAAAATCTCCATCACCATCTCAAGATCCTATAAGAAGGTGGGAGAACCTTTTGGGAGTAGAACCTAGTGGAAGAAGAAAGTTGGGTCATTGGTGATGCATACGTGGGGCCCATACCTCTCCTGCCTCTTTCATTGCTTCTAAGCTGCCACAAGGTTAGCAGCTGTTCTCCTACATGTTCTACATAATAAACCTCCTAGCAAGAGCCCCCATGGTATTTGCCACAGCAGTAGATGTCTTACTGATGATAGCCATAGATCTGTTCATGTAGCTAACGAGAAGAGCTATCTAGGCCCTGAAGTGTGCCATTTCTCATACAAGCTAGTCCAGTTTCTGCTGGAAGATCCCAGTGGCAGCTGAGAGGAGAATGGATTCAAAAAGAGGCTAAGACAAGAGAGGAGAGTGGCAAATAGTCCAGGGAAAAAATAATAGAGGATTACAGGGAACTGCCATGAAGACAGAGAGCATTGATGGTGGATGCCTAAAGAAAACCAGGAAGAACCGGTGGATTGGGTAGATGAGGTATAGAGTAGATTGATTAATTCTTGGGTCTCTGCCAGGGCCAGTGGGAGAGGGTGATTAGCTTGACAAAAATAGTAAAGAGTTGTGAAGAAATACAGGCTCCAGGAAGATGCCTTGATCTTGGTATTGGATGTGGGAAGATATATCCAAAGATGTATCTGATTGAAGATACTGATTGAAGTATCGGGAAGGTGATTAGCTATGCTCTGAGATGGGAGTAGAAATCTGAAAGCTGTTGGCCCATGGGTAGCCATTTTCAAACCATGATAATGGGAGAGAGTGGATCAGGGCAACCCAACACTAAGACTCTGGTTAGCTCTCCTGCCTACAGCTAAGCATGCTACTTAACCCACAAGGCTGTGTCTCCAGGTATCAACCAGATTTCCCCAAATCCCCTCTCTTATTAATCACAAGAGCCTTTTCCAACAGGCCTTAAGCTTCTTCAAGGACTTGTTTTGAAGGATTGGTTTTGAGATCTAAAGTGTAGGCAAAGCCTAGTAATAACAAGCAGGGTGTAATCTTAGAAACCCCAAATGGTTCCCAGTCACCAGGGTGATTTCCAGGTCCCCTTGTCCCACACGGGAACTGTGATGGGGACTAAGAGCAGAGCTAACTCTCCTCAGGAGAAAAGCAGACCACCTGTCCGATCGCATCTGATACCAGTGCCCAGACATCCTGCTTCTCCTTGGAGACATCTCTCCACGCACAGCGACCTCAGAAAGAGACTCTATGTGGTGATCACAAGCCAGGCTAGAAAGGATCCCTGCTGGAAGGACGTGCTGAAAGCAGCAGAGAGAGATTGATGTGCAGCCTAGCATCCCCAGGCATGTGTTCGCCATCTGTCAGGCGGAGGGAGCCCTGCCAGCCCTACATGGTTATTCAGTACTAAAAGAATATTCTTTAGTTTGACTGACACCCTGGGCAGTCTTCACCAAGATGGTTAGGCTCTGGGATCCAGATGGAACTGAGGGGCCTCTACTCTCCTGAGGGAGATGCCTCCCTCTGGAGGGCTGGGCCACCCAGGGTACACAGAGGGGGAGGGCTCTCCAGGGCCTGCAAGGAGAGTGTGGCTTGGCTCAGAATGGGCAGGCCTAGGCCTGAGCCGGGACTTTTATGTGTGGCTAGGCTTCAAAGATGAGGGAGAGACTGTAAGAATGTTCTTCACATTTTAGCCCCCTCACCCCACCCCACAGAATCCTAAAGAGAACACTAATGCCAGGCTTAGGTCACCTCCCACAATGAAATAATCAAGTTTAGGCTTTTCTTGAGAAAAAAATTATATATAGTCTCATCCATTAATTTCAAGCCAGACAAGAATAGACACATGGACCCTTTTCAGTACTAGGCCTGTTAATTTCACTGAACATTCAGGTTTCCCTCCCTGAAAAAACCCTCCTCCAAAAAAGACTATATCCCACAGAACACAACCAAACCCAAGCAACTACCTCAAACCACAAAATGTGAACAGATCTGAGCTATGCCTTCTCCAGACAGAACCAGTCAAAGTCATGTATCTTTTCCTCTGTCACATCAAGTTCCAGAGAAGTTATTCCATAAGCCTGGGTCCCAAACCGACTTTACCTGGAGCAGAACAGTAAGCAGTCTGCCTTTCTGCCTTCTTCCTGTCTTCCTGCTTGCTTGCTTTCTTCCTGCCTTCTGACCTTTCTGCCTCCCTTCTTTCCTCCCTTCCTTCTTTCCTTCCTTCCTTCTTCCTCTCCCCCGTCTTCCTTCCTTTTTCCTTCCTTTCTTCTTTCCTTCCTTCCTTCTTCCCTCCCTCCCTCCCTTCTTCCTCCCTTCTTTCCCTCCTTCCTTCTTTTTTCTTTTTTCCCTCCCTCCCTCTCTTCTTCCTTCCTTCCTTCTTCCCTCTCTCCCTTCTTCCTTTCTTCTTCCCTCCTCCCTTCTTCCTTCCTTCTTTCCCTCCTTCCTTCTTTCTTTCCCTTTCCCTCCCTCCCTCTCTTCTTCCTTCTTTCCTTTCTTCTTTCCCTCCTTACTTTCTTCCTTCCTCCCTTCCTTCCTTCCTTCCTTCCTTCCTTCCTTCCTTCCTTCTTCCTTCCCTTCCTCCCTTCTTTCCTTCTTTCCTTCCTCCCTTCTTCCTTCCCTTCTTCTTTCTCCCTCCCTCCCTCCTTTCTTCCCTTCCTTCCTCCTTTCCTAGCTAGTTAGTCCAGAGGTCACAATTCTTCTGCCTCTGGCTTCTGAATGTTGAGAGCCCACATCTTACATTCTTTGTAAATCACTGAGATTTGGGGTCTGGTTGATAACACAGCAAATCCTAATTTATTCTGACAGGTAGGGCACCCATTCCTGTTGCCACCATGATCTCTCACCTATGCTTTATAGTATTCTGGAGGCTGGAAAAAATACCCTTGAAGCTACAAAATTGAAAGGCAAACCAAAGGAGGTTAGACTCAGGCTTATTGTGATGTCAGATTTTCACAATTAAGTGACGCACCAGCCCTGGGATTACACTGGGTCTTGGGCAGAAATGAGCAAAACCTCAAGTCCCAGACCAAAAAAAAAAAAAAAGTCTCAGGTTGGGAAGATGGCTCAGTGTTAGAGCTCTTGCTGCTGAAGCATCAAGATCTGAGCTCAGATCCCCAGCACCCACTTAAAAAAGTGGCTGCATGTGTGCCTGTGACCCTAGTCCTATAAGGAGCACAGACAGGAAAATCACTGGAGCTGGCTGGTTCCAGTTTCAGTGACTGTCTCAGGAGAATAGGGCAGAGAATGATAGAGGATATCAGACATCCTCTTCTGGCCTCCAAATCTATACTATGCATACCTTCATAACACAAAGAGGGAGGTGGGGGAGGGATGGAGGGAAGGAGAGAGAGGTGGGGAAGGGAGAGAAGGAAGGAGGGGTATAGAGAGGGAGAAGGTAGAAGAGGAAGAGAGAGAAGGAGGGGAGCTAAAGAGATGGAGATTCCAGGCAAGTTGAAGGATTGGCCATAATCATGTTCCTACGTTATGTAATAAATAGCTCTTAGCTTTGTTCGTGACTGTTTTTATCATCAGACTGATTCTGATCTCTCTAAAGATAGATTGGCAAAAGAACAAGTGTTAGCATTTGTGCTTAATTTGGTAAGTGAAAAAGAAAGAATTCTGCTCCACTGAGTCATTCCAGGCTCATCTGAGTCCTTCCAAGCAGGAGCACTCCCCACCAGCTCTCAAAGCAGGAAGCATGAACGCTGAGATGGGCCAGTTCCCTTTGGTCCCCCAAGTCCTCCTAGGGAGCTCCCCTTGACTTGGCCTCTACAACCAAATCTCACATTTTCTACCTTGTCACCAGTTACCCAAGTGCAGGTTTGCCTTGTCCAAATGTGGCTCCAAGAAACCTGTGTTTGATTTACTGCTCTGCTTACCGCTCAGCACTCGCAGAAGGTTGTGCTCACGAGTCGGGTACACGTGCTATTTACACAAATGCACATGTGCATCACATGGCAAGGGTCTTTCTGCCACAGGGTTGTGGGTGAGGAGAATGCAGGGATGATCCAGGTGTTTCAGATGCTTGGGATTTGTGGGCTATCCTGCCATTAATGGCATTAGTGGCAGAAGCTAGGACTTATGGGTACCAAGTAGCTCTAGAATGAGGAAATATTTGCTTTGTGAGAAAACTCCCATTTAAAACTAATATAGTACTTTTTTTCTTCCTTTGTTCTTCCTTTCCTTCCTCCCTTCCTTTCTTGCTTCTTTCTTTTTCCTTTGCAATGTAAGGGTCTTAGGCCACATGTTTCTTCTGCCCCACCTGTCTTAGTATATGCACCACATGAAGCTGGGAAGACGATCAGTAGGTGAAGTACAAGCCTGAGAACCTGAGTTCAGATCTCCAGCACCTACAAACAAACGAAGGTGAAGGGTCCCAACCCCATTAGTCAGGGTACACAGACAAGCAGATCCCGAACAGTGACTAGTTTGTAGATCAATAAGCTCTAAGTTCAGTAAGAACTTTTTTTAAAAAGTGGAAAGCGATTGAGGAAGAAACCTGATGTCAACCATCATCCAGCTTCTGCACTTAGACATGCACACATACACACAGCACCCACCTGCATATATATGCTCACATCTACCACATAACACACACAGCATGCACCATAGACTCTGCACCTGAACTCTAAACTATAGTCTTGTCTTCCACACCTCCAACCCCACCCACCTAACACACTCAAAGGCTTAATTTCATGGCAGACAAAAAAATAGGTACTTGTATTCAAAGTCTAATGCAATCTTTAAAATTAATGACTGGTGAGCATAATGGAGAGTGTTATAGAGAGAGCTTGTACCTTGTCATCATATTTGAAAATACTTAGAAGCCTGAGTAAATTATGAGATCAAGAAGGAAGTTACCTCCAAAATATTTGGGGTATGCCTGGTTAATGTTAGGTTTGAAAGAGAAATTCCACACAGGGCTGTGTTTCATATCCAGAGCCTGCAGCTGGGGACTCAATTGTAGATTTATTAAAAGGGTCGCCATGGGTCTAGGGAAATGGATCAGTCAATAAGAGTTTGCCACACAACCTTGAGGACCTAAGTTCAATCCCTTCTAAAGGTCCCTTCTAGAGGTCAGAGGGAACACAGGGAATCTTCTAGAGGGAAGACAGATGCGGAACAGCTCTGATTCAGGCTCTGTTAACACCCTTTTGGCACTTCCATGAGGGTCAGTGTGAGAAGATGGTGTGGAAAGAGCAGTCCTAGCACCCTGTGAGCATGCCACCATGTTACAAAAGTTGATAGTTTTGTAATGCAAGGAACTCCTTGGGGACAGGGCCAATCGGCATCTGAAGTTCACAGCTAAGGAATGCTCCAGCAGCCATGACCTGTGTGAGTTTTGTTTCTATCTTGGGCTTTCCCTTGGAGTTCTATACTGACACAGGAAGCCCTGACTTTCCCTGTTCGGGGACATTACCCCAACCACCTGGAACTATACACTCAGCCTCCGGGAATTCTTAAGCAAAGTGGCTTTGGAGGCCTGAGCTCACAGCCCAGAATCTGGGAGGAGAGTATTTCTCCCCCAGGAACTGCATGTGATAGTTAATCTCAGATATTAATCTCAGCTGTCAATAAGTTAAGTTGAAGAGATAAAGAATCACCTGGAAGGTGAGCCTGTGGCTGTGCTTACGCAGGATCTTATTAAGTTAATTAATGTGGAAAACACCTGCTTTGAATGGCACCATTCCCTGGTCAGGACCCTAGACTGAATAAAAAGGAGAATGTTTCTGTGTACACAGCATTCACACTTCCTGCTTTTTGACTATGCACACCCAAGGTGACTACCCACTGTGACATCCTTGCACTGATGACCTATAACTTGAACTTCTGGCTAAAATAAGCCCTTCCTAAACAGCTTTTGTCAGGGTATTTTTATCACAACAGAAGAAAAGTAACTGAGTTCCCTGAGTAGCTGGTGGTAGCAGGGTGTGGTAAGTGCAGACATGATGAAATGAGGGCTAAAGAAGAAGACAGTGGGGTGTAAAGAACGTGGGATCCCCACACAGCTGGAAGATGTCCCTGCACTGGCTCACAAGGGACAGTGTGACTGTGGATATCCTTAACTTGTCCTCCGTCTGAGTAGGAAAGTTTCCAACATTTCATTTTTGTATGGGCTACCATTCACAGACTTCTCATATGCATCCTTTAGCATATTAAGAAAGGTCCCACCTATATCTATGGGAGAGTCGGATTCCTTTCTTTCAATCATAACCAGGTGCTGGGCTTTATCTAAATTTTCAAGATTTACTAGGATAGCCAAATGACTTGTTGGGAATCTTTGTTTTGTTTAGTCTCATTTACTCTATTAGTATGATGACTGCACTGGGTATTAAACTAGGCTTGCATTCCCAGGAAAAACTCACTGGTCACTGTGTTTTTTTATACAATGTTTTTTTATACACTATTATATACAATGTTATACACTGTTGTGCTCAGTGCTACAAACTGCTCATGAGGAGATGCAGGTCTGGATTTTCTTCTTTTGCAGTGCCCTTCTCACATTTGACTTGTCTGTTAGGTTGGACTCTATAATGTCACTATTCAATTTTCCTCATACATTTAGGCTTCTTATTGACATCAGTTGTAGTTTTTAAAAATGTGACCACAAATTCTTTGGTAAGTTTCCCTCTAAGACATGCATCTCTCATTCTCTTGAAAACAAGTTGTAGTTAGTGACTCTCATGAGAGGAATAGAGAGTACTGTCTATTCCAAAAATGGGTTATAAAGACTGAAGCTTCCACCATGTGTCCTCTCTCTCTCTCTCTCTCTCTCTCACACACACACACACACATACACACACACACACACACACACACACACACACACACACCAGAATTTATCTAACATATTGGGAGAATCAAAGCCTTTGCAGACATCCAGGAAGGCTTTGAGGACTTAAGCAATAGAGTGACTTCTCTACCTTCAGTCTAGCTTTACGGTGGCTCCAGCCCACCCCTTCCAGCACAATATGGTGCTGGGGTGGAACCCAGGCCTTTTGCATGCTAGGCAAGCACCTTACCAACATAACCACATTCCCTAGCCCCAGGATAAAGATAAATTTTCTTGCTCCATTATTTCTTCTCCAGCTGCCACCACCTCTGAAATAGTTCCTATACTGTCTTTTACTGACATGTGGCTATTCTGAGTCTTATCTTTGTACTGCCCTCTTGGTGAGTTTCCCAAAGTAAAAGGAGGTAAAGACATGATTAATATACTATATCACACTATAAGGCTTCTTTTAAAAAATGTTTTAAATTTGTCTTTTAAATTTTTCATACATTTATACAATGTATTTTGGTCCTATCCACCCCTTACTACCCTCCTCCAGCTTCCTTGAGACTTGCTAGCTCATTGCCCACCAGACTGGACTTCATGTCCTATTATTGTTGATGTTCTCGACATTAGTAGCCCAGAGTCCAACCAGTGCTGAACATGGGTGTGGAACCATCCACTGGGTATGTCACCCTACCAAAAGCCACATTTTCAAGAAAAAGAGAATCTCCCTCTCTCCACAGCCATCAACTGCCAATAGCTCCTTAGCTGGGAATGGGACCTGAGAGTCCTTCCCCAACCTGTGCTAGACTGGTTTGATCTTGAACAGGCAACTGCTGTGAACGGGCATGAATGTCAGCCCCAGGTGCATCATATTCAGAAATCAGCATTTCTCAGTTCTCCCCCATCCATTCTGTCTCCTCACTCTTCCATAATGTTCCCAGAGCCTTGAATGGGGTGGTGTGTGTGTGTGTGTGTGTGTGTGTGTGTGTGTGTGTGTGTGTGTGTGTGTGAGAAGCTGATATAGGTAATCCACCTCACAGTTGAACATACATGGTTATTCATACTCAGCACCAGCCAGTTTGAGTCTCTGCATTAATCATTACCCACTGTAAAAAAGAAGTTCCCCTGACCAAAGTTGAGAACAGTGTACATCTACATGCATAGACATAAAACATTAATGCAATTTGACAACATGACCATTTAGCCAAACATTACCAGTAAGTTCCTCCTGTGTCCTGGGTGTTGTGTATTTTAGTCAACTTCAAGATCTCTTGAGAGCTTCTATCCTTCAACTAACCTGCCTGTCTCTATTTGTCCTCAAGAGCTCTTGGGTTCTAGCAAAAGTTCCCTGACTCCTAACTTTGTTCTTTGCCCCATGGCTTTCTCCACCTGCTTTGCCTTCCATATTTAATTTCCATTGCTTTGTCCTATAGTCATATTGCCTGTAATAAAGCATAAAAGCTTTATTCTCAAATTCTTTTAGCTTGCACATATATTCTAGTTCTGTTTATTTATGTTTATGCTCTTTTATGGAGAGTTTTTGGAGCTGCTTCTAGGAGTTTGGCAAGAATTTGACAATGGCCTAGAGCAAGGAAGTAGGCTCAGGATGAATACAGCCCAGGAATGTGTTGTATCCCTAGTATCTTGGTCATCCTGAGAAACCCATAGACACAGCAACCTGGGACTTTGTTTATTGCCTTGTTTGTTCCTTGACTACTTCTTTGTCTTTAACCTAGAATTGACCCTAATCTTTGCATGTACCTAGAATGGTATAAAAGCAGACTGGAAAAGAATAAACCCACTTCAGCACTGGCTGGAGTCGTGTTACAATGTTGTCTAATTGTCTTTTCTTTTTTTAATTCTCCCTCCCTCCCTAAGACCCTGTTGACTAAGCTGGCTTGGTCACTCTTGTTAGTTGGGAAGTTTTTGCTGAAGTATTGTAGGGGACTTAATAAGGTATCTAGATACAGTAATACAACACTCCTTGAAACAGTGTGGGAAAGAAAAGGGGAAAGCCAATTTAAGATGCAAAATAGAACCAAGAAAGGGCCAAGACCAGGAGTGATGACTCTTACCTCCAATCACAGAGGATGAAGCAGGAGAACCTGGACAAAGTCTGAGGCCAGCTGAGCTGCATAGTGAATTCCAGGCCATCCTAGATTACAGAGTGCAAGCCTGTTGTAACTGGCCTTGTGGAAATGATATTCAAATAGAGACTTGTGTCTCAGTCTGATTATAAGACTACTGAAATAATGGACCCCAAAGAAGAGGGAATTTCTCCAAAAATCTCATGCTGGAAGAAGGAAAAGACGCCTGCTAGAAATGGGAGCTTGTCTTCAAGTACATCTTGTCAGGCTGCCTTACAGAATGAGGCTGAAGTGACAGACAATAGTGAGTCAACTTGACTTCTTGAGGTATAGGCTGTGACCCCAGTTTCAGAGACCCTTCTTTGTAAAATAGAGATTTTTTTTTACCTATTGTTCAGGATAAACATGGGAAACAGTTGAATTAATATTCAATTACAAGGTAAAATTTAAAACTCTATAGTTGGACCTTGGTATCCTCAGGTTCAATATCCACATAATCACGGATCACAAATATTCAGAAAAGTCAGAAATGAGGCCTATGACTGTAAGGCCAGTGCTCAGAAGACCCAGGAAAAGGGTTCACCATGAGTTCAAGACCAAACTGAGCTATGTGGCAAAACTTTGTCTCTCTCTCTCTCTCTCTCTCTCTCTCTCTCTCTCTCTCTCTCTCTCTCTCACACACACACACACACACACAGAGAGAGAGAGAGAGAGAGAGAGAGAATTGAGACAAAATAATATTCAGAAACTTCCCCCAAAGCATACATAGCTTGGGTTTGCTACACACAAAGTTCTACTTAGTGTTCCCATGGGTAGATGGAGTTCCTATGGATAAAATGTGGCACGCGCTTCTGTAGCTTCCTGCGATGTCATAGGTCCTAATTGCCTCCCTGCAGTCATACATGTAGTTATGTTACTAGACTTGGAGTTCACACAGTCTATGTCCAAACAAGCTAGGTGTGGCCACCTTCCTTGATAGAACAATTGAAATTGCAGATTAATAGTGAAAAGCAGAACAAGGAGATATGACCACATTGGGAAAAGTGATTTCCTCAAGGCCATCTTCGGAGTCCTGAAGTAAGATTTAAAGTTTAAATAGAGGGCCAGATGTATGTGTATCTTTCTCCTCTGGCTAGCATGGGGTTTTGGCTTTCTCTTCTACCAGCATGAGATTCTTGAGAGAATTCAGTTTCATGAAGTCCATTGTTTCAAAGGTCTGATAGCCAAAACAAGAGACACAAGTAAAATATTTTTATGCCTGGCAGACTGGATCCAGTTAGGCCCATGATTGGTAGCACTGCTATTAACAATGGTCAGGTGCTAATTCACTAAACAATGTAGTATGAAGACAATTTATATCATATTTCCATTGGATCAGATATAACAGGCAATTGAGAAATGATTTAAAATATACATGGGGATGAGCTGGATACCTTTAATCCCATCTCTCAGGAGGCAGAGGCAGGTAAATCTCTCTATGGGTTTGAGGCCAACCTGGTCTACAAAGTGAGTTCTAGGATAGCTAGAGCTGATACACAGAGAAACCCTGTCTTGAAAAACCTAGTGTGTGTGTGTAAGTGTGTGTGGGGGGGTGAGAGAGAGAGAGAGAGAGAGAGAGAGAGAGAGAGAGAGAGAGTTACATGCACAAATTTATCACATATTTATTACAAGAGAGAAGTGAGCATCTTCAGTTCTGGTAGCCACAAGAATCTGACAATTCCCTAATGGACAATGAGGGATAGCTGTACATAAATTCAGTGTGTTACTGTCCTCTTATTATCTATGACTTTTACTGGAGTTTAAACGACCCTTTGTAAAGCTAAAGAGATAGATAACCTAGTCAGTGCTTGCCACAGAAGGCCGAAGACAAGAATTCAATCCCCAGACCACACATTAAAGAGATAAGGCAGGCAGAGCATGGCACATGAGACTTTGATCCCAGCACTCCAGAGCCAGAGACAGGTGGATCTCTGAGTTCCTGACTAACCTGGTCTACAGATGGAGTTGCAGCCAGTACTGGCTACATAGAGAAACATTGTATCAAAAACAAAACAAAACAAAATAAAAAACATATAAAAATAACAAACACACATACACACACACACACACACACACACACAAACCAAAAAACAAATCCCAGGTAAGGTCATTAGCCCACCACTTTAACATAAAGCACTGGCTGCTCTTCCAGAGGACCCAGGCCACATGGTGACTCACAACTGTTTTTAACTCCAGTTCTGATAGTTTCATTGTCCTCTTCTGGTCTCCATAGGGTGTGAGGCATACACATAGTAAACAGACCTACATGCAGCAAACCACCCACACATATAATATATTTAAAATAAATTAATTATTTAAAATTTAAGTTTTTCAAAAATGGCATTACACCTGTGGGAGGTGAGATGTATGGCCCCATTAAGTTTTGTTTAAAGCTAGATCGAGGCAAAGGTGTTTTCTAAATTCTTTGCTTAAAATGTTGGGGTTCAAAGTCCTTTGTTTTAAATATGTTTCTTGCCCCAGGAAAGCAACATCGTCTTTCTTGGATTATTATCTCAACAATCCTTAAAGTAAGCCATAGGAAATAATCGGGGCAGGGAAAGAAAGGAAAGAGAAATCATTTCCCGTGATTACCCTCCACAAATTAATCAATCACTCACCCTAAACTTCTGGGAATAGAGGTTATTCAGGTCCTGGATCATCTTGACTGACAGGCAGCAAGAGATGATGAGTAGGCAGAAACCCACACATGGCAACTAGACTTTGACTCTTGGCAGATGCCCAAGTGGCAAAACAGGATCTGTAACAGTGGTCTCCAGTCTAGAAACCTCAGTAGGAAGCTGCTAAGGCTTTTGGGACCACCATGAGTTGTGATTTAAACCACCTTTCCCTGTGAAGGCATATGAAACATTGAAACAAAATTTCTTTACCTGTTACAAAGCATCAAAAAAATAATCTGATACTTATCAGGCCAAGCCTAAGTGAAGGCAGAGATTGCTGGATTCTAAACCCTTCTGCCCCCGAGGTGTTAACAGAACTTGGCACATTTGAGCTTGAGTTTCACAACCTCCTGGAGCATCTAGGCAAAAGATAATGATGGCTAGGGACCACCCAAGGTGAGAAACATAACACAAGTATCACCCAGAGGCTGCCCCACCTTCCACTCAGGGAACTGAAGGAAAGAAAGAAAGAAAGAAAAAAGCCACAACCAAACATCCCAGGAGGTGTGACTTCAGTTCAAAGCATTCCAGGTGGAGAGTGGCCTCGGGTGGCAGAGGTAAGGTAAGTGTAGATGCTTTCCTAAGAATGCTGCTCAGTTCCAATCCCCAACCAATTCCGTTCTTATGAAAAACCTTCTAAATATAACTAGTGATAACAATGATTGCAAAATACCTGGGGCTGGGAACACTGTATGATGGCTGGAGCACTTGCCAACCTAGTGAGAGGACTAGAGTTTGGGTTCCCAGAACCCATATAAATAAAGAGGGTCTAAAAGACCTGTAATCCTAGCCTCAGAGGGGAATCAGCTAAATGGCTGACAAGTAGACTATCCACATCTATGAGTTCTGGGTCTGACTGATAGAGCCTACCTCAAAGACCAACAAAGAAGAGTCTCACTATCAACCCTGGGCCCCTGCACATACACACTTGAACCTGAATACAATAGACCTTCCAGTATAAAATCAACAAGTTTGGTCTATTGTATTGCTATGCTAAATTCTATACTGGAAGGTCTGGGCCTATAAGTGACTTCTCACATTTACAAGCTTTTGTTGTGCAAACCTTATTCCTTGATTTAAAACTATTGGTTAAATAAAATTTGCAATGGTCAATTACCCGAGGGATTAGAAGTAGGTGGGTTTGGAGTGACCTGGTTGGATGAAGAAGATGGGGGGAGGGGCAGGGCGGAGGGGCAAGTTGGAAAGAAAGAATCGGAGGAAAGAGAAAGAAGCCATAAGGGGAAATGGATGATGAGCACATGGTCAGGAGAAACAGCAAGTATCTGGGGTACATCACTGGGGAGGTAGCCAGGCCAGCAGTTAGACAAGTAGATTAGGAGTTACCACCCAGTAATTGTCAAAGCCAAATAAAATAACTATAGTCTGAGTCTCATTTATTTGGTTGTACTTCACTTACCATACACACATACACAAAAAGGGGAAGAAGCACCCCAGGAAAAAGATGAGTAGGAAGCCTTGCAAAAGACGACCCCCACCTGCTAGGTAGGTAGGCTGTGACATAGTTATTGACAGTGATAGAGAAGCACTCTCTAGCCCAGGGGTTCTCAACCTTCTTAATGCTGTGAGCCTTTACTACAGTTCTTCATGTTGTGGTGACCTCAACCACAAAGTTATTCTTTTGCTACTTTACAATTATAGTTTTGCTACTGTTATGAATCCTAATGGAAATACCTGTGTTTTCCAATGGTCTTAGGAAACCCTAATAAAAGGATCTTTTGACACCCCTGCCCCAGGTTAAGAACAACTGCTAGCTGCTATGGTTGGACCAGGAGTGAAGGTGTGGATGAGCTAGACCAATCACAGCCAAGCTGCATAGCCCTGTCTCTCCTGTGTTAACACTTTGGAGAAGAGAAAATCACAGGCTGTCCTGTAAGGGTTCCCAAATGGTAAATGAAATCAGAGACAAACTTGCCACTAACATTAAAAAATAAATTTCAAAAGAACCAAACCAAACAAACAAAAACAAAGCTAAGCTAAAAAAAAGATAGAGTCAGTAAGTGAGAAAAACAGATTATGCTTAGCAAGCATGAAGCTCTGGGTCCAAACCCCAGCACCCACAAACAATAATAACAGTTAGACATAAACAATGAAAGAACTGGGTAGAACTGGTTGTGGTCCTGGGGTCAATGCAGAATCCTGAATAGAAACAAGACATTTGTTTAGGTTCAGGAGGTACCTCAATTGGTGGGCTGCTTGCCTAGCAGCACAGAGCTCTAGGTTGGGCTCAGCCCTAAATATAGCAGGTGTGGTAGTATACACCTGTAACTCCATCACTTAGGAAGATAAAAAGTTCAAGTCACCCTCTGCAGCATAGATGACTTCAAGACAACCTTGGAAAACAAAAATGGAGAAACAGCATATTCCAACAAACTCCTGGGTTTGATTTCTCAGATCTAGCCCTGGCTGTATGGTCTCCAGTCACCTCTGTCACAGAAGCAAGGTAAACCTTGATCTTTACTCCCTGGACCAGGATGAATAGAATCTTCAATGTGGCTCACAATGCTGGCCCCAACTCCTTTACCGCGCTTCCTTCCTGAATTACACATCCTATGACTCTGCCTCCAGATAAGTGAGGACACTTGAAAATGTTGTTCTTCCAACCAGCAGGACCAACAACAACTTCACGGTGACAGAAGGTATGGTTGACCTCACCACCTTCTTGCTTATCTTGGTTCATGTTGGTTGTTTGAATATGAACTGTCCCCCATAGGGTCATGTGTTTGAGAGTCTGGCCCTCACTTGGCAGTGCTGTGTTGGAAAGCAGTTGGATCTTGAGTAGGTTATGCCTTGCTGGAGGAAATTGTCATGAAGGGATCAGCACTGGCTTGAGTTTTCTACACCCAATACACTTCCCCATGCTGACTATGGTATTCTTTCTAGCTGCTGGTTAAAATAAATCCTTCCTCCTTTAAGTTGAGTCTTGCCAGGCATCTGGTCATAGGGAATGAGAGAAATGAATGTAGTTAGTGAGTACTGTGATCCTGTTGTACAAATGGCTTTTGAACCCTAGGAAATTTGGCAACTGAGAAAGTTCACATTGATGTCTCTTACATCACAGCTGGCCAAGGAATAGGAAATCAGGAGTAAAGAAATTGGCCAATGTTGGAACAAGAGTTTTTCAGAAAATGATAGAAGTTATGAAAGAGATGGAGCTGTGACACAGGAGAGAACCCAGCACCTCCTGGGATACCCAGGGGAAAGGTGTTTTGTTAGAGTCATTATACTGTAAGCTGAGACCTAAATGACAGGTAGTGGCTGCCATGTGAATTTGGGACAGGAAGGTTCCAGGTAAAATAATAAGCAGATACAAAGGCCCTGAGGTGGAAATGAGCAAGTCCCTGAAGTACACCGGGACCAGTGCCCTTGGAAGGGGATGACTGACTGAAGGGTCGTGGTATTCAACATATCTACGTGGGAGAGTGTTGCTCAAGTGTTGAAGCTTGTCGACATACTTGATGCAATTGCAATTTGTCTCCTCTGTTCAATGATGTCCACATACTCCCAAACTTCTTGCATTGAAGACACAGGGGAGTTATGTAAGTCAGAAAGTCCGTTCAGATCACACAGGGATGAGAAGGCCAGGGCAAAGCAGAGAACTTCACCTGGAACCTGTGGAAGAGCTAGTGGAGTGTTCTGGATAAGGGTGGTTAGCTTGAACCTCATTTATTCTTAATTACATAGTATGGACACAAGCATGGGTATTTACTCACAGAAGGCAGAGAGGATGTAGAATCCTCTGGAACTGAAGCTACAGGTAGTTGTGAGCTGCCAGACAAAGGTTCTGTGAACAGAACCTGGGTCTTTTAGAAGAGCAACAAGGACTCTTAGCTAGTGAGACATCTCTCCAGTCCTCTAAAGATTTCTTTTTTTAGAAAGAAAATAAGGCTATAGCCACAGCCCATGGGATAGTTCCGCCATTGTGCAGAGCCTCCTACAGCGAGGAGGGTGGGGGTGGGGATAAGGGAAAAAGCATAGCTGCCTGCCATCCAAGCTGTCAGAGTCCCAGACACCACGCTCAGCATCTCTGGGATTTCGCTGAAAGATAAACACTGATAAGGCCTGCAGGTCATCCCCAGCAGCCAAGGCCCCCAAGCTCGCTGGGAGGGGCTGGTGCTCCCAGAGCTGAGTCGACAGAAGCCAGAACTGCATGTGTTTCCCTTCAGAGGAAAGCTGCAGCTGGCCACCCACCCTGGGTCTGAGCTGCCCCAGGATGGATTCTCCCCAGAGGGAAAGCATTGTTTGTATCCTTCTCTGAGAGGCCAAGAGGTCAGGGACAAAAAGTCTCCTGCAGACTGACAGGTTTGGGGTTGCATCTACACAGAACTCTGGCAGAATTTCAATTTCTGTTAGCAAAAAACAAAAAACAAAAAAAACAAAAACTATGCTACAAAAACTGCTAGTGAACACAGCATGTCCAGGGCAGAGTGAACCTTAGAAGTATGTCTAAATTTGCCAGAACTGAGTAGTGCCTGCTGGGATGGGCAAGCCTTTGAAGTTAGCTTCTTACAGAGAAACAAACCAACAACAAAACCCCTCAGACTCTCTAAAACTAAATTATTAGAATGATGTGGGCATCCCTCCAACCTGAGCATAGTCACCCTCCATATATATGGGCTCCATTCTATAGGCCTAACTAGCCAAGGACCAAAAATTCCACAATTGGCACTGCAGAAGGAGCTCAGTTGGTGGGGTGTGTGCTTAGCAGGCACCAAGCCTTGGGGTTTAACCCCAACGCCACTTAAACAGGGACAGAGTGTACACTGGCAGTACCAACACTCATGAGGAAGAGTTAGGAAGATCCTAAGTTCAAGGTCATCCTTAGAAATACAGCAAGTTTAAGGTCAGCCCGGGCTTCATCAGACCCCTGCCTAAAAACAAAACAAAACAAAACAAAACAAAGAACAACAACAACAAAACTCTCAAAAATGGCATATGTATTGAATGTGTACACTTTAGTCTCTGAAAATACAATGTAACAATTCTTTATGCAACATTTGGCCATTATATTCACTCTGAGTTACCTAGGGATGATGGGGTGCACACCACATTTTTTTATGAGGGACTAAGTATCCTCAGATTTTTGTTTGGGGCAGGAAGTGGAGTGAAAGCCCCTGGATGACTCTCTTGCTAGCACTGAGGGATGATTGTAATATATGCTGAAACTGTCCACACAGGGTCTGTGACACATTCCTCTATAAGCAGAGGGTGAAGATTAGGCATCTTAGTCTGGCCCTAGAGAGACTGACCTAACAATGTGCCCATAATCAAACTACAACTCTTTCACCTATCAATGAATCCAACTCCGCCAGGCCTTTCAATCTCTGAGTGAACTAGAAGCTGAAGCCTTGCGCTCAGTCTAGCATTCACACAGAACAACACTGCCCTCTGGTGGTGAGTGGAAGACTTAACTGACTGATACTGCTCACCAGGGACCCTCACTCTACTACCTCCACTTCTGAAACAATGTGGAGATTAAACTCTAAATTCTGCCTTCCCGGAGTGCAGGTGGAAGGTGGATTCTGGGCATCTGGTGATCCAGGAAGGCGATGTTCTGGTCGAATGACTCTAGGGTGTTTACATCTTGATGTTTAGGCTTGGAAAATCTAGTCTGCGATGCTGGTAGAAGGAAAGAATCAGTTCCCAAAAGTTGTCTTTTGGCTTCCACATGTGTGCTTGTGTATACATATATACTTAATAAAAACAATGTTAAGAAAATGGAGGGGTGCCTCCAAAAATTCCGTTCTCTTCTATTGCTCTTCAATCCAGCCCAGTCTGGTTCTGGAATATCACCACTGCATTTTGAGGGTGAGGCACAGAGACACCCTAGTCCTGCCTAGGCACAGCTTGAGGCCTGGTGCTGGATTAGACTTCTCTCTGCAGTGATGACTGGCAGAAATCAAAGACAGATTCTGTTCTTCAGCTGAGCCCAGGCCTGGCCTCTAGAGAGTTGACCTTCTCCTTCCGAGTTCTGACTTGTTACTGTCTCCCGCAGTCCACCCTTCTCCACCCCAGCACGCTCAGCTCAGCGCATCCTGGCTTTGCTATGCTCCCAGTTTGCAGAAGCTGTTCTCTACTCAGTGTCCACTCACAATCCCGAGTTCTCTGGTCTCTCCATGTCCCATCCCCACATCTTGAATAACACATCTTCTCCCCACTGCTGAACTTCTGGAACCTCAGGTGTGTTTCCAAAGTGCCAGAGTTCAGAAACCAGGACAGGCTCCCCTCTGGGTCAAAGGTTTCCTCTCATCTATGGACAAATCACAGAAACAATAAAAAAAGTAGCTTGGGAATGCCAGCCTTTCAAAAATGCTGCATCCCTACTTTTTAGCTACCCAATAAATAAATACACAACCCCCCACTCCCACCCCCGGCTGATCTAAAGTCTGCTGCCACCTAGAGGGCTGTATGTAAATTCTAAGGCTTAAGGTCATTTTTCTTCTTCAAAAGCAAGGCATTTCTTGGTCAGTGAGTGACACCTCCTGCCACTGTCACCGCTTGGCTTGAGGCCTCTTGCTCTGGGCTACTGGCCACATTTGTTCAGTCCTGCACCAGCTGCCAGCAGGAGAACAGTGGCTGGATCTTACAGGCTGTCCCAGATAGAGAAAATGACCCTTCTCCCCCAGGATTGCCCCCATATTTCAATCTCCATGATGAATGCTTCTTGGCTTACCTCCACCTCTGAGGGCAGAATTGAACAATCCTGTTAATCTCAGACTCCAGCTGTCTCTCTATTTGATTAGCACAGTGTGTCCTCGGGGCTGGCTGCCTAAAACACCTTTGCTCTGGCATAGCATGACCCTCAGCCAGGTCTTCTACCTTCACACTCTCAATGCCAACTGCCATCCTTGAAGATGTCTTACTGGTTTCATTTTACGGCTCTTGGAGGAGTCAGAAACTGGGGAGCAGTTTAGGTAATCCAAGCCTCTCTCAGATGCCAGCACCCTGTCAAGTGCCAGGTTTAAAGTGAGTTTTGCGTCACACCTGCTGTGCTGAGAGACAGACTTGACCAGGTATAATTAGTTCAGGCTTTTTAACAAAGTACCACAGATCAAGTGGCTTAAACAGTAACAAGGTACACACACATCATTTATAAAAAATAACAGAAGAGGGAGTAGCCTGAAGGAAGAAATCTAGTGAAGAGAAAGTGGGGATTGTGAAGTAGTGAAGGGCAGAGTGAATGATGAGGAAGTCTAACAACACATGTATGAAAGTCCCATCTGACATCATCACACTGAACACTAAAAAAAATTAATTTTAAAGATTGAATTTAGCCGGGCAGTGGTGTCACACACCTTTAATCCCAGCACTTAGGAGGCAGAGGCAGGCAGATCTCTGAGTTCAAGGCTATCTTGGTCTACAGAGTGAGTTCCAGGACAGCCAGGACTACAGAGAAACCCTGTCTCAAAACAAACAAACAAACAAACAAACAAACAAACAAACAAACACAAAACAAAAAAAAGACTGAATTTATTCTCTGTGTGTAAGTGTTTGCCTATGTGTGTGTACATGCATGTCTATGTCTTGTGCCTGAAGAGGCCACTGGATCCCCTGGAATTTGAGTTAGAGAAGGTTGTGAGCCACCACATGAGTTCTGAGAACTGAATGTAGGTCCTCCACAAGAGCAGATGTTCTAAAGTGCTGGGCCATCTCCCCGGACCCCTTTTAAGAAAGTTTTATAAGAAATTAACTGCTGGGTGGTGGTGTCACACGCCTGTAATCCCAGCACTCTGGGAGGCAGAGGCAAGCCGATTTCTGAGTTCTAGGCCAGCCTGGTCTACAGAGTGAGTTCCAGGACAGTCAGGACTATACAGAGAAACCCTGTCTCGAAAAAAATCAAATCCAAAAAACCAAAAAAAAAAAAAAAAAAAAAAAAAAAGAGGGAAAGAAATTAACTAATTAATTTTATAAGAAAGCTTCAACACTCATGGCACCTTCAAAGTATTCTTAAGAGTCCTTGCTTCTTGGCTGAGGTCAAGGCAGGCACAGTTTTTAATCCTCAAAAGCTCTTTGGGGATGGTGAGGTGGCTTGGCAGGTAAAGGCACTTGTCACATAAGCCTGCAAACCTGAGTTCAATTCCCAGAGCCCACCTAGAGGTGAGAGGAGGGAGCTGACTTCATAAAGTCATCCTCTGGCTTCCACAAGTGGGCTATGGCACGTGTCAACACACACATTAGTCTCTCTGTCTGTCTGTCTGTCTGTCTGTCTTAGAAAAAAGTCCCTCCCTACTAAAACGCATGATGTTCTTCCAAAGTAGGACACCACTGTCTCATGTCATCATTTGCATCCAGCTGTGACCTTGCTACAGTTACCAAGTACCAAGACAGCAGCAATACTGTCTATTAATTACATAATGTACACATTCAAGAGACATGCACAGATTTTTACAATCATCTTTCCATTTATGCTTATGATTGTTGAAATGTACTTCTCTATTTTTGAGTCTCTGTCTCTCTTTCTTTCTCTCTCTCTCTCTCTCTCTCTCTCTCTCTCTCTCTCTCTCTCTCTCTCTCTTTCTCCTTGTCTACCCCTCTGCCTCTCTCAATTTTATTGACAGAGTCATGTGCCCAGCCTCATGTGGCCAGACTGACTTGAAACTAGCTGTGTAGTCATGATCCTTCTGCCTCTACCTCCCAAGTCCTGGGATAACCTGAAATAGAATTTTATCTATCAAATCTTTTTTTTTCCAAGACAGGGTTTCTCTATATAGTCCTGGCTGTCCTGAAACTCACTCTGTAATCCAGGCTGGTCTCAAACTCAGAAATCCACCTGCCTCTGCCTCCCAAGTGCTGGGATTACAGGTGTGCGCCACCACACCCGGCTCCCTTGCTCTGTCTTTTGCCTACATTTCCTGCAAGCTGAGGTCTTCCATAGGTGAGCCATGCCACTAGGGGCTTACAAGGCCCTCCCTCCAGGAAATTAAGCATCGTCGGTTTGTGGCCAGAGAATATCTCTTTTACCCGCATGCACTTGTAATCAGTTTTATGCCATTTCCACTAGAAAACAATATAAAGTCCTATAGGATTCTGGTTCCCCCTTCTAATCACAGGGACTCCAACACAGGTATAGAAGAGTCTTTTTCTCTGTCACTTCCCCACTTGCCACATATTGTGGAATTGTGAAAATGAACAAGAGACTCCACTCTGCATTGCTTGGATGGTGAGCTACTGGGAGTGGGGCAAGGTGGGGTGGGGGTTCCTGCCTTTCCCAGAAGGCAGTGCTGTGTTAAAATCAGTCTCCCCACGAACCACTTATCTCTCTACAGTCACTGACTGGAAGAATAACTGCTACTCAAGATCTCTGGATATAGGGCCTTTCCAAAGGAGTCCATCAAACTTACTTCAGTAACCCAAATCCACTGTGTGATGTGCCAGTCACTGAGATAAGCTAGCATCTGTGGTGCTTTCTGTGAGCTAGTTCCTTGGGCTGCAAATAGACTCCAGTTTTTCTTCCTGGAGCCCTCTCTTCTGCAGATCTTTCCTGTTGGGTTTCTATAGTACTGTGGGCAGTATTATGTCGTCCTAATTGAAGCTCTAACCTCCAGTGCTTCAGAATAACCAAACAGAGAGAACATCTTCAGAAAGGTGAAGAAAGAAGGCATTGGGGGAGATGTGGCTCAGTCTGGCTGCATCCTTATGAGAAGAAGGTATCTGGTTACACTGAGACACCAGGGCCCCATGCACACACAGAGAACAGGGGAAGTGCTGCTGCAAGCCAAAGGAAGGCCTCCTGGAAGTCAGCCTTGCAGCCTCCAGAGCACAAGAAAATGCAGAGCTGTTCCTGCTTGTTTGTTTTTTAGACGAATTTTTTGTTTAAGATTTGATAGATAAGCCGGGTGTGGTGGCGCACACCTGTAATCCCAGCACTTGGGAGGCAGAGGCAGGCGAATTTCTGAGTTCGGGGCAAGCCTGGTCTACAGAGTGAGTTCCAGGACAGCCAGGGCTACACAGAGAAACCCTGTCTCTAAGAAGGAAAAAAAAAAAAAAAAAAAGACAGAGCAAGCGAGGAGATCCACTAACTACCCTAAGAAATAGCCAGAAATAGTCACAATAGCCAGGCCTTCAGAGCCATCCTGACAAATTCTTTCTCAAGTGCTTCCCAAACAATTGCCCTGCTTTCCCCAGAACTTTGAAAGTTCAGCATCTGTGGTTTGAATCATGATCTGGGCTTGCAGGCTTGTTCCTGCACATTTGTATATTTTAAAAGAAGGAAATTTCATTTGTACGTTCCTTATACAAACAAACTTGCAGCCTTGATGTTTTTAAAACTGGGTCTTGGATTCTGGGTGAAAGTCCTTGGTGACAGAGGGAAGTTTTATTGCTGGAAAGGGAACCTGCTCATTTCCTCTAATCCCTCAGCCTGGGTGGGAGGAACAGAGTTACAAACACTGCCATTCCCTGCGCAGAACATCTTTCTCTAGACTCACCGAAATATAAATTATAATGAGGATGGGGCCTGCTAAGTGTAAGCAGCAGCTAAGCCGGTACTCCAGGCTTTACGCCACTGACCACAAGCAAGTGAGAACTAAGCAAGAGTGTCCTGTTAATAAAGAACCTGGATTTAAAAGCTGAACAAAACCATGGCATTAACGGAGAGCCTAATGTACTATATACCATTAGTAAAGAGATTCTATCCACACATCTCTATGCCATCCCTCATCTATTGTCAGCTGTTATGTGTCTTACAGAAACACACACTGACTGGAGCAGCTATAGAAACACAATGCTGGGAAACAAACTCAGAGCTTTGTGCTTGCTAAGCTGCACTTTATTCACTGAGCTATAACCCTACTGCCCTGCCTTTTGCTATTTAAACTATACCTTGGAGGTAGAACAAAATGGAAAATTCCTAAATTCATGGTATGCCATGTCAGAGCCAAGGCTAGTGGTGAGAAATGAGCAGATACATTTCTTAGAAACAGAGGATGTGGTGTCCTGAAATCACAAGAAGAAACTGTTCCATCAGAGACAATAAGTAACAACTAAGATATGAACCAGAAAGTGACCTCATACGATGATTCCTCTAACCTTGTCAGTTTCCATGGAGACTTACTGGGGGTGAAGGAGACCAGCAAAGTAAAGAAATGCAGAGCGACACAGGAAAACTCTAGAAGATTTGTGAAGGGCAAGAGCGAGAAGATATTATGTAACAATTTCCTCTGAATTGAAACAATCCCTCCAAAGAGAGGGGAGGCTCCAAGACTCAGGAAGTTAACAACTCACAAGTTTCAGGAAGTTTCTGAAACTAATAATATTTGCAAATCCCAGCCCCACCTACATCCCCATGCCCACCCTTATGGAAGCAGTAACAAATGATAGGGGAGGGGACTCTGGCCAGCCTTGAGGTCTTAAAAGGAGACTCCTATAGCTGTCAAGTTGCCTGCAAGTTGTGCAGAGAGCTCCAGGGCTGCAGCTCTAATGAGATGGGTGTTGTTGTTGTTGTTGTTGTTGTTGCTGCTGCTGCTGCTATTGTTTTCTGTGTGTGATGTATTAGCCTTTGAGTCATCCTTGCTCCTGTATGTAACCCCAACAAACTTATTGGTTCTCCAGTATGGACTTTGGTTGAATCAATTCTCTTGTCTGTTGTTGGGCTCGTGTTGGGTGAGTACATATTTGTTCACATGTCCCCATGGAAAGACACATAACAGCTGACAATAGATGAGGGATGGCATAGAGATGTGTGGATAAAATCTCTTTACTAATGGTACATAGTAGAGGATAGTTAGATGCTGGCAAGAATGATCCAGAACGGCTGAGGTGTGTATAGAGGATTTGCTGTAAAGATGCCACTAAATCACTGTTTGTAATGACAAAAATTGAAAGCAACTTGAGTCTGATGGAGGAATTTACTAAATATACCAGAAATATGTGTCCATTAAGAGTGATGTTACATACCAATATCTATATTTACTTTCATAAATTTATTAGTTTTTTATTTTCAGTTATATGTATGTGTGTATGCCACATATATGTAGGTGTCTGTGAGGCCAGAAAAGGGCATCAGGTGCCCTGGAGCTGGAGTTACAGGTGGTTGTGACCTGGATCAAGAATGATCCAGAACGGCTGAGGTGTGTATAGAGGATTTGCTGTAAAGATGCCACTAAATCACTGTTTGTAATGACAAAAATTGAAAGCAACTTGAGTCTGATGGAGGAATTTACTAAATATACCAGAAATATGTGTCCATTAAGAGTGATGTTACATACCAATATCTATATTTACTTTCATAAATTTATTAGTTTTTTATTTTCAGTTATATGTATGTGTGTATGCCACATATATGTAGGTGTCTGTGAGGCCAGAAAAGGGCATCAGGTGCCCTGGAGCTGGAGTTACAGGTGGTTGTGACCTGCTTAGTATGGGTGCTTGGAACAGAACGTGGGTCTTCTGCAACAGCATCAAGGGCTCTCAACTATTAAGCCATCTCTTCAGCCCCAGATATAGATACTTAAAGACTGAATGCTTCCCCTAAGATGGGGGCTGAGAAATTATTCATTATCACTACTCAACAAACTTGAAATCTAAGCAAGCTTGATAGGGAAAAGAAAAGAAGGGAGGGAGGGAGGAAGAGAAGAGAAGAGAAGAGAAGAGAAGAGAAGAGAAGAGAAGAGAAGAGAAGAGAAGAGAAGAGAAGAGACAAGCAGACCCTACCATGTGATCCATTCCATCTAGAGACACAAAACCCCAACACTACTGCTGATGCCAAGATGTGCATGCAGATAGGAACCTGGTATGGCTGGCCTCTGAGAGGCTCTGCCAGCACCTGACTAAGACAGATGCAGATACTCACATCCAACTATTATTCTGAGCCTGGGAACCCCAATGGAAGAGTTAGGGGAGAGACTGAAGGAGCTGAAGGGGATTGTAACTCCATAGGAAGAGCAACAGTATCAATTAACCAAAGCCCTCAGAGCTCCAAGGAACTAAACCACCAGCCAAAGAGTATAAATGGGTGGGCCCATGGCTCCAGCTACATACCCTCATCTGGCATCAGTGGGTGGGGAGGTGCTGGATCCTGCTTACAGAGACAAGCAATGCATTTGAAATCATATCTAGCCTTTATCCAGAACACTCTTGACCCTGCAATAAGAAAATCGAATATCCAATTTAAAAATGGATTTAAAAGTCGATGATGTTTTTTATCTAAGATGTATGAATGGCAACAACAACAGAATCCCTTGAAAAGTTAATTACATATTTATAACCAGTAGAAGTCTCTATGCTAGATCAACAACAACAACGACAACAAAGACAGTAGAATTACTACAAATTCACTCACAGTTACTACAAGTTCACTCTCTTTTGAGCTCACTATTGAAACCCTGACTGGCCATGGAAGATCTCTATGCTGTGATGAGGCTCAGGCCCCTTGGAGGGACTTCACTGGCAGCTCCAGTCTCAGCAGCTGCAGAATATGTGGACAGAGAGAACACCAGAGGATCCTTATTCCCACTCAGGGTCACCCTTGTTCCTCACAGGCCTCTATTGGAGGAAAATACGAGACTTTCTCACTATTCCTTGTCTAAATTTATCACCTACAGTATCCACAAGTATGATTTTAAAGAAATAGCTTTGCTTTCAATTACTGTGCTGGGAAATAATTTATCACCCAGCATTCGGAAGCAAAACAAAATGGCATTCTTTGTTCTCTCTTAACTACCCTGATTGCGGGTTGGTGAGTATAACGGTTTGAATATGTTTGGCCCAGGGAGTGGCACTATTTGAAGGTGTAGACTTGGAGTAGGTGTGTCACTGTGGGCATGGGCTTTAATACCCTCATCCTAGCTGCCTAGAAGAGGGTCTTTTTCTCTTAGCTTTCAAATAAAGATATAGAACTCTTAGCTCCTCCTGCACCATGCCTTCCTGCATGTGCCATGCTCCTCCTGCCTTGGTGATATTGGACTGAACTTCTGACCCTATAAGCCAGCCCCAATTAAATGTTATCCTTGTAAGAGTTGCTTTGGTCATGGTGTCTGTTCACAGCAGTGAAACCCTAACTAAGACAGTGAGCAGGCTCAGGCCTCTGCTGTATGCCTTACATTTTTCCTGCTGACTGAGCTATGTATTTCTGAAGAGCCACTGTGTCCCCAGACATGTCAATGTCAGTACTATTATTATAATTACACGATTGAATTAAAGTACCTAAAATAATGATGTTTGGGCAAAAAAAAAGTAATCTTAGAAACTAGAGTTAATACCTAGAAGGATCAACAACGGTGTTGTTGTTGCTACTGCAGTTGTTGCTGCTCTTTTCTCTTTAGTTATAACAAATTATCTGAGACCAGATATTCATGGAGAATAGATGGTTATTGACTGCTGGCCTGAGGCATGATGCCTGCATCAAATGGGCATCAGGCGAGGGCATTTACTTTTAATGAGCAGTAGCTTGCTGATCTGTGAGTGGGTTCCAATGACCATGAGGACAGAGTTCAGTCCTCATGTTCCAATAACTGCTCAAGGGCCTCACTTACAAATGTCAATGTTATTTCAGGGACTAATTTTTCACAGATCAACTCAAGGGTCACATTCAAGCCACAGCAAGGGCAACTGAATGGAAGTTAGCATTATAAGAGTTCAGATGGACATGACAACTGTAAGAAATTGCTGAAGGGATTTCTGAAAACTCAGAAAGATTCTGCATTTTGATTGCTTTTAAACATCACTGATTTCTTATTTTTATCTTAAAGAATTCAAAGATGTATGTTGCAGCCAACACATTCTGTGGGTGTGATGTAGGTAAGAAATCCAGGCAGTGGACCCAGAAGGAAAGGATTTGGCCCTACATCAAAAGACTGGCAGAAGAATGTAATTTTGTATGTTTTAAGTTAAAATAAAATGTTTAATGTACCAACCCTCTGACCTAGTAAATCTACTCCCAAGGATAAACCTACAAGAAATAGAAACATATGTCCGCCAATTCTTAGGCAAGTGTGTTCGTAGCAGCTTGGGTATTGTTGCCTGACACTGGGGAACCAAACACACATCAAGAGGAAAAGAAGAAAATGAATTAGGATATAGTCTTGTATGAAATAGGTTCAACAAGAAGGAAGAATGAACAGAAGCATGTGGATAACTCTCACAAGCATGGTACCAAGTAAGAGAAACCTGAAGAAGAGAAAGGAGCCCAGACTGCCTAATTTCAACTACTCTAGGAGAGACAACTACAGAACATTCTTGAATAATAGTAGGGTCTGATGTTTTTGTAGACTTGGGGTTGGCACACCTGTTTAGACATTCCTGTCTAGGAATCCTTATTCTGTGTGAAGAATAGGAAACAATGTTTAAATGTTGACCTGAAGATTTTCCTAAAGCCTCTCTGATACAAGCTAACAACTGAATTGAACATGATACAACACCTAATTCTCTCCATGCAGTGACAAGACAAGGCATCTGTATCTATAATACATGCAGCTGTGGGCAATTGCTGGCTAGTTGGAGCTCTGTAACTTCCTCTAGGTCTAGGATTAGGCAACGTTGAAATAAGTTCTGCAAATATCAGAGAAGCAAATGGGATCTGTCACAGATTCTAAGGACAGAAGGCAAGCAGCCTGAAAATACAGACTTCTCAGTGCACAAGACTTGCTAGACAAGCACAAGGGCCTGAGTGCTGATCCTAGCATCCATGATAGATGATAGATAGATAGATAGATAGATAGATAGATAGATAGATAGATACATAGATAGATCAGTTAGGCATAGCCACATGTGTCCGTGACCCAATGCTGTGGAGATTGGAGACAGGAGGATTTCTGGAGCTTGCTGTCTGTCAGTCTATCTCCAGGTTCAGTGAGCAACCCTGTCTGAAAGAAATACAGTCAGGATAGCTAACATCTTCCTCGACTACCTGTATACCCCCCTTCTACCCCCACTCATTCTCTTGCAAAAGAGAGATATTAGGTGTTTTGTTAAGAAGCTGAGCTGGAGAGACGGCTCAGCAGTTAAAAGCACTGACTGTTCTTCCGAAGGTCCTGAGTTCAAATCCCAGGAACCACATGGTGGCTCACAACCATCTGTAACAAGATCTGACACTCTCTTCTGGAGTGTCTATGTCTGAAGACAGCTACTGTGTAGTTACATTAAATAAATTAATTAATTAAAGTCCACCAATAGGAATATACCCAAAAGGGTGAAAACCATACCTGTTATTGCTCTGAGCAACTCTCATCCAGGGCACCAAAAGCACAAGCAAGTTGGATGTCCATTAACTTATTAACTAATAAGTAAAACAGACTACATTTCAACAACAGAATATTCAACCAGAAATAGAAAGAAGTCTTGGTGTGTGGGTTATCATGGATGTGCCTTTAAAACACTCTGCTGGAATGAATGTAGTAACAGAAGCCAGTTATATTAACTTTTCAGAAAAGCCACAGCACTCAGGCTGAGACAGGAGGATGGAGAGTTTGGAGCCAGTCAGGAATATAAAACATGACCCTGTATTTTTTTAAGTGTGCTTAAATACATAAAGAAATGAAACATATTAGTGGTTGTTTTGGTCAGGGTGTGTCAGACTTATATGGGATAAAGAGTGACTGCTAATGGCTGTGGTACTTCAATGTGGGGTCATGAAAAATGTTCTAGAATTAGTTGTGATGGTGGTTAGACTACTAAGGAGGTACTACAAATACTGAGTTGTATATTCTGTGTGTCTGTGTGTGTTCTGTGTCTTTGTGCATCTGTGTGTGTCTGTATGTGTGTGGCTTATGAATGTGTATACATGTTTGTGTGTGCACTACTGGGTGTGTTCTTGGGGAAGCCAGCAATAAACACATGTCTTCCTCAGCCCCTCTCCATGAGCTTCTGGGATTCATTTGTCTCTGCCCCTCTGTACTGCATTTACTAAAGCACATGACCAGGGCTTTACATGGGCACTGGGGACCTGAACTTGGGTCTGCATGCTTACACAGCAAGCACTTGACCCCAGAGCCAACTACTTCCCAGCCCATGAATTGCACATTTTAAATAGTTGAAAAGTGTAGCCCATGAGTTTTTAAAGTATAAACAACAACAAAGTGGAATGCATACAAGGACGGATAATGTTATCTATAAAATTTTAAAGATCAAAATCCATGCAAACCAAAAGGATAAATTGTGTTTGGTCATAAGAGCAGATGTTTTGATTGCTGCAAAGCACCTCTTGCTTAGCTGTTTGTGACCAATAATCTGAGTCTACTGCAAACACATAAAGGAATTAGAAAAAGCAATCTACAGGATAACGAGATAGTTCAGCAGATAAACATGCCTGTCCCTAACCCTGATGGCCTGAGCTCAAGCTCCATGACCCATACTGTAAAAGGAAAGAATTGAATTCTGCAAGTCATTCTCTAATATCTCCACATAGGGGGATAGGGAGACAGGAAGGGGAGGGAGTATAAATAAATGTAATAAGAAACTCAAAGAAAACTCAATTTACCATGAGTAAAGGATGGTTCATTCTGAGAGGTGGCTCTTTTTCTCCTTTTCTTTCCTATAGTTTCTGACCTAGCTACTTGTTTGTAACTAGGAAATTTACCTTTTAAATATGGTTTTAAAATCAGTTTATTTTTTAAAACCTATTTCCAATCTAACCAAAAAAGAAAGACCATGAAACCAACCTTCTCTTGAGTGATGTGGTGAGTTCAGTCCAAAGAGACGAAGAAACTGTCCACTCTTACCACTGTCAGACTTCTCATCAGAATCTATGCCACCCAAACAACAGCTCCTGTCATCTTCTTCCTTCCTGTCCCTTCTTGTAATGAATGCACGCACACACACACACACACACACACACACGCACGCACGCACGCACGCACGCACGCACGCACATACACACACCTGCACACTTCACCTGCTTTAAAATCTTGAGAAAGAAATTGAAGAACATCCTCTCCCTCAAGTTAACAAGTTAGACCCAACAACGAAATTTCTAAAGGACGAGGTAGGAGCAACCCCGTAGTTTCTCTCCAATACCATTAGAGGGCAGTATGGAGCCAGGGCTCAGAGAACTCAAAGTCTAGTGGCCGACTATGGAGAAGCCTACCTTTGGCCTCAAAGGAAGCACAACCTGATTAAGTCCTTCTGGCTCCAGGATGGCAGTCAGCGTTCTCATGCCAGAACTGGCTAGTTGTCTTTGAAATGGAGTCCTTTACTTCCCAAGCAGGTATGTCCAGCTTGCAGCCTCAAGTGTTCCAGCAACCCTAATATATCTTGTAGATCACATTATCATTAGCTCTCTCAGTGTGACAAAACATAACACATGAGATAACCCACTAAGAACGGTGCATAGTTCCATTCCATGATCAATTGGCCTCACTGTTTTCAGGTCTGTGGTCAGGAAGAGCACTATGGTGTGTGTATGGCCAGAGAAGGAACTGCACACTTTTGCAGACTAGTAGTACTAGTGCAATGCTATACTTCTTCCACTAAAGTCCCACCTCTTAAATGCCCTATTACTTCCCAATAGCACCACAGGCTGGGGACCAAACTTTTAGCATGTGAATCTTTGAAGACATTTACCCAAACCATAGTCAGTGTGCTTTTCTACTGCTGTGATAAAACATTGTCCAAAACTTAGGGGAGCAAAGGCTTTATTTCATCTTACAAATTCCAGGTCACATTCCATCACTAAAGAAAGTCAGGACAGAACCTCAAGGCAGGAACCTTGAGGCAGGAACTGAAGCAGAGACCATGGACAAAAGCTACTGACTGGCTTATTCTTTGTGCCTTGATAAGTATGTTTTCTGACCACCTGTCAAGGGTGACATTAACCAAAAGAGACTAGTCTCCCCCACATCAATGATCAATCAAGAAAATGCTTTACAGAAATGTACATAGGCAAGTATGACTAGGGCAATTGCTCAACTGAAGTTCCTTCTGCTCAAGTGACTTCAGCTTGTGTGGCAAGCTGACAAAAATAAATAAGTAGATAAATAAATACAGTACAATTAATCCCTTTTCAATTTGACACACAAATGTATCACTATTGAGCCATAACCTTTCCTTCCTTGTTTATCCCAGGATTGTGTTACTATCACAGCACAAAAACAGTATAACTTTAAAAATCCCAGTCTTTAAAAAATCTGGTGATTAAAAAATTCAAGTTATCAGCAGGGCATGCTGGTATACACGTTTAAGTCCAGCACTTAGGAGGGAGGCAGAGGCAGGCAGATCTCTGAATTCAAGGCCATCCCAGTACACAAATCAAGTTCCAGGACAGCTAGGGCTGCAGAGAAACTCTGTCTTGAAAAAAAAAAAACAAACAAGCAAACAAATAAAAAAGCCAAACAAACAAAATTATCAAGTTATCTTTAAAAATCCAAAGTCACTTAACTGTGGACTCTTTTACTGGGTCAGGCAAGGCCTCAGAAAAGATGGTATGACAAGGTTCTCCACCCAACCCCTCTGGATCAAAGCCAGCAAGACATGGATCTCCTCAAGAGCTGACAGTTGTTCTAAGTATAAAACTTGTTTGCATAATAATGCATATGTTTTACTTCATGTTCTTCCTTCAGGTAATGTCCTCCTTTCCAAGGTCAATGACTCAATGATAACCAGAAACAGTATGATTCCAGGAAGTGAGAATGTGTCTCGTGATCCTCAGAAAAATGATGCTGCTTTGACCTTCAGAAAAGGCGGTGGGAAAGAACTCTGAAAACATGAATGCATAAATCAATATAAGAACTGTTCTTTAAAGGATTTCTCAACTATGCAATATAATTATGCAATATGAATTGTGTGAGGGGCTTGATGGACCCAAAAGAACAGAGGCAGCTGCACTAGTGAGTCAGCTTAGTTAGAAAGATATTAAAGGGGACACAATATGGTCAATAGAGGAAAAAAACCTTGATTGCAAAGGAGAAAGGAATAGTTCAGATAGATGGTTATGTAATATTAGTGGTAAAATGGTGGTCTCCTCCCCAGAAGCCATCGACAACTAAATCTGATCCAGATATTCTATTCCCTAGAGGAGGTAGTTACATGTGCAATCCAAATAGAGGTTGGAGACAGACAAAAGGTCTGGTATTAAGAAAAAAGATGATAGCTTAATAATATTCCTTTCTGGGATTGCTTAATACTTTCCAATAATAAGCCTTGGAGTTGCTGAGATAAAAAAGAAAAAAATCCAAAGATTAAAAGACTATATTGAGGTAGTTAAGACTTAGAAAAATGAGCTTCAGTGCTGCTTACATTGGCACAAAACAAGAGCTGGCTAAATAGCAAAAAAAATTATAAAAAGTATTATACTTAAAGCTAATTTTCCCACATAAAATAGACTCTCCATCTCTTGACTTTCAACCACAAGTGCTGTACCTATGGAAATGCATAGGACTTCCTATGTTTAAAAAAATAAAAAGTGCTTGCTCTCTGATTCATTCGCCTTGAATGCGCTCTGTCAAGGGGTAAGGTCATAAAATGCTGATTCCTGGAAAGATCAAAGGAGAGCCTGGGATAAGTGATTAAACTGATATTGGATCTCTAAGGAAGTAACTTATATGCAAATAAAAGACTGGACTTTGGTCTGCAAAAGAGAGCTATCTCAAGCAGATCACAGAGCTGCCAGTTTGCACCATCCCTGACTCCAAGTCCTTCTTCAGCTGCTTCCATTCACCTCAAGACCCTCTCTCAAGCTGAGGCTGGAACTTGGCACTCTCTTAAAATTAAAAAAGAAAGTTTAATAGTTTCTTATATCAACAGGGAAGATCAAGGGCACAGTTACAGTAGTTCAAAGCAAATGGAAAATTCAACAGTATAAAAAGCTCAGTGTCCTGTAAGATCCCTGACTCTCGGTCAGTGGTACTTCAAGATGCCCCTAGTGAGACACCAAGAAGCAGATCAGTGCAAAAGCAAGAGGTTTATTTTCCAGTGAGTTGGGGGTCAACCTTCAATTAGTTCCTCAAGGGAAGTGACGAGAAGGCAACCCCGAATGGCTATTATAAGCAAGTATACTTTTTAGGAGCACAGGTTACATCAGCAAGGTTACAGTTCAAACATATTGGATAAGCATATTGACCTTTAAATCTATTGACTAGCAAGCGTGCCTTGCATTTGAACTCTGGGACTTTGCAGAGGGTCAGGTGACTATCAGTACATTCTGAGATTTTTTTTACTCAAGAATGTTCCTGTGGGTAGAGAATGGAACTTGGCCTAGCCTTGACCCCTAGGTGGGAGGAGAAAGCTATAAGAAGAGTGTGGGACTGGGAAAAGTCCTTAGGGTCCCTCAGTCCTACATATGGGACTCACACACAATCTTCTGTTTTCAAATGGCTTGGGAAGTTCCACATCTCTGGCTCTGGCATCCAGAATATACACTACTTGTTCACTCGCCTCGGTGGTCACCTAATAGTCCTGTCATCTCCAATATGCTTGGATCTCCACCACAACTGAGGCTGTACCTTTGCCAATGTCCACTTTGTGAAAGGATGAGAATTACAGCCTAAAAATCCCCAGTGCCTAACTCGCAAATGACCCCAAGAAGTCAGAAGTTTAAAATGCTATTTTGCTCCAAAAAGCTCTAACCCCAGCCTTCTAAGGAGCCCCAAACACCTCAAATGCCAGAACCCGCTCTTTGTTAGAAACTAGGTGGAAGGCCGCATTCCAGAGCCCGCCCTTTGTTAGGAGCTAGGCAAAAGGGCCTTGAGTAGTGATCCTAAATGAGCTAATTAGCTGCTTATCTTGCTTCTGTAAACTGCTTATGCCATCACCCCCCTACCCAGGAGTTCACACAGCTATAGACCTCGGAGAGGAAACTAATTGGTCCACATAGGCAGGCTCGGATAATTTACACTGATTGGCCTAAAAACTATGGAGTGGTACAAATCACACTATGCAGGCTCTTGATGCTAAGGAATGATTGGCCTGTGATGCGAGAGGCTTTTTTTATAAATCCACAAAAGCTGTCTCAATTCTGCACTCTGGGATGCACAGTGTACAGCAGTGCATCCCAGAGGCTCTGAAATAAAAATCCTCTTGCTGTTGCATCAAGACTATTTCTCGCAAGTGATTGGGATGTCATCTTCTGAGGTGTGAGGTGCTGGGGTGCCCTCATTTTTTTCAGGTCTTACACTTGCCTCTTCTCAAGGACTCTGACCCTACTTCATGATGCCAGTCTAAAGTGGAAATCTCTGGTTTCTTTGGAAAGTCAGTTATGTCAAATGATGTTTTACTGGGGCACACAAGGAAAAGGATGTTTTGCTGAAGCAGACACAGGTGGAAGAATGTTTTGCTATAGCAAACACGTGAAAGGATTTGTGATGAAGGAATATAAATAAGACCCCACAGACAGTGAGAGCTCAAGCATTGGTTTGCTTTGCTTTGTCTTGACTTTCTTCACTAAGAACACATATGTATTGGTTCTTACACCACGTTGCTAAGTTCCACTTATGGTAATGCCATTGAGAGAAACTTGCCAAAGAACTTCTGATGAGGTTCCTCTGGCTTCTTGCTGCTTCAACAGCCTAGGGCCAATTGGCGAGCCTTGTGCTTTCTTTTGGATTGAACTGCCCTTGCTGGTTTGTGTGTGGAGACTGTCAACCGGACTGTACTGCAGCTGCTGATTCATATTTGGTGTTGCTACTGGTCTGAACTGTTGATATACTGAAAGCAAAGACTGAACTCACCCTCAAAGAACTATTTCCCCCATGTCCTAATAACTTTTCTCTTTTACTACCTCCGGTGAGCAGTGGGCTAGAGTAGAGTTTGAAGTCTTATTAAAGTAGGTTAAGAAAATTGTATGTTTATACCAACCCTTAGCTTCTCTCCTTGACCTCCTTCAAGCTTGTAGCTTCCATGATGTCAAAACCAGTAGCACCCTGTAGGGAAATTCTTACACAGTCCAAATTCAGCTGCCAGCTTGGAATGCTCCATAGTTTGATAAGTCTGCTTTCTTATACAACCCAGGACAACATGCCAGTGATGGCACCACCCTCAGTGGGCTGTGCCCTCCTGTATTTATCTCAGTTAAAAAAACAAAATGCCTCACAGGCTCACGGAGGGGATTGGTGTATGTATGTTAGGACAAACTCTTGAATCTAAGATTAATTAATGTGACACATTGTATCTTCCAAAGATGATCCAAGATAATATCTCCTATTACATTTTTATACCCCACCCCACCCCACCCCAATTGAGAGGTATCGTGTATGCTTGCTTGCAGTGCTGGGATGCATTCATGCCCATTTTGAGGCTCATTCATGCCCGATAAGTGCTCAGCAGCTAGCTACATTACCAAAGCTGTAGAAGCAGGCTTTGTGTGCTCTCATATAGGAGGTTGGTGGGTTTAGACAAGGTGTATTGTGATTGGTAAGGTTAACCTATGCAAGACAACAAACCTCAAGGTCTTCTTTGGAATTGGAATGCTTAGAGGCCAGTCACCCACCGTGGTGTGAGGAAGAACAAGCATCCATCAGAGGCCACATGGAGGCTCTAGCTAGCAGCCTCAACTGGGTCCCAGCCATTAACCCCTTCAGTCACAGGACATATAAGAACATAATCATTCAGAGGACTCTAGCTCTAGAGCAGAACATATCACCTCCATGTTCCCAGCACCTTAAGAGTTGGAGACCCAGAAGCTCTCATTTCTACCATTTGCATCATCTGCATTAGAGAATTCACTTTTGTTTATTTCTTAGGTTAACTTGCTGTATTATTGTCTTTTGAGACAGGGTCTTATTATATGTTGGGACATGGTTCAAGGATGAAGCTGTGTGAGATTCTGAGAGCTTGTGAGAAAACTTCAAGAAAACAAGAGTCTTGTGACTTCTGTGCCTTCATGCCCCTCCAAGGTAAAATAAATAGAAGTGGGTTTGCTAAGGACTACCCATTGCTATTGCTTTTGTTGTTTAAAAATGTTTGTGACTGTATATAGTTTGAACTCTCGTGAACTTTGCTCATGTGACCTTGATAGCCCTCAGAATATGAATTGCCTGATGCTCTGAATAAAGTTGGATATTGCATGAGACTTTAATCCACCTCATTTTTTGGTTCTGCTCTCCCAGATGTATCTACCGACTAGAGCAGCAACACTAGTTGTCTTGCAGCCAAGGCACAGACTTGTGGAGATACTCCCATCATTGTCTCCTGAGTGCTGAGATGACTCTGTGCACAATCATGCCTAGATGTGTGTTTGGGTTTTCTTTTTCCATTTGTACGGTAAGTGTTCACATGTGGATATGGATATGCAAGAATTCCATGAATGTGCATGTGGGTGTCCATAGTCAACATCGGGGCATCTTCCTGAATCACACTCCACTTTATTGAAGTATGGTCCCTTATTGAACTCAGGGATCACCAGTTCGGGCTAGTTTAACTGTCCAGCTTTCCCAGGGATTCCCTATCTCAGCTTCATGGGTTTTTGAGATCCCTGGCTTTTGTGAGGGTTGTCAGCATTCAAACCCCAGGTTTTGTGGTTGCTCATCAAGTGCTTCATCCACAGATCCACATTTCTAGCCTCAAAGCAATGTCTTAAAATTTCTTTCTTCACTTTTATCTTTATCAGCACAATCTTACATAGACTGTAATATGAATAAAATAGATACACCCGATGATCTTGTTGTTGAAATGAAGAGGATTGGGGAAGACTAGAGACTGACCTGAACTAGTTGTTGCCCTAACACTTGCCCCCATCCAGTTTTCTGAACCTGTGAGAAACCATATTTGAGAAACTGTATGCTCTGGGCTCACAGAAGTCCTGGTAAAGTTTATCAGCATCAGGTATTGTTTGAGTTTTAAGTTCTACATACTTCTGTAAAGCGGCCCTCTAGGTAAGATCCTTCTAAATGTTCTGAGACTCAGCAGTTTCTTTTTTGCATATTTATTATCTTTATGGGGGTTCTTCCAGTGTTTCCCTTGATGCCAGTCTCCCTTTTTTAGAAAATACACCCTTTACACCCCAGCTTTTCTTGACATCTCCAAACTCGGACAACTGCACACTATGCCTGGCATGGTTTCCTTTCAGGAGGTAAAGGGTCAGCCTCTGGGCACTACTACCAATGAAGAACTCTGGATCTCCTTCTCAACTCTCCCTCCAGTCCCACCTCACCCTACCCCCACTCAACCCCAACTCTACCCACCCCCAGACATACACTGCCTTCCCCCAACTATCTGTGGCTGATGTTGCGCTTCAGGTAATCTGAGTATCTTGTCAGGAGAAATCTGTGTGCGGTGCTGCTATACAAGATTCTGGAAGGGATCAGGTTCAGAATTATTGCCTGAAACAGAAAAATGTGTGTCTGAGACAAGAGCAGAGCAAAGAAATAATATCAGACAGTCTGGAGTCTACTATGGGCAGTTCAAGTATAGTTCTAATATTTAAGGTCTTGTGACTTTACAAAGGTGAACTTCTTAGAGGCACAAGTTGTCATTTTAAATGCCCTTTGGCCATCCTGATTGTTCTGAAGTATATGTTAAATCAAGAGAACTCACTCTGTGTCAACTACCTCTTACACCTCTTTTTTGCCCTATGGAGCATTTGCTGTTCTTTCCTGAAGCCCCATTTCTAAGGTACCTTTTTACTATTCCTACCATGATTTCTTCCATGTTTATTTGAAGGGAAGGAAAACCTGATTAACATTTCTTTAGAGGCCCAACTTTACTGAAACACAGAGCCGAGGAATGCAGGAACTAATACAAGAAAGATCCAGGTGTTTGTCTTTCCTACCAAAGAACTTCCAGTAGCCACTAAGTGATACCTTTCTAAGTGGAGAAGTGGAGCTTTGGGGTTACTTATAGGCTGAGCACATAGGCCTCAACTCTTACTACTTTTCCCTGGCTGTACTGAGGCATGCTGGTCCTATAAGCTTGCTGTGAAAGAAAATGGCTGGCTATCCCACTAGCAAGGAAGAGCCAGCCCCACCCTGCCCAGGATGCCAGCATATAGCCCTCTCCTGCTGCTTCAAAAGAGATCACTGATTACCATGATTTCATAAGTGAGGCAGCCACAGGTTTCAGCTCCAATTGTGACATATTTCAAGGATTCTTTAACAAACTCATCAGCGGTCTTGGTCATGCTGGTTTTTAGGTACTTTGTCATTGGGGTTGAAACAGAATAAGGGGTCAGCACCTGCAGAGAAAAGTAGAGTATGATACAGAACCATCTACTACTGTGGCAGAGACTGGAGCATAGACACACATTTCACCATGCTCCTTTCTGCCTGTGAAATATTCTAAGCTCATTGATAAAAGACCCAAAGCTGGCACAAAACTGGAGAAGAGGGGATTTGACTGTTCAAGATAAGGCCTTAACTGCTCATCTCTAGGTATTCAAATGCCCACCAGAGGATGCAGGGAAGTGCCAGACTCAGAAAATAAAAATGCAGGACAAGAGTTATAACAGAACCTCAGGGAGGGCTCAGGGTACTGAGTAGTAGTAGGGTGTCTGCAGGAGGTCCTGGCTCAATTCCCAGAACTGCATACACAAATAAGAGGAACTCAAGGGTTGGGGATTTGGCTCAGTGGTAGAGCACTTGCCTAGCAAGCACAAGGTCCTGGGTTTGGTCCTCAGCTCTACAAACAAAACAAAACAAACACACACACACAAAATAACAATGTTAAAAAGAAAGAGGTACTCAAAACTGAAGTTCAGACAAGCATAAATTCAGCATAATTATACTCCAAGTATTGTATTGAATGGGTTTATGCTAGAAAGTCAATCAGCCAGGAGTAGTGGCATCTACCTATTGTTCTAGGGCTAAGGCAGGAGAATCAAAAGTTCAAGGCCAACTGGGCTACTAGTAAAACTCTTCAACAGACAAGTGTATTCACATTCCTTCAAAAATCAAGTTTAATTGCATACCCTGTATTAAGTCTGCCAAAGCTAAATGATTGAGGTTCTATGTATATTGTTCTAATACACATAACCAAAGCAGGAGCCACCTCAGGTACTCTGGACTCCCTCTCTGATCCCCAGTTAGGATCATACACATAATCTTTTCTTTTTCTTTTTCCTTCTTTCTTTCTTTCTTTCTTTCTTTCTTTCTTTCTTTCTTTCTTTCTTTTCTTTTCTTTTCTTTTCTTTTTTTTTTTTTTTTGATTTGGTTTTTTTTGAGACAGGGTTTCTCTGTGTAGCCCTGGCTATCCTGGAACTCACTCTGTAGATCAGGCTGGCCTCGAACTCAGAAATCCACCTGCCTCTGCCTCCCAGAGTTCTGGGATCACATAATCTTTTCTATTGTAGTAAGAAATATAAACCGTCACACTGCCTGCACTCTGGGAGTCCAACGCTGTGCTTTGATTTATATCTAAACATGTTGCAACCTGATGGAGGATTTGAAACCATTATTCTGATGTTACTACAGATGCAGAGACCTTCAAATCTTTATTGAGAGAAACAAAACAAAACTGAACTAAACACAACAAAAACAAAAACAAAAAAACAGAGCTGTTAAACATGCTCTCCTGGGACCCTCATAGTACAAAGAAATTGACTCTTCTGATCTCCACACTCACTTTTGTGTTCTCTCTCTCTCTCTCTCTCTCATTTGCTCACATTCTCTCTCAGGTATAATAAAATTTTTCGGGAAAATCATTCCAATTCTAGCTCTTCTGGCTTTATCACATCTCATTTGTAATTATGTTGCTTTATAACTAAATCCAATTGCTTGCCAGCTGGTCTACTTGATCTGGTTCTTATGTAAATGAATGCTGTGATCCAAAAGTCTTTCCCAGCCTCCAGGTTCTCAATGGGTTACCCTTTGAGAAAAATTCCAAATCCAAGGTTTTTAGAGAGGAAAATAATAATAATGTTTTCATTGTTATAGCTAACTTTGGTGGAGAAAACACCTTTGTGACTAAAATAAGGGCTCAGTAAATATTTTATAATTAGATATAATATGGTAACCTAAAAGGTAAGGTGATAATAAAGGCCATTTCATGGACAGAAAAACTGACTTTTAACTCACAATTTAAGCAAGCTACCCAGTATTGCTTGGGTGATGCCACAGAACTGGGATAAAATTCAGAGCCAAGGGAGCAAGAGTCAATTCAGTTGATAAGTTGGTAATGAGTGACTTTGTTGAAAGAATGACTAAGGTTGTCTTCAGACTCCTCCTACATACACACACACACACACATACCTACTCATACATGGACACACACACATAATTTCAAGTATGCCTATTTCATCTCTAATAATATCTCCTTCCCAGACTGTACTATTAAACCAGGCACATGTAAATCATTGACACTCAGATTATCTCATTGCCCATCTCAGGGACAGCAGTAACAACCTGTTTCAATTAGTGCAAGCAGTCTCCACATAATGGCTCTGTTCCTCCTCCCACTGCCCAAGACTAGAGTGTTGGAATGCCCATAACCCCTCACAGATCAACACCCCTCTAGGGAAGAAGATCCCTTTCCCTCCCCTAGTCCCAACACAGGTCAAGTGCTCCCTTTGGCTCCTTCTCCACATATCAGAGAGGAAACCATAGTTAGACCAACCCACGTTGTCTATTCTAATACAGCACCACATAACAAAGGGTCCACAGCATTTTTTCCCCAGATATCTCAGGTAGCTCAGGCTAACTTTAAACTTGCTGTGTAGTAAGGATCACCAAGAACTCCCAATCTTCCTGCCTCCATCTATCGAGTTATAAGATCACAGGCATATACCACCACATCCATTTTTTTAGAATTATTTATTTTATGTATATAAGTACATTATAGCTGACTTCAGTCACACCAGAAGAGAGCATCGAACCCCATTACATCACCATGTGGTTGCTGGGAATTGAACTTGGGAGCTCTGGAAGAGCAGTCAGTGCTCTTAACCACTGAGCCATCTCTGCAGCCCCCTTACCACATCCATTTTCATGCTGTGCTGTGGATGAAACTCAGAGTTTGTGTGTGCTAGGCAAGCACTCTACCAGTTGAGGTATATGAACAGCCCTCCAAGCATTTTCAAGCAACCACATGCATACTCACTTCCCCTCTCCACCCTGATGCAAGATATGTTCTATCCATTCACATTGAGGCAGTGAGAGGACAGTGATTGGAGGGGAGCGAGGAGGAGGAGCTAAGAGAAGGAGGGGCGGAGAGAGAGGGAGCCTGGCAGCTGCAGGAGGGAACAGAAGAGGAGCCAGGCAGATCTAGATGGCGTCAGATGAATTTCAGATGCTGAGAGGTTAGAAATATTGGGATAAAACTTTATCATTGTAATTTGGCATTATGTAATTGGGAGTTTCATATACATAAATATATTTGGTTAACTACTGGACTTGGAGCTGAGACCTGGTGGGGTGGAACTATATTTTAACCATTTCCCACTACACCACCCAACACCCAGAATGGAGGGAGGCCAGCAGAAATCTCAGCAGCAGGAGGGATTGTGGAGGCAACAATTGGCCTGGTCTTGATCAGGGGAAGCCAATAGCAGGACCCAGTCCATCTTCACCTGCACAGCCTATTTTGCAAAGGATGATGGACTACCACCCACCTAACCAAGGTTCCCACTTGGAAGGGCCTGTGATTGTCCACCTCACCTGGATAATGATTCCTTTATGTCTGTATTCCACATTTAGAGCCTTGGAAAATGTGCACACAAAAGCCTGCAATGAGAGAGAAAACACTTCAGGTTCTGATGCTTGCTTCCTCCTGCCTTAGAGACAGCTCCCTCAGGTTCCCAAGAGTATTACAGGTACTACTTGCTTGGAGGAAGAAGGAAGAAACTTGGGTAACTTGTCACTCACTTTGGAAGCTGAGTACAGGCTGTACAGAGGCCAGGGACGAAGGGCTGCTCCGGAGGAAATATTCAAGATGAGGCCTCTCCGCCTTAAAGACAGATGCAAAGGCTGCACTCTATCCCACAGCAAAGACACCCGAGGGCTGGAGCTGTCAGAACCCACCCTCTGGATTTCTGTGGCTCATGAACTGCAAGGGAAACCGTCCCCAAAGCCTAAAGGAGGACACTGTATGGTGATGTCACTGTGCAGTCTTGTGCCAGAAAGGGCTTGGTACTCCAAACAGGAGCTCTGCTAAGACAATGGTCTCCCTGCTGAGCTACAAAAAGGCAAATTGGCTCAGACTAGAGGAAAAGGGTAAGGGATTCTCAGCCTCAATGGAACCACATGCCCTGGGTCCTTTTGGACTCTCAGGGCTAACCTGTCACAGCAGGGACATGTGTCACATGGTACAATTTATCCTAGATGCAATGTGTTCACTCTAACAACCCTATGCTCTTCAGGGCTCTTACATCTTTCGAAATTCAATTTTTTTGTTCATTTCACTTTTTGAAACACAGCTATGTTGCTATATGGCCAGGGCAACCCCAGCTTTACTATGGAACCCAGATTGGCCTTGAATTTGTGGTGATCCTCCTGCCTCAGCCTTTCGGCTACTGGGAGAAATTATCTTTAATCTTCCCAGTTAGAAGCCCAGAGTTGGGTAGCAAGAAACTGCAAATTAGAATACAAAGCTATCCCCTTCCTACTCTAGAAAAATTAAAATATCAACTATTTGCTCTTAATGAATAACAGGTGATGAAAAGCCCTAACAGCTATTGTAATAAGGTGACCCAAATGTGGACTATTGGAGAGACGGAAAGGGGCAGTTACCAGGGAAACAGAGTACTCATTCTGACAAAAGATGGAATTCACAATTAAAAGGACATGGTGTTGGTCTGAGGCCAACTTGCTTCTTTTATATTCAACATGAGTTAATTTTCTTTTAAAGCCCATGTGTTTTGAAATGGCTGCTCTCAATCTCCCTTTAAAACAAGTTACATTGACCTTCACATACGCACATGTGGAGAGCTGGCTTGGCCCAGAATGAGCTCTTTTTCCCCAATAATCACAGTGTTATGTCTTCACCAGTTTTAAGCATCAACTAAACCAACAACTTGATGAACCCTCCACTACTAAGTCCCCAAGCAAGATGGTTGCTAAGGCAGGACAGCCACCTTGCTCCACACTGCTTCTGGGAAAGGTCTTACCTTGATTCCATGTTTTTGAGAACAAGCTGTGTCATCTATAAGAGAAGGCCAAGTTTAGACCTTGACAAAGCAACTAAGTAGCAATGAAAGGGTCCTTGGAGGAAGTTGGAGGAGCTTAATCTTCCTAGATGACCTTGAAAATTGCTGGCGAACCTTAGAGGCCATTCTGGCAACCTGAGAATCTGGCTAGAAGCCACAGCAAGCAACCTAGACAGATGGCAAATTGTCCAGCAGCCTCTTGCTTCTTCCCCGTGAAGTCTTCCTGGAACACAAGGGCACTGGAACTGGGAGCCTTGGCTTAAGGTAGCAGGATTTATTACAGGGATGAAGAAATAGCATGCCAGCCATTGCATACTTCACCCATGAGGTGGAACTGGGAACTAGCAGAACACTGAATGAGAATATAGCATCTCCTATACATTTCCTCAGATCAACCTACTCAGGGCAGGTCTGCAAAAGGAGGCGAGAGGAAGCAAGGAGACCAACAGCCATAGATATAATGTGTTCCTGTTTCTGTGTTGCCCAGGGTCCCTGCAACAGCTTCTAGAGAGACTCTCCTACCACTGAACCACATGCACCAGGCCACTATGTCAGTCCCACAGAGTCTCCAGATGGTCTTCCAGATGGCTGGGGTGGGTGGGACTGTAGTGAGGAAGACTCACAACTCAGTAAAAACTGCCTCTGCCTCCAAGGAAAATGAGAAAAGAATGAGAGGTTAGATTGAGTGGTACAAACTCCAGGGCACCACACTTTCATCTTGATAGACACACTTGAGTATCCTCAGTGTCTCCCAGAGGGGCTCTCTTAGCCTTACTGGGCAAACTATCTCAGTTATGCAGACAGCACTGGACAGCATCAGTTCCTGCCCCCAAAATTCCCAGAGTCTCGTCTCTGTGGTGGTTAATCTTCATCCTCAGTTTGACAGGCTCTGAAGTCACCTAAAGATACACATCCGGGTGCATATATGAGAGTGTTTCAGACATGTGTGACTGAGAAAGGCAGACCCTGAGAATGGTAGTGACACCATCCCCATCCCACGGGTTGGAGTCCTGGACTGAATAAAAAGGAGAGAGGGAACTAGGCATCAGCACTCCTTCCTTTCTGCCCCTGACTTTGGACACAACATGACCAGCTGTGTCACGATTCCTTCATGCTGCTTTCCTGGGATTGATGCACTGTGCCCTCCTTCACCCCCATAATGGATGACAGCCAAAGGAATCCTTACTTCTGTCAAGTTGCTTCTATCAGGTGTGTGTGTGTGTGTGTGTGTGTGTGTGTGTATGTGTGTGTGTGTATGCATGTGTATATGTGTGTGCTTGTAAATGTGTGTGCATGTGTATGTGTCTATGTGTGTGTTTGTATGTATGTATATGTGTGTATGTGTATATATGTATGTCTGTGTGTGTATGTGTGTGCATGTTTGCTCATACATGCAAAGACCAGAGAAGAACACCAGGAGTCTTCCTTATCCCTCTTCACCTTATTCCTTTAAGACAAGGCTTCTCTCCGAACCTAGAACCCACTTGTTTTTTGCTAGGCTGGAAGCCAGAAGGCACCAGAAATCCTGTCCCTGCTTCCAGGCACTGCAGTTACAGCCACACTCAACCTTTTCATGTGGGTGCTAAGGATCCAAACATGGGTCTTAACTGCGGAGCCATCTCCCCATTTGCACAGTAACAAAAAATTAAAGATAAAGTCTATCCTCCCACCTTCCTAGTTCCTCAAACTTTCTCTCCTACTTCTGCCCTTGACCAGCAAGAGCATATTCTTGCCAGACAGCACCTTTGAAATCATTGGGAGTTGTGAATCATGCTTCCAGCCAACCAGGCTAATGAGTGCATGGTATATTTAGAAGCTGACTTTAATTTATTTTCTTTGTTGCTTAGGGAGTTTAGTGTCTATAACAAATAAAATTTTAAAAATTCAAATCAAAGCATTTCTTTAGTAAAGGAATCAGAAGGTTATCAAGGGGACATCTAGCTGATCAAACAACCCAAGATTGAAAGATCAATGTTCAAAATAATGTAAAAAAGATTTTAATGATAAGCTTCAACAGTGGACCACATAAACCTTAAAGCCACATGAGCTGAGAGCTTTAAAAAGCCACAGATTGCTTAGCACACAAACCCCGTGAGCACTCGATAATAACCAAGCAGGAAGCCGTAACATTCCAGCTCGTTATAGAAAAACAACCAACGACGAACCATTGCCAGGGAGCTTATCCACCTGAAATTACTGCCTGTGGAGAAGGGTGCTGATCAGCTTCCTCTTCTGATGTTTGAAACCTGGTTCTCCTCAGCCATCTTGTGTTCCAGACCCTGAAACTGGACCCACATGCACCAGGCAACCCGAAATCAGAGTTTCCACCTTGCTTCTCCTTGCAGGTCTATTGACTGCCAACAGAGATCAACAAGACTGCCACATACAGATGTGAACTTCATGGATAAGCTGGGTGCCCAGCTGTGGAGTGAGCATAGGCAGAAAGCTCAGAGCTCACTCATTAGCTGTGTAGTGTGGTGGAGGCAGAGGGCTCTATGAACTTAGAGGAAGGGGAAACATTCTGTTCACACTAAAGAATTAACACCTCACCGTGTCACATGATCCATTCTTAAGCAGCACCTGTTTCTAAACTGTCTTTCCAGGATGTAGGCCCTCTTCTTCACATAGAGGTATAAATGGACTAGCTTTGAGAGAATCCTAGCATAAATGAGTCTGCAACTGACCCAAAGAAAGGACCCAACAGCTCAATATACCTGAGACATTGCTTCATCTAATACTATTTGTGTATCTCTGTGTAAAGGGAGGGGTGTGGGTGGTCATGCATGGCATGTATGAAAAGTCAGAGACCGATTTCAGGGTCTGCAGCACCTTCCACCTTTTGTGTAAGACAGACTGAGTTCTCATTGACTAGGACTTCACTATGTATGTCTTGCTAGCTGATTCACAAGCTTCAGGAGATCTGCCTGTCTCTGCCTCCTGTCTTACCATTGCTGGAATTATAGGAACATAACATCATACCTGAGATTTTAATTCAAATCCTCATGCCTGCAAGACAGCTAATAGAGCCATCTCCACAGCTGCTCCATCTAATACTTTTATAAGAGATACAGACTTGGAAATTCAGGATGGTTGGATAACTTGTTCTGTGCTGTCCAATTAATCACCTGCTGAGCTGAGCTTAGAACACATACTCAACAGTGATATGTCTAGGGTACATTCTAAAATCCTGAGTATAAAGCCTGAAACCAACACAACTGACAGTAAGTTTAACTTACAAATTAGACATAACAAGAGATTAATGACTAATAATAAAATATAGCAGTCATAATAATATAGTATAAACAAGAGTTATGTGAATGTGGTCTCTAGTCTCTTTCATGAAGGGACTGAGACTCTTCCTTTTAATGTTCTGAGACCATGGCTGACCACAGATAACTAAACCACAAATAAGAAATTACTGGGCTGAAGACATGGCTCAGAGGTTAAGAGGGTACATTCCCAGAACCCAGGTCAGGCAGCTCACAACCACTGGTAACTCCAGTTCCAGGGTGTCTAGTACATCTGGTGTTCATAGGCACCTACCTACCTGCAGTTATACATAATATGCATAATTTAAAAAATAAGATAATCAATTAAAGTTTTAAAAAAGAAGAGTCTACTATACAGATGGCCTTGAGTTTAATTCAACAAATACTGAACAACAGGCTCTTTGTCATCTTTCCTGATATAGTGAATGCCTTTATCTTCACAGAGACAACTAAACATTTTTTAAAATATTAAATTTTAAGAGAATTGCTCTGAAATCCTGAGGAAGTATTGGTATCTTCAGGTCTGATGCATTCCAAATGAAAAAAAATGGGGTTCAGATACTAAAGAAAATGAGCCCAGCTGTGTGTTTTCCTCATGAGAACAGAGTAAAGCAGGGGAAAGGTAAGGCCTAGCCTGTGTCCAAGAGCAGTTTAAGTTTGTGCAGTGTTTCAGTCTCTGTATTTTAATGTGTTTAGCACACATGTTCATCACGTACCTTGACTACGGAGGTAATGTTGCAGTGGATGAGACTCTGCAATAAATAATTAGACACAGTTAGCCCAGTCCTCAGAGAGTTGCTATCCCAGGGAGAAGTTGGTGTTAACAAAGAATCAAGCGGGCCACAGCTGAGTACCAGTGGTTCCCTCACGTGCTCCTAAACATTCTGATTCCTAGCTAAGGCTCGGTGACATCTGTTCTATGGTCCTACCTACATGTTAGCCTCAGCAGGAGAGCTGCCTTGAAAATTCTGGAAATAACAGAGCCTTAGGTGTCAACAGAAGATAGATGGTTCCTGATTTCTGGTGGTTGGAATGGCTTCTGATGAAGCAAAATCAGTGTACATACAATAGAAATCACACTTCAAATTTTGAATGTGTAGTTTCTCCAGGGCTGGTGGCATGTGGTATAATGCCCTTCTGCCATGCTGGACCTTGACTACATCCCAGACAGCCTCTCTTCCCTGAGGAAAACCCATCCTTCTGTAGTGTGCCATATCTGGAGCTGGGTTGGCCAGGAGGTTAGATGTACTGAGCAGTTTTTTTTTTTTTTATTTAGGATATTTTCAACAACATATGGGTTTATTGGGAGGAATCTTTTTATCATGGAGGCTAGTGTTGAATTTTGAGCTGGAGGAAGAAGGGTGAGCTTGGGGAGTCTAGGATAAAAAGATGAACAGTCAGATAATGCAAGCTAGAGGTTCTGGGCTACAGAAGACAGGAAAAGAAAATGCTAGAAGAGCAGGCAAACATAGGGAAGACTTAGCAACCTGGAACCATGGCTTGGGTTATGTACACAACTCTCTCTTAGAGATGCACTTATCAGCCTGGGACTCTCAACTGAATTGGGCTGCAAGCACACCCTAATTCACATGTACTCTTTAACAAGTCCTTGAGGATTCAGTTTCCATGCAGGTATGTTCCAAGATATAATTAGGATGCAGAAGTCAGTTATGGATGCATGCATAGTAAAGGAATCAGTCCTCTGAGTGAAGTTTTGGAGAAAAGGCACTATTTGCCATCTTCTATCTATGTATAATCAAACATGCATACGATTAAAATCAGATCCATTATGGGAAAGTACATTCAGTGAGCAAAGGTTGACATTATCCAAGCCTGTTGATCAAAACAGAGAACTGCCTAAGTGATGCCCCTCAGAAACCACCTCCTCTTCTTCCTAACCCCATAAATGAAGTCTCCAAACATGACCAGTCTTGAGTACTCCAACTCAAGGTGCTGGCTGTACTTGTGCGGCATACATGATCTGCACTCTTTAGTTTCTTCTTAAGAAGTTCTTGCCGGTTTGCAATCTGTTTGTATGTCTTCAATTGGTGTGTGTGTGTGTGTGTGTGTGTGTGTGTGTGTGTGTGTGTCTTTGAACAAGAAACCAAGAACCTGGAAACACCTGGTCCAGTCAGTAACTCCCTCAGGAATACGAGAATCATCTTACACAAGGGATGGAAAGAGGGAAAGAGGAAGGCACAGACAGGACCCCAAACACAGACAGAAAGAGCAACATGATAATGGAAGCTGCTGAAGAGAAAGACAGTCTTGAAATTGAGAGTTTGAAACAGAGATCACACTTGGAGAGGGGTATGTGGTGGGGCTGAGCATCAACAACCTAGTGTTTTCATGAGCTTTAATGATCAACCTGACACAGCCCAGAGTCACCTGAGAAAGGAGTCTCAGTTGAGGACGGATGGGCGTGTGGGCATATCTGAATGTATTGCCTTGACCATAGTGGATGCAGGAGGGCTCAGCACATGACAGGTAGAACTGTCCCTAGGCAGATGGGTCCTGGGCTATGTAAGAAAGCTGGCCAAACATGAGTCTGAGAGCAAGTCAGCACGTAGCATTCCTCCAAGATGTCAAGGTTCTGCTCTGACTTCCCGTGATGATTGGATCTAGAAATATAAGTCAAATAAACCCATCTCACACACAAGTTGCGTTGTGTCAGAATGTTTTTACTACAGCAACAGAAAGGAAACTAGGCCAGCTGGCATCATAGGCCAAGCAGCAGACACGGGGTTTAAATGGACCAGAGGGACACCTGCTCAACTGAGGCATGGAAGCATGAAGCCTGCTCAGACTGAGGCAATCCCCCACCTGCACCCAACACACACACCTCAAAGATCAGGACTGTGGAAAGGGTCAGTAAACAAGTGCCTTCTAGGGCTGTTCAATACATTTAAAAAAAATTCTCCTGCCCTAAATGTCAGTTGTGAGTCAGACCTCTCTGAACTTCCAGAGTCTCCAGCCACACAGAATCTAGGCCACGTGCAGTGAGCCCTGGGCATTCACAGGCTCCATTCTTGGGTTCAACTAACTATGAATTAAAAACCTTCAAAATGTACCTCCCTGTGGTGCTACTGGTTGCTGTTGGCGGGGAGTGTCATTTTTTATGTCAGTAGTATAGCCACTGATAAATTACCCATGCCCTAGGAAGTGGCAGCCCACCTAAATGGGCTGTTCATGCAAGCAATCCTAATAAAACTCAGTAGTTCATTTAAAAGAGAAGAATAAGATATGACAATGTCTTCTGGGTATAACATGGCCATTGAACTTAGGAACCCACAGCAGTGGTTGCCTGTACAAGATGAAACCAGCCAAGATTCCAGCATGGAGTGTTGAGGGCTAATGAGTCCCCAGTGCAAGCTGAAGCATTCTTAACAGCTGATGGCTTCTGGTAGAGGGAGAGTTTCTTTAAGGGTGTAGCCCTGTTAGGTCAATCACATTCCAATGGATGATCAGTAGGCAGCACAAATTGGATTTTATGTTATTTTAAAAAGAAGAAGAGGAAGAGGAAGAAGAGGAGGTAGAAAAGGAGGAAGAAGAAAGACTCAAAGTTGGAAAGGATGGGAAGGGTGAGATGGCTCTAGGAGAACTTGAAAGAGTGAATATTTCCCAAGAAATAATTAAAATATTAAAATATTTAAAGACATAAAAGTAGGAGGGAAATTTACTGGGAAGAAGACTCCAGAAAGAGTAAGAGGGAATAAGAAGAGAGGGTTATGTATCTCTATACATAGATGCATCTAAGAAATTTGTCAAAAGGCAAACTTTAAAGTTAAACTTAAAATTTTCAAAGAAAAAATATTTACTAAAATATATTTACTTAATTTAACTTTTTAAAAAATTCACAACTGCATTGAATCTGTATATTGCTTTTGGCAAAATGGCCATTTTAACTATATTGATTCTGGTGATCCATGAGCATGGGAGGTTTTCCTATTTGCTTCTTCCATTTCCTTCTTCAGAGTTTTGAAGTTCTTGTCGTAAAGATCTTTCACATGTTTGGTAAGAGTCACCCCAAGATACTTTATACTGTTTGTGGCTATTGTGAAGGGGGTCATTTCCCTAATTTCTTTCTCAGCCTGCTTATCCTTTGAGTATAGGAAGGCCACTGATTTGCTTGTGTTGATTTTATAACCTGCCAGTTTGCTGAAGTTGTTTATCAGCTGTAGGAGTTCTCTAGTGGAGTTTTTTGGGTCACTTAGGTAGACTATTATGTCATCTGCAAATAATGATAGTTTGACTTCTTCCTTTCCAATTTGTATCCCTTTGACCTCCTTATGTTGTCGAATTGCCCGAGCTAGTACCTCAAGTACAATATTGAAAAGATAAGGAGAGAGGGGGCAGCCCTGTCTAGTCCCTGATTTTAGTGGGATTGCTTCAAGTTTCTCTCCATTTAGTTTGATGCTGGCTACCGGTTTGCTGTATATTGCTTTTACTATGTTTAGGTATGGGCCTTGAATTCCAGTTCTTTCCAAACTTTAAGCATGAAAGGATGCTGAATTTTGTCAACAAATTCATCTGGAATAACAAAAAACCCAGGATAGCTAAAACTATTCTCAGCAACAAAAGAAATTCTGGGGGAATCAGTATCCCTGACCTCAAGCAATACTACAGAGCAATAGTGTTAAAAACTGCATGGTATTGGTACAGTGACAGGCAGGCAGATCAATGGAACAGGATCGAAGATCCAGAAATGAACCCACACATCTATGGCCACTTGATCCTCGACAAAGGGGCTGAAAACATCCAATGGAAAAAAGATAGCCTTTTCAACAAATGGTGCTGGTTCAACTGGAGGTCAGCATGCAGAAGAATGCGAATTGATCCATCTTTATCGCCTTGTACTAAGCTCAAATCCAAATGGATCAAGGACCTCCACATAAAGCCAGACACTCTGAACCTAATAGAAAAGAAACTGGGGAAGACCCTTGAGGACATTGGTACAGGGAGAAAATTTCTGAACAGAACACCAATAGCGTATGCACTAAGATCAAGAATTGACAAATGGGACCTCATAAAATTACAAAGTTTCTGTACGGCAAAGGACACCATCAAAAGGACAAATCGGCAACCAACAAATTGGGAAAAGATCTTCACCAATCCTACATCAGATTGAGGGCTAATATCCAATATATATAAAGAACTTAAGAAGTTAGACTCCAGAAAACCAAACAACCCTATTAAAAAATGGGGTACAGAGTTAAACAGGGAATTCTCACCTGAAGAACTTCGGATGGCGGAGAAGCATCTTAAAAAATGCTCAACTTCATTAGTCATTAGGGAAATGCAAATCAAAACAACCCTGAGATTTCACCTTACACCAGTCAGAATGGCTAAGATTAAAAATTCAGGAGACAGCAGGTGTTGGAGAGGATGTGGAGAAAGAGGAACACTCCTCCACTGCTGGTGGGGTTGCAAATTGGTACAGCCACTCTGGAAATCAGTTTGGTGGTTCCTCCGAAAACTGGGCACCTCACTTCCAGAAGATCCTGCTATACCACTCCTGGGCATATACCCAGAGGATTCCCCACCATGTAATAAGGATACATGCTCTACTATGTTCATAGCAGCCCTATTTATAATTGCCAGATGCTGGAAAGAACCCAGGTATCCCTCAACAGAAGAGTGGATGCAAAAAATGTGGTATATCTACACAATGGAGTACTATTCAGCCATTAGAAACAATGAATTCATGAAATTCTTAGGCAAATGGATGGAGCTAGAAAACATCATCCTAAGTGAGGTAACCCAGACTCAAAAGGTGACTCATGGTATGCACTCACTAATAAGTGGATATTAACCTAGAAAACTGGAATACCCAAAACATAATCCACACATCAAATGAGGTACAAAAAGAAAGGAGGAGTGGCCCCTTGTTCTAGAAAGACTCAGTGAAGAAGTATAGGGCAAAACCAGAATGGGGAAGTGGGAAGGGGTGGGTGGGAGGACAGCGGGAGAGAAGGGGGCTTATGGGACTTTCGGGGAGTGGGGGGCTAGAAAAGGGGAAATCATTTGAAATGTAAATAAAAAATATATCGAATAAAAAAAAATTCACAACTGAACTGAACAAGTACTGACTTGCATTGTCTTTATTCTGTAAACACTATAGCTTAACAACTGTTCTCACACATTTAAATCATATTAGAGATAAGTCACCTAGAGAAAAATATGTATAGCCTGGCAGTGAACAAGATGCCATTTTATCATGAACTTGAAGGCTCATGGGCTTCAGTATCTAAGGAGAGTTAATCCCCCAGATACTGAGAGGCATGTAAACTTCCCTCTCACTGAAAATTGGCTACATCTTATCACCTAGGAAGATAGAAATGGCCAAGTGCTGGCAGCTCCCATGTCGCTAAAGCCATAAATTTGTTAGGTGGAGCACAGATTCCTAAAAGAAAGGTATCATGGTTAGGATGTTTTTTGATGGGCAGAGAAGAGCAGAGATGAAAAGGTACATGCTTGACTGTGTGTCAAGTTCTGAGGTGAAAAGAAAGATATCCTGACAGTCACCATGCAGCAGAGTCTGGCCTGACCCGATTCCCATCCCCCTTCCCCCAGCCCTGGCAATCAAGCCAGGGTTCATATCTGGCTGAGAGACAAGCAGATAGAAAGGACAGAGGCTCACCTGGCTCTCATCGGGCATGCTCAGGAAATGGCTTGGGAACAAGCTGGGGAGCATTCCAACATTGTTGACTGGCAGAAAGAGTCAAAGCAAAGGGTATGAGAGCAGATAGGAAATCTTCCTACAGAAACATGTACAAATTGATATCTGTACATGAGTACTCATTGCAATATGACGTAATAACAAGGAAAGTGACTGCAAGCTAGGGAGAAGACCTGTTCAATACAATACTATTGTACAAAATGGGAACCTAAGTTTAATCCCCAGTACCTACATTAATACAGAAACGAAGGTAGGGTTGGGCTGTGGTGGCACAGTCTGTAATCCCAGCACTCTGGGAGGCAGAGGCAGGCAGATTTCTGAGTTTGAGGCCAGCCTGGTCTACAGAGTGAGTTCCAGGACAGCCAGGGCTATACAGAGAAACCCTGTCTGGAAAAAACCAAATCTAAAAAACTAAAAAGAAAGAAAGAAAGAAAGAAAGAAAGAAAGAAAGAAAGAAAGAAAGAAAGAAAGAAAGAAAGAAAGAAAGAAAGAAAGAAAGAAAGAAAGAAAGAAAGAAAGAAAGGAAGGAAGGAAGGAAGGAAGGAAGGAAGGAAGGAAGGAAGAAAAAGAAGAAAAGAAAAGAAGGGAGGGAGAAAGGGAGGGCAGAGACAAGCAAGCTGGGGTCTGGAGAGCTGGCTCACTGATTAAGAGTGCCTGCTGCCCTTGCAGAGGACCAGGGTTCAGTTCCCAGCACCCACACTGGGTGGCTCACAAACACATGGCAGTGCACATCTACAATCCTAGTACTGCTGAGCTTACTGGGCAGTGAGCCTAACAGAAACAATGAGCTCTGGTTTCAGTGAAAGACCAGGGCTCAAAATATAATGTGGAGAGTAACAGAAGACAGCTGACATTGGCCACTGACCTCCACATGTACACACACACACACACACACACACACACACACACATTGGCAATTTAGAATTTAAAGACATTAGGAAACAACATTTGTGATATAAGGATTTTTAACTATGCACTTGAGGATAACCCTAAACTTCCAATCCTCCTTCCTCCACCTCCTGAGTGCTTGGATTACAGTGTGCACCAGCACGCTTGGTTTGTAAGACATTGGGGATGGAATTGCCTTCCACCAGACAAGTTACACTCCAGCAGTTTTGAAAATCCCCATTCGTACCTGTAAGGAGATGCACCAAAACACTGTCACAAGTTTGGGGAAACTTTAAAAATGTGTCCTGCGTGTGTTTATCCATACTTTCCAGATTTTCTAAAACTGATGTGTTTTTGTATTTTTACTTGTGAAAATGTAATTATGGCTTAAATTTATAAGGACTTTAAAATTCAAATCTTACTTTCTTCTATTAATGCTGACAGTGTAACCTGCAATCAACTGCAAGATGTCTTGTCTATAAATACAGAAAAACATCTTGATTTCTGAGTAAAAAGTAGGTCGTTTTTTTTTCCTGTCTGTGTGTATGAGTAAATGTATGTTTAGTGTTCAGAATTTGAAACATTCGGTTCTTGCTTTCTGCCATATGGATCCCAGGGATCGAACTCCAGTCATGAGACTTGGTGACAAGTATCTTTATCACCAGCCCACTCCCAAAAGGGCCCTCAATGTTCACTTTAATACTACAATATAGTTGCAGGTTTTGGTAACAATATAAAATGTCACTGGTGATTATCATACTTACATGCAACATCAATATTTGAACTTTTAATTTACTTACCTAAAACTCCTATTTCTAAGCCTTCAAGTTGTTCTTTAATATGGTCATAGATATCTTCTCTGGTAAAATCTGCTTGTATAATCTTCACACGGCTTCCAGTGATCCTCTCTGCGTGAGAGATCACAGACATTTCTAGCAAGCAGGAGCACAATCATCCCTCTTTACCCTGAAGTTCCCAGCATTAAAAATAGATTTTGTGAGACTAGAGAGATGGTTCATCAGCTAAGAATAGTTTCTACTCTTAAGGAAGACCTGTGGTCAGTTCCCAATACCCATATCATGTTGCTCACAACACTTGCAACGCCAGCTGCAGGGATGACAGCGTCTTCTGGAATCTTCAGGAACCTGAACACATGTGCACATTCCCACAGAGATACACGCATACACACGCATACACACGCATACACACACACACATACACACATACACACACACACACACACACAATTGAAAATAACAAAATCGGGGGCTGGAACAATGGCTCAGTGGTTAAGAGCACTAGATGCTCTTCCAGAGGTCCTGAGTTCAATTCCCAGCAACCACATGGTAGCTCACAACCATCTGTAATAGGATCTGATGTCCTCCCTCTTCTGGTGTATCTGAAAATAGCTACAGTGTATTCATATCATAAATAGATAAATGAAATCTTTAAAAAAAAAAAAAAAAGAAAAGAACAAAATCATTTTAGAAAGAGTTGGGATTGTGCTTCCCAAAGTAGTATCAAAATCATTGGGAATCTTGTTAGACCCATAGATTTCTGTCTCTACCCTAGACCTGCTGGTTTAGACACACTGTAATGACCCAGACTGATCTCTACAAGCCATCAGGTGATTGACACATACTCAAGTGTGAGCCCCTGGAAGAAGGCTATAAACACTAGTCTGATGCACTCAGATCCCTTCAGCACAGACACAAGGATCCTTTATAGGTATCCTCTACAACCCACCTGTGTGACAGCTTGCCCCTCTATAACCCTGAGGGAGCAGACATTCTTTCTCCCATTTTCCAGAGCAGAAAACTGAGGATCAGAGCAGCTGACTAACTTGTCCAAGGGACCTATTCTTCACTCCTAACGAGTTTCATGCCTTATCAGCTGTTTGTGCTGATTTGCCCTGTGAAGGCATTGTAGGCAGCAGTACCAGCTACAGGTAGAGCATTCCAGACTCCCTGAGAAGTGCCTTAGCTTTGTGTCTAGACTCAGTTCCTCTGGATCAAGCAATTATGGCACACAGCATGACAGCTGGGGATCCTTTAATGTAAAAGACATGTCTTGCTTTCCTATAACCTGATAAAAAGCACATTTAAAATTATGAGGCAAATGCTCAAGAATGTCTGGTCCTAATCGGAGGGATTTCTACTATTCAGCTACAGAACAAAAGCCAAATTCATCAGTTCAAGGGCATCAGGCCTCCACAGTTTGGCTGCATAACCCCCACCCCCACAACCATTTTCTATTCTGAACCTCCCCCAAAGAAACAAGGCTGGCCGAGTACAGCCTGATATGGCTTTAAAAGTCTTCATAATTAAAGATTCACACCTTTGTATTGATAAACTGGCTAGTTATTAACTTAATAATTATTAAAAGTTGAATACCTAAAAATAAGGATTATGGTCATTTTGCTAAAATAATCTAAACAATTTAAACTAATAAAATATTATCTGTAAAATTTGTCTTTTAGGTTTGTATTATATATAACCTTTGTGACTGTATATGGCAGTCCTAAGTCATGTCTTTTTCTTTTTTTTTAACTATTTACTTTTAATTTCATGAGCATCGGTGTACTACCTGCATGTATGTCTGTATAAGGGTGTTGGATTCCCTGGAATTGAAGTTACATACAGTTGTAAACTGCCATATCGGGGTGCTGGGAATTGAACCCAGATCCTCTAGAAGAGCGACTAGTGCTCTTAACCTCTAAGCCTTCTCTCCAGCCCCATCATTTTCTTTTTTTAACCTGATGACCATCAGTTAGCATCCTCTCACCCTTCTACAAAGAAGTGACCTGGTTCCTGGCTTTTAAGGAAGGGGTAGAAGCTAAGGGCTCTGGGTGAGCAGGGCTAATTCTAAGGGTGAAGGCCCAGAGAAAATGGCCCTCCTGTGCCTAAGCCTCTTCCAGCTTCACTCAGGCCACACAACTCAGGGTAAGTGACAGCTATGCCATACACTTTGGCCTTGCCTTTGTACCCTGAGCCCAACAGGGCACAGAGGAGAGATGACAGACAACCCAGGCTCCAGGAGACAGATGTGGCGTGAACAGGAAGGTCAGTGCCATGCTTGGCCAACTCTGTACACACACCTCCTCACTCACCAATCTCTTCTGCAATGGCCTGTAGCTTTTCCAGTGTCCGGCTGATAAGTACAACATTGAGCCCATGTCTGGCCAGCTGCAGGCAGGAATGGAAAGACCAGAAAGACGGTAAGTGGAGGGGAGGCCTTAGCATGACATACCTGTTTGTAGTGTGAGTCATCTGCTTCCCCTAAGCTACTATGTGATGGAAGTTCTGAGCTATGAGTGAAACAGCGGCTGTGGGTGAAGCTGAAACCAACAGTTTAACAGTCATGCTGTGTACACATTATGTGACCAGAGCCACTGTAAGAAGTCTTCTTATATGGGCCGGCTACCTGAGAGCTCCCATCTGGGAGTCACTGTAGCCAACTATAGAGCCTGGGGGTTGTACCTCAGTAGTTGTAAACCTTACTTTTTTTAGACAGATACTAACTGGATTGAGACTTATCAGCTAGGTTCAACTTTCTGGCCATCAATCCTCAAGTGTCTCTCCACCCCCACCTCTCTAGTGCTGGGACCACAAGCATGCATAGCATTGTCCAGCATTTTCATGTGTGTTCTGTAATCAAACTCAGGCCCTATGCTTGCAAGGACTGAGCTATCCCTCCACCACTGTTGGGACCATCAGGGTAGAAGGGCTTACCTACAATACCTGGCTACTGGGCACTGTGAGCTCTGGTTATCTTCTGACAAATCATCTCAAAGAGCTACACACCCAGAGATTCAAGATGCATGTCAGAGACTATCAGACTCCTGTTTGTGGATGTTCTAACAATACGCATGCATTTTTAAATCTTCCTTGGGTTCCATGGTCCCTGCACCTGTTTGCAATTCCACAGAGTTGAATTTTATTCCCTGGTAATAAAGTGATTCCTTAGTCATTCAACATGAGTTACTGTTCTCCTTCCTTCTTTTTCCAACATTTATCTGCATACATACATATATACACACACACACACACACACAGAGAGAGAGAGAGAGAGAGAGAGAAAGAGAGAGAGAGAGAGAGATTACATTTTAATTTTATTTTAATTAAAGAAATAAACACATCAGTTGAAAGGATGGCAGGTAGTTGTGGCACTGCTTTGGTAGAAGCAGAAAAAGGAACAGAGAAATGAAAGCTTCACAACCTGAGTAATAGCCCTAGAGACAATATCATCGAATGTCTTCACCACAGGAGTCCCAGAAAGCAACCATGGAACAGTTGAGGGCTGTAGAAACATCTGACTACACTGCCTTTGGGGCCTGACTGAGCCCAGCTATCTTGTCTCTCTAGGTTTCTTCTCTGAATTTCTTTTCAATTTCTTACTGAAATGGGGGTGGAGTCTTCCTATTGAGTCCTATGAACTAAATAATAAACACAATTCTTGCTAACATTCTTTAAAAATTGATTAAGAGGCTATTGCAGGGATTAGCAGTTAAGATCACTTGCTGTTCTCGCAGAGGACACAGGTCCAGTTCCCAGAACCCACATCAGGTAACTCACACAACTACATCAGTTCCTAGGGATCTAGCATCCTCTTCTAACCTCTGTGAGCAACAGATATGCATATGATACACTCAAATACATACTTGCAAAACACTAATATACGGAAATTAAAATTATTTTTTGTAATTTTTTATTTTATTTTATTTTTTTTGGTTTTTCAAGACAGGGTTTCTCTGTATACCCCTTGCTGTCCTGGAACTCACTCTGTAGACCAGGCTGGGCTTGAAATCAGAAATCTGCCTGTCTCTGCCTCCCAAGTGCTAGGATTAAAGGCATGTGCCACCACTGCCTGGCTTTAAAATTATAAATGAGAGGGAATTATAAATATAATTTAAATTTAGAAATATAAATTTCTAAACTGATATGAGAGAAATAACTTGAGGAACTTTATAACCACTTAAAAACAAAAACAGATGTAGGGTTGGTGAAGATCTTTTCCCAATTTGTTGGTTGCTGATTTGTCCTTTTGATCATGTCCCTTGCCTTAGAGAAACTTTGTAATTTTATGAGGTCCCATTTGTCAATTCTTTTTTTTTTGTTTGTTTGTTTTTTGTTTTTTTTTTTCTTCAAGACAGGGTTTTTCTGTTTAGTCCTGGCTGTCCTGGAACTCACTCTCTAGACCAGGCTGGCCTCGAACTCAGAAATCCACCTGCCTCTGCCTCCCAAGTGCTAGGATTACAGGCGTGTGCCACCACCGCCCGGCTCCATTTGTCAATTCTTGATCTTAGAGTATAAGCTATTGGTGTTCTGTTCAGGAACTTTCCCTCTGTACCGATGTCCTCAAGGGTCTTCCCCAGTTTCTTTTCTATTAGTTTCAATGTGTCTGGTTTTATGTGGAGGTCCTTGATCCACTTGGAGTTGAGCTTAGTACAAGGAGATAAGAATAGATCAATTCACATTCTTCTGCATGCTGACGACCTCCAATTGAACCAGCACCATTTGTTGAAAAGGCTATCTTTTTTCCACTGGATGTTTTCCGCTCCTTTGTCAAAGATCAAGTGGACATAGGTGTGTGGGTTCATTTCTTGATCTTCAATCCTATTCCATTGATCCACCTGCTTGTCACTGTACCAATACCATGCAGTTTTTAACACTATTGCTCTGTAGTATTGCTTGAGGTCCAAGATACTGATTCCCCCAGAAGTTCTTTTACTGTTGAGAATAGTTTTAGCTATTTAGATCCCAGAAAACCAAATAACTCTATTAAAAATGGGGTACAGAGCTAAACAAAGAATTTTCACCTGAAGAGCTTTGGATGGCTGAGAAGCACCTTCAGAAATGTTCAACATCATTAGTCATTAGGGAAATGCAAATCAAAACAGCCCTGAGATTTTACCTCACACCAGTCAGAATGGCTAAGATTAAAAACTCAGGAGATAGCAGGTGTTGGTGAGGATGTGGAGAAAGAGAAACACTCCTCCACTGCTGGTGGGGTTGCAAGCTGGTACAACCACTCTGGAAACCAGTCTGGTGGTTCCTCAGAAAACTGGGCATGACACTTCTGGAGGACGCTGCTATACCACTCCTGGGCATATACCCAGAGGATTCCCCAGCATGTAATAAGGATACATGCTCCACTATGTTCATAGCAGCCCTATTTATAATATCCAGAAGCTGGAAAGAACCCAGATGTCTCTCAACGGAGGAATGGATACAAAAAAAATGTGGTATATATACACAATGGAATACTATTCAGCCATTAGAAACAATGAATTCATGAAATTCTTAGACAAATGGATGGAACTGGAGAATATCATCCTAAGTGAGGTAACCCAGTCTCAAAAGATCACTCATGGTATGCACTCACTGATAAATGGATATTAGCCTAGAAACTTGGAATACCCAAGACATAATCCACATATCAAATGATGTCCAAGAAGAAGGAAGGAGTGGCCCCTGGTTCTGGAAAGGCTCAGTGCAGCAGTGTAGGGGAATACCAGAACAGGGAAGTGGGAAGGGGTGGATGGGGGAACAGGGGGAGGGAAGAGGGCTTATGGGACTTGCGGGGAGTGGGGAGCTAGGAAAGGGGAAATCATTTGAAATGTAAATAAAGATTATATCGAATAAAAAAAAAGAAACCAAAAAGCAAGTGTTGCCAGGCATGATGGCACATGCCTTTTATCTCAGCATTCAGGAGGTAGATGGATCTCTGTAAATTTGAGGCCAGACCAATCAACATAGTCCCATATGTGGAGAGGCCCTGTCTCAAAAACAAAACAAAACAAAACAAAAAAATAAAAACAAAAAAACAACAAAAAAGAGAAATTAGGTGGTGCATGCCTTTAATCCTAGGAAGGCAGAGAGGCAGGCAGAGATTTCTGTGAGTTTGAGGGCAGCCTGGTCTATAGAGTGAGTTCCAGGAGAGCCAGGGATCTGTTATACAGAGAAACGCTGTTCAAAAAACAAACAAACAAGAGAGGGAGAGAACAAACAAACAAAGAAAATAGTATAATAAGGCAATAAGAATATAAACAAGTATTTTAAATTGTCCCACCAAGAGAATTCCAATCACCAATTATCCTCTGGGTAAATTCTATCAAACATTCAAAAAAAATCAATCATTCCAAAATTACATAATAAAGAATAAAAGAAGGTCAAGTTTTCTCTTTTTGTGGGGAGCCTATAACCTTGACACTTTGGACTCTCTAGAGAACAAACACCATCACTTAGTAATAACGCTTGCCATCAGAAAACAGCCTGTGACTTGGCAGTTCTGTTCTTACAGATGCTGTCCATTTACATGCCTGTCCTCTTGGAGACGGGGACATAAATAAGGAAAACATGAGTGTTTGCTGACAGAGAAAGGCATAAGCAAACTGGGACATACCGGAATGCTATAGTAGAGCAATAATAGTAAGCTCTTACAACACTGAAAAATCAGTGGACCGCTTTCAGCAAGGATGAATATTTTAAAACAAGGACAGATGGAAAAGCTAAACTGGAGACTGGGGTAACTGGCATTATACAGACTATATATTAAGGAGAACATCCCTACTGGGAGAAGACAGACCTATACAGAAGGAAAGAGATAGTGATCTCAAAGGTCAGGACAAGATAATTCTTTTCCTTGTGTTGCTGACTTTAATGCAAGGATGGACTCTGGGCCATTTTCTGCAGCCACCAGGAACATTGCCTTCAGAACGATGACTGTTCTTGTCTGCTAGACTGTGGGTGGGTGGGGAGTCTTCCTAGATGCTGGGGAGTAGCCCCCAAACCACAGATAATGAAAATAATGACCTTGAATGGTATTTCTTGCTTCTGGATTTCTCTGGCCATCAACAACCAAGAATTCACATCAATGTGACAATGAGCTGACTTTATACTACATTTCGGGCTATAGTTTGATGAATAAGAGGCCTCAGCTTCTCTTGGGTGACATCATATCAGTCTCATAAAGAACAATCAATACTAGCCTTGCTATCAGACTTACTGCTAAGGTCGTACTTTTAACTGGTACTGTAACACAGATATATAGATGCTAAGGTAGTATTCTTAACTTGTACTGTAACACAGATACACACACACACCACATCATAAAAACAACTAAAGTCAACTTCAATGGTCATCCTTGAAGGCTGCACCTGGCATGAGGCTTCAAACCCTGAGACCCTTTAGGAAAAGCAGAGCTGTCCACATGTCTGTGCTAAGATCACAGCTCCCCAGGGAGATGTGTCGAATATCTCACACTAATTATACTCTGTAGCATATTTTGAGTTGGTTACTAAGAGAAACTGCAGATCTTTGAAAACAAGCATTTCTTTTTTTTTTCTTTTTTTTTATTCGATATATTTTTTGTTTACATTTCAAATGATTTCCCCTTTTCTAGCCCCCCACTCCCCCGAAAGTCCCATAAGCCCCCTTCTCTCCCCCTGTCCTCCCACTCACCCCTTCCCACTTCCCCGTTCTGGTTTTGCCCTATACTGCTTCACTGAGTCTTTCCAAACAAGCATTTCTAAAAGCCATCCTTTTGTAAAAATAGAAAAAGTAATTAAGTCATTATTTAAAAACAAAACAAACCAAAGTGCTGAGGAGATGGCTCAGTGGTTAAGAATGCATACTACTCTTTCAGAGAACCAGAGTTTGGTTCCCAACACCTACATCGGATGGCTCCAACCACCTGTAACTCCAGCTCCAATTCAGGGACATTCATGTGTACATTAATGTACACAAACACAACACACACATAAATATCCATAAAGGGAACATAAGGTGTAGACAGAGCAGCTTCTCCCCCTCACACTTAGACAAACAGGTTGCAGTGTGACACTTGCCCAGCAGGAACCACAGTGGCTTCTTCCTGGGAGACCCTCATCTGTATCACTGATTTCCTTCACCCCCTCTCTCCTGCTTTCCCCCTCTCTCCTATGCCTTACATAAAGTTCAGCCATTTTGCCCCCTTCTGAGTCTCATACATGCAAAGCTTAGGATGGTTTGAAATCTATGTTCTTTTGCATGCTATTTGACTGTTGTCAGTCTATCTCGTTTACTGAAATATCCAGCCTTTTGAAGGAAAAGAATCTTATTCTTTTCTTTTCTTTTCTTTTTTTTAAAGAGAGACTTATTTGTTTTTATTTCATGTATATGAGGCTTTTCTATTGTTTTCTTTATATCTTTTCCAATCTTAAACATACAAAGAACTATCAACCTGCTTCTGAGACATGCAAACTAGAATAGGATTTCACCAAACTGTTTTAAAAAATATGATATATTGACAAAAATAAAATATCAACTAGGAGGAAAAAACAAACCCAGGCAATTCTGGGCTGACAGAGTCCCCCACCCCCACCTCTTCTGAGAGTTGGAATCTGTCACAAAGGTGACTTAAGAATGAAGGACTTTTGTCTCCCGGTTTACTTCATTGGATTCCCAAAGGGGAAGTTGTCCATTAAATGAAAAACAATTTGCATTTTTAGTACAAAGGGTGTTCTTTGCCTGTGGGCTCTAGCCTCTCCTTGGTGGCGCCTTTTCCTGGAGAGAGTTTCCATGCGGCATGTGAAGTGGTCTGGGCCAAAAGCAGCTCAGACAGCACTGTGCTGTCTGGGCAGCATTGTCCCCTTTGTCTGCTCAAGCAGGACTCAATCTTATTCTGAGAAAGTCGGGGCTGACAGGCCCCATATGCGAGTCTTCAGCCCCTTTTCAGAGAGTTAAGCCCCTAGAAGCAAGGCCTTTCCCAGAATGCACTGCCCACTGGTCCGGAATCTCTGCAAGCACATGCTGGCTTGAATGGGGGCCTGGGTCAAGGAAGGTGCTTGTGGCTGCTAATCTATACCCAGTAGTGGGAGCAAGACAGGGCTTCCTCTGTGTGGCAGAGAATAGAAGACAGGGCTGGAATTCAGGTGCAGATAGAGGAGACAAGGGCCTCAGAGGTGGAAGCCCACCCTGTGCCTCCCAGCCCAGCTCTTCCAAAGTGTCCCCCTCCACCCCCCACCTGCTTTGTTTGATACTTGAAATTCCTTTAACCGGAGGCAAAGCCTCTCCCACCACTTTGAAGATGAATGTGGATTAAACTAAAATGTGCACAGAATAGGCTTCCCGAAAGCCAGAGATGCACCCCTATTCCTGCCGTTAAGCATTACTTTGAAATTTCCAGTTATTTAATTAAGTTGGAGCAGCGGATAAATCAGAATGAGAACCAAATCCCAAGGCAGCTCACTTTCTCTAATCAAGGAATCAGAAAAAGGGAAACCTGGCAAGAGAGGCTGTTGTCAGGAGAACCAGAGCCTCAAACAGAAGTCCTCTAAGGCTGGAGAAATCAGGCATTTACAAAGAGGTGTGGATTGTGGATGAAGAATTAGCGAGTAAGCATTGGATATGAAAGGAAGAGAATTAAGCTGGGCAGAGGTGGCGCACACCTGTAATCCCAGCACTCTGGAGGCAGAGGCAGGCGGTTTTCTGAGTTTAAGGCCAGCCTGGTCTACAGAGTGAGTTCCAGGACAGCCAGGGCTACACAGAGAAACCCTGCCTAGATAAACCAAAAAAAAAAAAAAAAAAAAAAAAAAAAAAAATCCCTCCCCAACTATTCATATTCTGTTCTTGTCTCTCATCTACTCTTTCTCTCCCCCCTCCCACCTTCCATCTTCTTAATTGGTTTGTTTTCTCTAGAGAATCTTAACAAAGTCTCCAGTACATACAAACACACACACACACACACACACATGCACACAAAAACAGAGACAGAGATTAAGACAGAGAGACATAGAATGTATGTGAATATATGAAATTTTCTGAAAATATCTGAAAAGGAAACACAATTTTAAATTTTATTTCTTTTACGTGTATGGGTATTTGGCCTGTCTTAGTTTCTGTGCATCATGTGCACACACTGCCCCATCCAGCCCCCAGCCCCTGACTCCTGACCCTTGCTCAAGGGGGTCAGAAGGTCCTGATCCCCTTGAACTAGAGTGATAGATGTTCACAAGCCACAATGTGAGTGCTGGGAACCAAACTCAGGTCCTTGGCAAGAGCAGCAAGCACTCATAATGAGTGAACCATCTTTCCAGCCCCAGGAAACACAATTTAAGCATTCAATACAAATAGAAGGTAAACTTGGAAATCTCTACACAGCATTCTGCCCTCCTTGTCCTGTTTAGCCTGTGCAGAAGCCCAGGTGAGAATGCTACCATTTCCCATTGGTTGACACAGATTTAGCCAATGATGGTCAGAGGTCAGAATATCTGGTCAGTTCTCAGCTGTAGAGACTAGATCATCCCATACTGAACCCCTTTCTCTGAAGAAGCAGTTAGCCAGAGAGAAAAATGGACTCTCTAGAAGGAATAAAAGCCTGCATGAGCTCAGAAAAAAAAATTAACTTTTAATAAGACACGAGGAAAGATGAAAAGTTTGTACAGAAGAAAGCAGGAATTAGTCAAGGACAGAACAGAACATCAGGACATGAGTCTCACAGAGCTCCCTGGTGCTGACAGTGACTCAGAAGCCCAGGGATGACATCATCTGCCAGATGACATCAGCAGATCCGGTCAGGGTGAGCTCTGACTTCCCCATCCAGCCCCCAGCCCCTGACTCCTGACCCTTGCTTTATAAGATGGTAAAAGAATGATCTGCTCAGGCAGCACTGACTTGGGATCTCTATCTAAGTCAGTCAGGTTCGCATAGATTTGAGGGAAGAATGGGGAAACTGAATGCGGAATCCAGGTAGCTCAGCGACACACAGCATTCAGAGGGGAAGGCCACAGTTGGTGGGTGATTCGGGCCTTTCCAGAACCCTGATCTGAAATAGGAAATCAATGTGCAAAATGGGACACAGTGCATCCGTTTTCTGTGATTGTGACAGAGTACCTGAGATAAACAACTTAAAAGGCTTCAAGGTTTACTTTGGCCCAAGGTTACAGGAGTGCCGAGCTGTGGTCAAGGACCCCCTTGTTAAAGACCTGTGGTGAGCAAACTTAACAGGGGAAAGCTACTCACTTCAGAGCAGCTGGGAATTACAACCACATCTCAAAAGTCCCATTCCCTTCTAGGTCTACCCAATGTTCCACAACCTCCCAGTAGCTCCACAGGCCATAAATGTGCCTTTAGGGGGGAGTTAAGCTCCAAGTCATAGCAATGAGAGAGACATCATTCTGAGTAAACATTTTTTATTATAGTTAGTGTATGTGCATGGGTGTGGTGTGGTGTGGTATGTTTTGGTGTCAGGAGTGGGGATAGGGAAGAGTGTGTGTATACGTATGTGCATGTGTGGTGTAGTGCGGGATGTACATATATGTCTGTGTGGGTGTATGTTTGATGTGCTGTGGGTGTCTGTGGTATGTGGAGTAGTGTGGGTATGTATGTGTATCTCTGTAGGTGTATGTTTGGTGTGTTATGAATGTTTGTGTATGTGGTCTATGTGTGATAGGATGTATGTATGTACATGTGTGTGTTGTGGGATGTGGAGTGTGGGTGTGATGGTGTGTGTATGTTAGTGTGAGATTGTATGGATATATATATATATATATTTCACTCATCATATATATATGTGTGTATATATATATAATATCCATTCATCATATATATCTGTGTGTGTATATATACATACACATACATATACACATACACATATATATATATATATATATGTAATGTGGGATGATGGTATGGAGTGTATGTGGTGGAATGTGAGTATGAGATGTTGGGGTAGAAGGGTGGAGGATGGGATATATGTTTGTGTGTGTGTGCATGTGAGAGAGACAGACAGACAGAGACAGAGACACAGAGTCGGAGAACACATGTATGGAAGTCAGAGAACAACCTTCTGAATTTGGTTCTTTCCTTCCATCTTGGGATTAAACTCAGGTTGCCAGGCTGAGCATCACATGTTTTTTACCCGCTGAGCCACCTTACCAACCCTTTCTTTTTCAGTTTTTAGTAACAGAAGACACACTGCTTTGGAAAGCTGTTGCTGAGCCCTCTTTCTATTCTCTACAGTCAAATGTGACCACTCATCATCAAGGACCAGCCAGTACTGGTTGAGAGGACATCCTTATACGAATTAGGATAAGTACGAAGAACTCAGATGACCAAAGGCTACACATTTTTCATTTGGGATAGACACCAGGCACAAATGCTCTGTACCAGCACCCAGAGTCTTTGAAATGGTATAATAAGATGTGTCACACCCAAAGTGTGTATAGAGTGGCTCCAGGACCCCTGGAGCTGTCATATCACAGGGTAGTTTATTGTGACTCTAGTCTTTGGGATGGAGAGGTAGGATTGCTGTTCTGTGCTTCATTGGCACTGAATATTTGCATGCCCTCAAAATGTACATATTGAAATCTTAATGTTACTTTGAAAACAGCCAAAGGTGAAGTCTTTACATGCTGTAAATTAGCTCACAAGGGTAGAACCCATGTTGTACGGTTAGTGCCCTTAGAATATTCCCAGAGCTTGGTTCCTGGAGGCCCACTAAGATGTTTGCCCTCTGTAGCCCAGGATGAGACATGAGTACCCACCATGGGGCCTCTGAGCCTGGGGGACTAAGAGCTGTCTGGACTGCCCAGCTTACAGTGGGTGACATTTGTATGAGAACTTGGACAAGCTAGGGTGACAGAGCTTACTTCGAGTCTCTACAACTCACTAAGACCACAGGAGCTTGTGTGTCCACAGTTCTACCCCTCCATGTTCACTGAGACATGTTTCCAGATTTATAAAGAATGAAGAAAAATTAGGGAATTTACCTAAAATTTCCAGTGAGAAAAAAAATGGCTGAGTCACAGGCCTTCGTTTGAGAGAATATTGCATAGCCTCTTAAAGATAATATTTTGGGGGCCTAGACAGAAGGCTCAATGAGTAGTGTCACTTGTCACCAAGTTTGATGACCTGAGTTCAATCTGCAGAACCCACTTGATGAAGGAGAAAATGGACTCTGCAGTTGTCCTCTGATCTCTACATGCACACTGTGGCACGCACACATAGAAAGACAGAGAGACAGACAGACACACACACACATACACAGAGATACAAATAAATAAATGTGGAAAAACACATAAATAAAGTTAAAGACAATATTTTTGATATAAGGAAATGCTAACAATTAAACATAACTTTAAAAAGCAATGAAATGTATGACATGAGATTTGAAAGAAATTTGGAGGAAATTGACAAGTTCTGAATATCTGTCTATCTTCCTTGTTTAGGAGACTGGCTCCTCTCAGTGAAATTTTACAGTATTCTTAATCAAGACTTACACACTGTTTACTGTGCACATGTATGGTGTATGTGTGAGAGTGTTAAATGCACATGGGCTCACAAGTGTGTGCAGGCTAGCCTAGCATGTATGTGGCTGCATATGCATGTGGACACCTGAAGTTTCTTTGTTAATCATTCTCCAATTTATTCACTGTGGCAACAACCCTTGCTGAACCCAGACCTCATTGATTATCTAGTCTGGTTAATCAGTTTGCCTGGGGGAATCCCTTTCTCTGCCTCCCCAGTGTTTTTGAAACAAAAGCAATACTTGATACATCTAATCTACTTAAATAATTTTTGAATTAGCATGTTTACTATTAGTATAGAATAAATAAAAGGGATTTATTTTCTTACTTATTTTGAGACAAGGTCTCACCATGTAGCCCTGGCTTTTTTTGGAACTCACTATGTAGACCAAACTGGCCTTGAACTCACAGAGATCCTCCTGCCTCTGCTTCCCAAGTGCTGGGATTAAGGTGTGCACTACCATGCCAGGCTGGGTTTACATTTTTAAATAAGGTACATTTTAGTATCTAAACACTATGGTGCAATTTCAACCAGAAAACACCAAATGCCCCATGAATTCCTAAAGCCTAAATGGAGGCATTGGTACCTTTATGTGTCATTATTTGTTGGCTGGCTAGATTGAAACAGCATCCAGAGGCTAGAAAGATGGCTCAGTGGTTGTAAGCACTTGCTGCCTTTCCAGAAGACCAGAGTTTGGTCCTAACACTACATTGGTGGTTCACAACCACCTGTAACACCTCAAAGAGATCTGATGCCTTCTTCTGGGTACATAAGTGGTATACACACATAAACATGCATAAACACATATAAAATAAATGTTTTTAAGTGTCTAAGGGATGAGATTGTGATTTTTTCAGTCTACTCTCATACTAAAGGTATTTTACTTTTTTTTTTTTTGGTTGGATATTTTCTTTATTTACATTTCAAATGGTTTCCCCTTTCCAGGTCTCCCCTTCTGGATACTTCCTACACTATCCTACCTCCCTCTGCCTCTATAAGGCTGCTCCCTCACTCACCCACTCCTGTCTTCCCACCCTGGCATTCTCCTATGCTGCAGCATTGAACACCCTCAGGCCCAAGGGCCTCTCCTCTCACTGATGTCCAACAGGGCCATCCTCTGCCACATATGTGGCCAGCACCATGGGTCCCTCCATGTGCATTCTTTGGTTGGTGGTCCAGTCCCCAGGAGCTCCAGAGGGTCTGGCCTGTTGATACTGTTGCTCCCTCCAGGGACCTGCAACCCCCCTCAGCTCCTTCAGTCCCTTCTCCTCCATTGGGGACCCCCAAGTCAGTCCAATGGTTGGCTGCGAACTCCTGCCTCTGTATTTGTCAGGCTCTGGTATTTTACTTCTTAAATGAATGTACATAGGAAACCTTTGTACACAGGAAAGGGTTGAGTGGGGTGGATGCTTATGATAAGGATCATTGTCTGGAGGGTAGCTTTAAAGCTAGGCTGGTAGAACTCACCTGTAGTCCCAGCTACTTAGAAAGCTAAGGAAGGAGATCCATTTGAGGTCAGCCTGTAAGATATGGCAAGGCCCAGTCACCAAAATCCACACCACAGAAAGCAGCCACCTCACCTCAAATGAATAAGCTTTCCCGATGCCATCGCCTGCTCCGGTGATCACTGAAAGAAACAGTGACAGCCTTGAAGCAAGAGGACACATCCTCAAGTCTCTCTCTCATAGACTCTTATACATCTCTATCTAGAATGCTCAATACTACAAAGCCACATTGCTTCATTCCAAGGTTTCCAGTCTCTGGTAACCTGAACAGAACACTGGAAGTGAAGGGGTTTTCTGTTTTGGCTTGTGTGTGTGTGTGTGTGTGTGTGTGTGTGTGTGTGTGTGTGTGTAGTTTTGGAGGGATCTGTGAGCCTAGAAAACATGCTATGAAATGCAGGCAAGTACTAAGCCAATAAGTATTTTATCCAGGCTTCTTAAGGTTGGGGCAGTGCAACCTTAGCACCTCAAGAGCAAGCATAACCCTGCTATTGCTTCATTCCTGCCCAGCGCTTACCCTAAGAACACCTCAGAGTTCCTCCTGAGAAGTGAAGTCTGGCCCCTCCCTCCTCCACCCTATAGGTCAGCGGCCCTCAATGCCTGTGGAAGATAGGGAACCTGACAAAGAGGACACAGGAATCTGGTGGGGGTGAGAGGTGGGGGGTGGGAGGGGAGGGGGATGCAGGGACCTGGGGACCTTGGATAGTTAACCCCCCAATACCACTATCTACTACCCAACAATCTCACAGGCCCTTAAGCCCTTCGTTTCCAAAATTGGAGACAGATGTCCACAATTACGTTTCACAATTCACCACAAATATACCTACCTGCAGCTGACCTTGGCACCAAGCATTAAAGGACACACTTTTCTTTTTTTAGGACACAGTTTTCAAAATATTCATAAAAACCCATTATTTTTCATTAGAAAAGTTAACAAAAGATTCAAGTTTATTGAGCACGAATACCAGTGTACTTTCTCTGTGTATTTTCCAGCCTTGTTCCTGGAATTTCTTGTTCTCTATTTGAAATCTGTTCCCTCCCTGGTTTGTCTGTGCCTGAAGACATCATTCATTTGCTGATGATAATGTTCTTCATTCTTAACTCTCAAACAAGCTAAGATGATACTTTTCATTTTGAAGCCACAGAATCTCTGACTGCATCTTAACTGTTCTTTGGGGAATGTTCTTAGAAAGGCTACATGGGCAGTGGCTGTGCAGAATTCTAGTTACACAGACACATGGGCATGTGAATGTGCCCGGTAGGGTATTCAGATCCAGAGCACACAAGTTCAGTGGCTTAGTACGTTTAATAAAGGCAGCAAACACGTGTGTATACATACCATATACTCATGTATACATATGTACACGTGTGCATACACAGTGGAAGTATAAGAAATGTTAGAAATCCATGGGTCCATCCTAAACAATTCTCATATGATTATTTTTTAAAAACCCATGAGAAAGTTTATGAAGTTGCCAAGTTTAGTGAATAGAGGCACAGAATGCATTTTTAAAAAATAAATTAACATTTGGATTTCAATTTTTTTTTTGAAACTCCCTTTAATAAAATGTAAACACACCAGCCAAGGGTTTGGAAATCTGTAAATTTGTAGATGAGAACTCAATATTTCTACCTGGTTTATTATTGGTATTATCAGAAAGACTCCAAAAAGAAGTAAATCTAGCAAAGTAGCAGACGCATGAATGAAACCTGAGGGGCAGTCCCCACTCCCCATCTCCTGATCCATACCTTGATTTTTCAGACAGTTCTAATTCCACACACGCTGTCTAGCCACACCATTACATGTTGTGTGAAGTCACAGAGGCATTCTGAGACATAAGAATAAGAAAATAAAACTCAAAGAGTCCTCTTACCTGCCCATTGTCCCATTGATTGCAGGAAAGACCTTGGTACAGCCTTGCAGACGCTCAGAAAAAGGTAATGGGAGAGCCTCATGCACTTCACCAGGCAAACCAGGCACACGAATAGCCCCACAGAAATGAAGAGCCTCTCCATGGCCTCCTCTGTAGCTGTCTTGCTGGAGATGCTGCTGGGATCTGGCCTTTGCCCCCTGTGTGACTCCCAGGGCAAGTAGCCTGGGAGCCCGCCAGATCTTTCAGGAGGCTCTGGGTGTGTTCCATGTATCCGGGAGCATTTAGATTAGAGTAACTTCTTTATGTAACCTTGTGGTTCACAGGCATTTGAATCAAGTATTCTTAATAATATCTTTACAGCATGGTTAGGCTTTTGTGACTGTGGAGGTGCTGGGTAAAGGAAACAGTAGACTTGAAGGAAAATGAAGCCCAGAGAGAGGAAATATGGCACTCTGGGATACTCAGGTCTGGAGTCTCCGAAGAGACTTGGTCTTATGATTTGGTCTCCAAAGGAAGCCTCCGCATTAAAAACCTGATCCCTAGAGTGGTGGGGATGCGGGAGGCAATAGATCCTGTGGGAAGTTCTGCAGTCCCATGGGAAGGCACTGTTGGCCACTTGGAAAGAGTCTTTCCTTATGAATATTTTGTCAAAAGCCACACCATAAAGTGTCACCAGCATGACTGACCAAACGAGGACAGCACCAGTAGGCATGGCCAAAGTAGATCTGGGATAGTCCACTAGGCCTCAACCCTATACACGAACTACAAGCAACTAACAAGTACTCTTTCCCAGGGAAGAGCACACCAATTGATTATCTAATACCAAATGATCATCCCTGAAAACATACAAACAAAAAACATTATACAGACTAAGCAGGTTATATTTAGGTGTGTGCGCGCGCGCGCGCACAGAGACACACACAAAATAGCAATGCAATAACAATTCATGAAAAAAGAAACCATGAGTTTGAAAGAGAAGGAGGAGGGACACATGAGGGGGTATGGGCAGATTTCCTCCATGGTTGCTGAGCCAGATTTTTGAGATTAAAGTCATCATTGCAAATATCTGAGTTAATCATTTTAGTAAATTGATTATCAGCTATTAAATATTAAGCTGCATGTGATATTACTGGACAAGAAGTAGAGAAGACATTGGAGAAACCAACACAGTAGCCACCATCTCTATATATGGTCATATTTAAATTTAATATAACTTAATTTAAAATTTAGCTCCTGAACTGTACCAGCTAGCTATTTCTGGTACTATTCCTGATTTACATATATGTCCATGCAGGAAGCTCTACTAGAAACTAAAAGTTTCCAAGCCACTTAGGCTTCAAGGAACTTACTGTTGCCAAACAATGACCCAAGAACTCATTACCACCAAAGTAAAGCAGGGAAATTGTCTGTGGCTTGCTCTTGTGTGGCATTGCCACCCAGTTCTGGCATCAGAGTGGAGCTAGCTCCCTGCCATGAGTGTAGAAGCATGCCTTCCCTTCCAATTTTGTGGGGCGGTGTACATTTAGAGATACGGTACAATTCAGCACTAAAGCCACCTAGTACTTTGATGTTCTTTTTTGGGAGACTATTACTCCTCCAGTCTCATTGCTCACTATCATTTTTGGGTTGCTTCTATTTTCTTGGTTCAACTCTGTAGGTGATATAGCATATGTCTAAAAAATTGTCCATTTTTTCTATGTTTTATAGTTAATCAGAATATACAATTTAAATAATCCTCTGGGGTTTAGTGATATCTGTTTAATATACCCCTTTCCTCTAACTTTAAATTGTGGGGTCTTCTCTCTTTTGCTCAATTTGTCTTAAGGTTTGCCAGTTTTATATTTTCAAAGAGCTGCTTCACTGATGCTCCATCTCATCCTTTAGCCTCTGGAACAGCTAGGACTGGCACCACACACAGTTCCTCCTGCAAGCTATCTGTGTCTTTGGTATAAAATGCCCTTCTAGCTCCAGTCTCCAGGTGGCTGCCTTACTTTATAACTGTGCTATGCTTATTGGCTTGAATCATTTAATTTCTGACTGAGACCTATTTGTTCAGACATTAAGAGACCTCTTCTTAGCTGTATTTTCTCTGGTTCTCCCTGCAAATCTAAAGGCCTATGATTTTACTTATTGTTCTAAATAAAAAGCACATCTTTCAAGAGTGTCCCTGAGTGTTTCTTCCAAATTGTTTCAAGCAGTGTCAGTTCCTTTGAAGGGGGATTTGTCCTGGATAGTCTTACTTCAACTTGTCACAAGCTAAAGTCATCTGAGAGAAGGGAGTCTCAATTAAAAAAAAAAAAAAAGCCTTCATAAAACCAGGTTGCAGACAGGCCTGTAAGGCATTTTCTTAATTAGTTATTGATGGAGGAGGGCCCAGCCCATTGTAGGTGGGGCCACCCCTAAGCTGGTGGTCTTAGGTTCTACAAGAAAGTGGGTTGAGCACACCTTGGGGAGCAAGCCAGTAAGCAGCATTCCTCCATGGCCTGTGCATCAGCTCCTGCCTCCAGGTTCCTGCCCTTTTTGTGTTCTTGTCCTGGTTTCTTTGATGACGAATAGTGATGTGGAAGTGTAAACTAAATAAACCCTTTTCTCCTCAAATGTCTTTGGTCATGGTGTTTGGTCATCACAGCAGTGGAAATTGTAACTAAGACAAGACTTTTCTTTTTAAGGACATTGTGTTTCTTTTGGCATTTGAAATGTTTGAAATCACACGGATTTCACGGATGAAAGCCTGTATTAACTACTCTGGTACCATGATAAAATTCCCCGACAAAAGGAAATCCAGAGAAGAAAGGGTTTGTTCCAGCTTAGAGTTCCAGAGGAATACAGTTCATCATGGCAGGAAAACGTAAGGGCAGGAGTATGAAACAAGTATGGCAGTCAGGAAGCAGACTGATCACACTCTAGTCACACACTGGGTGAGAATTGGAGAGAGACAGAGAACAGGAAGTAGGGCCAGGCTAGGAATCCTGAAATGCCCCTCCATTCCCAGAATGTTCACCGGCTGACCTCAGTCCCAGCAGGTTAACTCTTAAATAGAGAACAAGGGTCACACATAAGTAAGAAGCCCTGGTCCCTGACCCATCACTGTCTGGGCTCCAGTCTATCCTGTAAGGTGGCCTAACTAGTGTGTGAGGCCACAACTCTGACCAGCGCTCAGAAAAATGTCTCAGAGAGTTTGCCCAGGGCAAATTGATGCTCATCTTATATATGCTTAAAATCTCTTCATGGGAGACAAATTCCTCTGTGGCTGGCACTAAGTTTCAGCTTTTTCCTTCCCCAACAATTTCCCCAGGGAAATTCCAATTCGCCGGGGACCACTCTTTTAATAGTCTGATAGCCAAATGAAGGGACCCAAGTGTCTTTGGAGTACATGTTGAGGTCAGAGGACAGCTTTCTGGATCCAGTTTGCTCCTTTCATCATAGGTTCTGAGGATCAAACTCAGTTCATCAGACTTGTGGAGCAAGTATCTTTACCCAAAGCTAAGAACGTGCTTCCCAGAGTGTCCATAGGCCAGTTCAATAGAGGCAACTCCTCTCTTAGTTCCCTTTAGTTACTACCGCCTCATGCACCCAACACCCCCACACACACCGTAATTCAGAACACTGATTGGAGATTCCATTTGGTATGCACCTTTCTTTTTTTTTTTATTCGATGTATTCTTTATTTACATTTCAAATGATTTCCCATTTTCTGGGTCCCCATTCTCCGCAAGTCCCATAAGCCCTCTTCCCTCCCCCTGTTCCTCCATCAACTCCTTCCCACTTCCCTGTTCTGGTATTCCCCTATACTGTTGCATTGAGTCTTTCCAGAACCAGGGGCCACTCCTCTGTTCTTTTTGGACATCATTTAATATGTGGATTATTTCTTGGTATTCCAAGTTTCTAGGTTACCTTTCTAGAGTGAAAAGGGCTACTTTTCACCCAGATACAAATGCTACTCTTAGGGTGCCCTCTGCTGGCCAAATGTGGAGAGGGGGAAAAAATCTTTTTTTTTTTTTTTTTTTTCGAGACAGGATTTCTCTGTATAGCCCTGGCTGTCCTGGAACTCACTCTGTAAACCAGGCTGGCCTCGAACTCAGAAATCCGCCTGCCTCTGCCTCCCAAGTGCTGGGATTAAAGGCGTGCGTCACCACCGCCCGGCATGGAAAAAGTCTTAAAATCCTTTCTGAAAGAATTCCAAGAATAAAACTTAGAGATAAGGAAAACAACTTTGAAAGACAGCAAAAACTGCTTTTTAGTTCTCTGGATGAGTAATTTCTGGTCTTAGGGTTTCAGAAGAGATACTAAAGGATGTTCTAAATGATAGTTTGGAAGCCCGAGTGTCATGTTCTAAGTCTTAAAAAGTAAACAGAAGAGTCCGGCAGTGGTGACGCTCGCAGTACTTGGGAGGCAGAGGAGGCGGGTTTCTGAGTTCGAGGCCAGCCTGGTCTACAGAGTGAGTTCCAGGACAGCCTACACAGAGAGACCCTGTCTCGAAAAACCAAAACCAAAAACAAACAAAAACAAAAAAGTAAACAGAAGCTGGGCTGAGAATGCCATTCAGTTGGAAGAATACCCTAACAGACATGAGACCAGATTTGATAGCCACATAAACCAGGCACAGTAGCCCATAACTAATTCTAGCACTTTGGTGATGGAAGAGGAGGTCATTAATTCAATCATCCTTGACAGGAGACTTTGTCTCAAAAACAAACAAAACACTCTAGAACACAGTAGTAATAAAAGAGGCAATATTATTAAGAAATGGAGAGTCGGGCCTGGTAATGCATGCCTTTAATCTCAGTATTAAGAACTTTGAGGCAAACAGACCTCTGTGAGTTTGAGGCCATCTACATAGGGAGTTTCAAGCCAGCCAGGACTAAATAGGGAGGAAAGAAAGAAAGAAAGAAAGAAAGAAAGAAAGAAAGAAAGAAAGAGAGAGAGAGAGAGAGAGAGAGAGAGAGAGAGAGAGAGGAAGGAAGGAAGGAAGGAAGGAAGGAAGGAAGGAAGGAAAGAAGGAAGGAAGGGAGATGGGTTGGTAGAGTACAACGAGTACATACGGGGGGTGGGGGTGGACCCCCGGAGAGATGCTCAGTGGTTAAGAGGTCTCTCACACACACACAGACACACACACACCTGAAGAAGAGGAGGAAAAATGGGAAGAGGAGGGAGATGAGAGAGGAGGGAGAGGGGGAGAAGGAGAATAAATAAATAAACAAATAAATAAATAAATAAATAAATAAATAAGTGGCTTGACGAGGTGTGAGATGACCGTGGTAAACACTTGGCACACAAGTATGAGGAACTTGGATCTGTGATCTCATCACTAGATGTACAAAGACGGGAAGATCCTAATGGTTCACTGGCCAGCTAGTCTAGCCAAAAAGGGGAGTTTCAGGCTCAAAACAGACAAAGGAAAATGATTGAGGAAGACACCAGACATCAACCTGTGGTATCCATATACTTACATGTGCATGCCAGCTGCACACACATGAACATGAACATGACAAAGATACCCAAATGATCAACCATCACATGAGGAAAAATGTTCACCATGAATTAGGGAAATGCAGGTCCAAACCAAAACTCTATAAGCATGCTTACTAAAAAAATTTTTTTTAAAATGTTTGTTGTGAAAGATGAGGAGACAGTAGGTATAAAAAAAGTATAATGTATCAGGTTCTCAATAGATTAAAACAAGAGCTGGACATGTTGACACACACTTTTAATCCCAGGACACAGAAGGTAGAGGCAGGCAGGTCTGAGAGTTCAATGCTAACTTGGCTACACAGTGAGTTCCGGGACAGCCAAAGCTACACAGAAAAACCCTATCTTGAAAAAGAAAAGAAAGAAAAATCAGAATTCTACTACTATGTATAAATCCAAAATAATTGAAAGCAGAGCCTTCTACTTTTTGAGACAGTGTGTTGCTATGCAGCCCAGGCTGGCCTTGAACTCACCACAGCCCACTCCAGCTTCAACCTCCTGAGTGCTATGATTGTGATCAGGGTTTTGAAGACGTATTTGTACTTCTATATTTACAGTGGCATCATTCACAAAAGCCTGGAGGTAGAAACATCCCAAGGGTCCATCAACCCTTGAGCAAATAAGCAAAACAGGATATTGTGACCATTAACATTGTCAACTTGGCAAGATCTAGGATCCTCTGGGAGACAAGGCTTGCCTGTGAGGGATCATCTAGATTAAGTTCATTGAGATAGGAAGACATACTCTGAATATGCATGGCACCACTCCATGAGTTATGGTACCAGACTTTGTAAAAAGGAGAAAGCAAGCTGTACACCTCCACCCATTGCTCTCAGCTCCTTCATTATGGGCACATAACCAGCTCCTCGAGCTCCTAACATCATGACCATCTCCTCAGAGTGGGCTGTACCCTAGATCTGAAAGCCAAAACAAAGCGCTTCTCTACTAAGTTGCTTTTATTGGGGTGTTTTAAGATACCAATAAAGCCAGACTACACAGTGAGACCATCATTGGTCTGACAAGAGGGCAGTAGGAAGAAGCACTTGAGCCAAGTTCAATCCCTAAACCCTACAGAAAAGTGAAAGAACTTGAAAGCTAACTCCACAGAGTTGTCTTCTGACTGCCACAGTCATGGCGCCATGGTGTATTCTCTCTCTCTCTCTCTCTCTCTCTCTCTCTCTCTCTCTCTCTCTGTCTGTCTCTCTCACACACACACACACACACACACTTGTATCAAGTAGTTGGAAACATATTCCTTCAGTTGCTGCTACCTCTGTCTCTACTTCTATAAATCCAGCTGTTGCCAGCAGGATTGGGGAGTCATCACACACATCTAACTTTCAAATTTCCTTGAACAAACCTGGAGGGAGCTGGGCAGAACAAGACAGATGAGCCAACTGTATTAGTTACTTCTCTGTTGCTGTGATAAAAACAAAAACAAAAAGCAAGAACTATGACCAAGTCAACTTATAGAAGAGTTTATTTGAGCCTACAGTTCCAGAGAGGTCAGTATGGCAGGAGTCGTGGCAGACATGCTGGCAGGAACAGTTGAGAACTCTTCAAACCACAAACAGGATGCTCAAAGAGCAAACCTGAAATGGATTGAGGCTTTGAAACTTCAAAGCCCACCCCAGTGACACACGTCCTCTGACAAGGCCACCCAACCAGGGACTACACATTCAAATGCCTAAGACTATGGAGATGTATTGATGACTTTTTGGTTTTTGCCAAGTTTTGTCAAGATTTGTCCTTAAAAGGGTATCTTATTGTTCCTTCAAGGTGGAGCAATGTGTACACATTGTGTATGTATGTATGTATGTACATGTGTATGTGGAGACCAGAGGTTAATGATGGGTGTTTTCCTCAGTCACTCTCCATGCTATTTTTTGAGACAATGTCTCTCACTGAACCTGATGCTTACCCTTTAAGACTGGCTGGCCAGAATCTCAGGATATGTCTGTATCAGTTGCCCAGGGCTGAGGTTATTGACATGTTCCATGCCTGGATTTTATATGAGTGCAAGAGATCAAACTCATTTGCCTCCTGATCACAGCAAGCACTCTACCCATCTCAACCCCAGGAATATTCTTAGACACTGAATAACTGACTTTCTATTTGCTACCATACTGCAATATCACAGTGTGGCATATATAGAAATGACTTTATTTCACTGTGATGACTTGAAAAAAAATACCAACACAGCATAAATCAAAACTGAATGACTTTTACAAAGATAAAGAGATGGTTCAACAACAAAAAGTTTTCCCTCCTTTTCCTTGGCTGAGGCCTTTAAAATTAAGGCCATGGTGCTAATAAGCAAAGTCACCCTTGAAACATCTTCCTCAGCACATACTGAGGGCCCCGTGGCTGACTTTGAGCTTAGTTGGGAAGGCTCTGTACTGTGAGTTGTAGGTTCCTTGGGGCTCATTGCACAGTGACATGTGAGGTAGCTTTCTTTGTATTTTGAAGACATTCCTTTTGTGCTCTGACCAAGCAGGTGACTGCCCCATGTGTGGGACCTCTGGGCTGCCCACTCCTGCTGAGGCTGCTAGGCCTGCAACCCCGTCTTCAGCCTAGCTCTTCAGATCCAGAGGGATGCTTTCTTCATCCACAGGTTGTTTAGGTTTCAACTGGCTGCTTAGTGTTAAAAAGGAGTATCTTAAACCACCTGCCATGCTGAAGAGAGAAGAGAAAGGGAGAGAAATCCCACAGGCACTGTTAATGCAATATAATATAATTACAGTCAGCTTGATTTGAAAACAACTATTAAGATTTCTGAGGTTTTTTTCCTCGCAGACTGGTAGATTGAGAAATTTTTTCTCTGCAAATGTTTGGAGACAGGAAAAGAAGGCAAGTGCTCAATTTTTACTGGATAAAGTAACATGTAATGATTCTACAAATAACACCCATGCCTAGAACCCAAAAATGTGTTCAAAAGCATCTGAGTGCCAACAGCATCCTCAGGACACAGCCCTTCAAAAGATAATGTGATCCACATGGCGGGAGGAAGATGTGTGAAGTGAATTTAGACCTTAGCCCTGAGATCCTTTATGACACACATTCCCAGAGACCATGTGAAAAATGAGGGTCATGATCACAACAGGCCTGGAACAGGGGATGCAGCTTGGTGGCAGAGCACCTACTTGCCTGGCACACATACGGCTCTGGTTCCATCCTGAGCATGGCAAATAGTAAAACCATTTCTCTTTGCTTTTGTTGCTTATTATATACCAAGTAATCGTGTGAAATCCCTTATTTACTGTGAGTTCATTTAAAAGTCTCACTTACCAAATATTTAACCCTATAAAGTTTAAGAGGGAGAAAATGTAGTCTCCACCAACCAACATCCCAATGTAGGCAACCGATACATTCTGCAAAGAGAGGGGGCTCATCATTGAAAAGCAAGGAACTTCAGGGGAAATGCAGACACGTGACACCTGAGGCCAGATGTTGGGTTACTTTGCATAGAGGCTTGCACAGAATACCTAAGGACATATGGCTTTATAAATAAAGTCAACTAAAATGTGGTTACTGAAAACTGCACTGTTCACCCTTCCCACATTCCAGGCAAGAGGTGGGAGAGCACAGCTGTAATTTTCTTGATAGCTGCTCCCATCTTTACACCATCACTGGCACAGAAAATTTTAACCCTGTCACCCCCAGCCTAAACAGGGCAGGCAGCTCTAAGTTCTAAGTAGAACTCTACAAGCCATGTGAAGAAGCCACTGGGTGGAGCAGGGAAGGTTTGCTCACTCACTTTAGGACCTTATGTGAAGAGAAAAAAATGTGGACTAGAATTCAGACCACCACCACTCCCCACTGCTCAAGAGTTGTATCCTCTGGGCTGGAGAGATGAATCAGAGGTTACGAGCACTGACTGCTCTTCCAGAGGTCCTGAGTCCAATTCCCAGCAACCACATGGTGGTTCACAACCATCTGTAATGAGATCTGATGCCCTCTTCTGGTGTGTCTGAAAGGAATGACATTGTACTCACATACATAAAATAAATAAGTAAATCTTAGAAAAAAAAAAAGTTGTGTTCTCAAATGCACACAGGCATACACAAGCACCTTTGCACCAATCCAAGGAACCTACCAATCCAAGCTCACTGCTTTATCATTGAGTATAAGAACTAAAAACATTCCTTCAGAAGGATTTGTCTTCTTAGTGGGCAGGTTCTCCCAGCAAAACAAATTCCAGATAACGAAGTGATCACAGATATTTGATTTTTTTTCTTTCAAGTTGTTACTTGTTTTTCCCAAATTATGCCCTCACCTGCCTCCAATTTTAAATAATAAACACTTTCTTTTGCAGGAGGTGGCGGGAAGGGGAGTTGGGGGGGGTTAGCAGCAGGGATCACACAGCGCCCCCTAGAGTCACAAGCCTCCACACTCACTGCATCTCTGTCCACAGCAAAAAGTAGCTTTCAGCACATGGTTTCCATCCGGTTCCCACCCAGGTGTTGAGCGCAAGGCTCCATCCCTTACCTTGATCGCTCCAACCACCGCTGTGGTCAGAGCTGAGTTGTAATAACTGCAAAGAGCTGTGGAGTACATCAGCAGAAACCTGAGGGCAGGAGACAGCGTGAGCACCGGCTTGCTCTGGGTGCCATGAAGGTTCTAGAGCCCAGATTTAGATATTCGTCATTGGGTTTTTTACACGAAGGAGGGGCTGGGGGGGGGGGGAGATTCAGCTGTGCATAAGCCAAACGTCCTGCGTTTCTCATGGTGTGTCCACAAAGTGAGGGAAAGAAAAGGATCTTTATCAGCAGATACCATCTCCACATCTTCATACGTGTTTGCAGTGTGATTTGATTACATCCGGTTCCCGCTGCCCCCCTCTCAGTAACTCCCTTTCTATTTTCACGAGGCTTCTGTTTTGTTGGGGAGTCTTTTGTCTTTGTTTTTGGTAACCTACCACATTTTTGTTTTGTTTTGTTTTACTTCGAGGTCTGTTTTGAGATGTGTTTGAGGGTGGATCTCTCTATGTAGCTTTGGCTGGCCTGGAACTCATGTATAGACAAGACTGGCCTTGAATTCAGAAACACTTGCCTGTGCTTTCCAAGTGCTTGGATTATAGGCATGCACGCACCACTATGCCTGCCAAGTGTCCTTGTTTTTTGTTTGTTTGTTTTTGTTTTGTTTTGTTTTCCCCGAGACAGGGTTTCTCTGTGTCGCCCTAGCTGTCCGGAACTCACTCTGTAGACCAGGCTGGCCTCGAACTCAGAAATCTGCCTGCCTCTGCCTCCCAAGTGCTGGGATTAAAGGTGTGTGCCACCACCATCCGGCCAAGTATCCTTGTTTTTATAGAAATGTTACTAGTTTTGTAAATGAGGTACTAATATTTAGACGCTGAACTTGGGCACTTTAGAAACATCTGTTTCTAGAACCCTGCGTGGTACTGTTTGCCCTTTATTATCTCAGTACTGGGCTTACGGTACTAGAGGCAGGACGCTCCAGAGTTAAAGGGTAGCCTTGGCTGCATCAAGGCCAGCCTAGGTCACATGAGACCACCCACACCCCAAATACGTAATGTGTGTATGTGTGCCTTCAATTGTTATAATTTTAATGAACTCAATCAATAATATTATCCAGGCATAAGTTTCTGAAACTCAGCCCTATGTTCCTGTCACCAAGTGCAGCTCTGCCTGACCTTGATCTGAGGAGCTGACTCACACCACCTAACCAGGAGGAGCTCAAAGTACCCAGCATACACCCGTGGAGCCTAGGAAACCTCAAGTCGGGCTGTATCCTGTGACTTCCAAACTTAAGCTCAGCCATCTACAAGGATAAGCATGGATATTCTATTTTATTTCTGCTGAAAAATCCCAAGCCCAGGTTCTAGTCAGGCCACACTGAAAAACACTTTGGCCTGCCTGCAAACTCAGGAACAAGGACCCCAAGATCTCAGTTCCATCTGCCAGAAGAATGGGCAGCCAGCTAGAGGAGGGGATACTGGCTAACAAACTGGAGTTGCTGGGAATGAACCCCAGTCCTGACTAACACAGTTTGGAGATAGAGAGGCTGCACTTCTCAATATACCCACTAGATGTCCTCAGAGGGGAAGAATATAAAACTTATTTATAAATAGGGCTAAATTTGTAAAGTGTTTGCTAGGCAAGGATGAGAACAAGTGTTTAGCTCTCAAGCACATCTGTTTTTTAAAAAAAGCCAGGTTGGATGGTACACACATGTAATCCCAGGACTAGGAGATAGAGAGATGACTGCCGGTCTTTGGGATTGCTAGCCACCCAGTCTAGCCAAATCAGAGTTCAGTGGGAAATCGTATGTCAAAAAACAAGGTGGAGATTGATAGGTGAGATACCCAATGTCGACTTATCACTGGTACACACATGTACACACATGTGCATACTCTACACACATGGACACATACATGCTAAGTTATTTTGAAAGAAACATTTCTACATGCAGAAATTACTTATTAAGGGCATTGGATAAGACCAAGACATTGTTCTAAAAGAGCCTCCGTGAATTCCACACATGGTGTCTTAGGGTTACTATTTCTGTGATGAAATACCATGACCAAAGAAACTCAGGGAGGAAAGTTCTATTCAGCTTATGTCTCCACTGCACTCACTTGTTCATCATGGAAGGAAGTCAGGACAGAAACCCCGAACAGAGCAGGAACCTGGAGGCAGGAGCTAATGCAGAAGCCACACAGGGATGACACACACTGGCCTGCTCCCACAGTGGGCTGGGCCCTCCCACATCAATCACTAATTAAGAAAATGTCCTGCAGCTAGATCTTATGGAAGCATTTTCTCAGTTGAGGTTCCCTCCATTCAGATAACTTCAGCTTGTGTCAAGTTGACATAAAACTATCCCACACACATGGGAAATCTCATCACTTGGTTTCTGTTTTTATTTATTTACTTACTTATTTTTGAGTTCTGTACAACACATGCCAGCCCATACTTGAGTGCAGTACCCACCTTTAGACAATAAAAACCAATTTACACATCTGCTACTGAATGTAATGGTACCATGGCAGTCAGTCTTGTCCACATGACTAAACTTAGGATCACCATGGAAAAATTCTACTGGGCATTGCTGGGAGGCGGCTTCCATAAAAGTTTAACTGAAGAGGGTAGATCCTAACCCAAATGGAAGCAGCTCAATCCCATGGACTTCTGTCCCAGAGTGAATAAAAAGGAGCAATAAGCTGGGTATCAGGATTCACCTCTCTCTGCTTCACGACAGATGCAAAGTGCCAGCTGCCTCTCTCCTGCCACCCTTCCTGCCAAATGGATTGTACTCTCAGTGAGCCAAAGTGAATCCTTAAATTGGTCTGTCACATCGAGGGAAAAAAGCAACTAATGATGATACCACATGTTTCATCTTTGATTCATTTGTTTTTCCTCTTTGATTTGTGACCCACAGTCACAGGTAGGTCACATAAACCAGAGTCTCCTCCTTGGGGGTATAGCCTTTCATGTTCTCTCTGACTTATCTCATCTTGTAAATGATCATAAGAGCCCTGTTTCTGAAAGGCAGGATCCAACATCTAGAGGAAAGTAAGCTACAGAGAAACCTTGTCTCAAAAAACCAAAACCAACCAAACAAACAAACAAACAAAAAGAATCTCCTGCCTCAACCTCTCAGGTGATGGAACTACAGGCATGCTCCACAGTGCACAGCTTTGCATTTCTTACTTTCTATATGTTTAGTCCATCCCAGGTCCACTTTACAATTAAATCCTCTAGTATGCATATCCATCCACATGGATCTGATTCTAGAGCTCATCATTCCCATTTCAAAGATAAGGCAACATGAGGCCCAGAGAGGCTAAGCAGCTTGTCCACAAACCCAGAGCTAGTTAGGTGTCAAATCTAAGATTGAACCTCCACACATGTGCTCTGGCACATAGGTGATAGACAGACAGACAGACAGACACACACACACACACACTCAGAGAATGAGAGAGAAAGAGTAATACATTAAGAACTCCATCACCAGACTATTAAATCCAACAAAGCTAAAGGGAGAGGTAGCAGAGACTAGAGACACAGCTCAGGGTGTTAAGAGTGCCTGCTGTTCTTGCAGAGGGCCTGGATTGTGTTCTCACCACCCACATGATGACTTGTGTCTCCTGTAACCCCAGTTCCCACAAGGATATAAAGTCCATACCTGCAAATGCAGAGCTGGTGGGTATGTTGGGAGTGCAAGGGGGATGACTGCCCAAAGTCAGGAACACAGGAAAAGAGAAACACAGGAAAGAGGATTCTGGCAGAACAGACAGGCAAGAAATACCATCAACCAACTTCTCTACTTACATACAGTTTCTTACCCCAAAAGACAGGAAAGAAGAAACTGGATGATAAATAAGACATTCTTCCAGTGGCTGAATTCAGTGGCCTGTGATGACAAGAAAAAGATCCATTGTGCAGTTAGTGACAGTTCTGTTTAAATCCTGTTGGCATAACCTTACCACCTTTTGTGCTGTTAATGTATTAATAATTACACACTTCTATCAAAGAGACATGCATTAAAACTCAATAACTATTTAAACAAGGACTTATTAAGCTGCTTTCCAAACTTTTATGTTTGAAAGTTTCCATCATAAAAAGATTTTATTACTTATCAAGTAGTCTTCTCATTCTCTGTGTGCACCATGTTGTGAGGACATCTGTGATGGTTTGTATACACTTGACCCAGGGAGTGGCACTATTTGGAGGTATGGCCTTGTTGGAGTAGGTGTGTCACTGTGGGCATGGGCTATAAGAACCTCATCCTAGCTGCCTGGATGCTAGCATTCTGCTAGCAGCCTTCAAATGAAGATGTAGAACTCTCACTTCTTCCTTAACCATGCCTGCCTAGATGCTGCAATGCTCCTGCCTTGATGATAATGGACTGAACCTCTAAACCTGTAAACCAGCCCCAATTAAATGTTGTCTTTATAAGAGTTGCCTTGGGCTGGGTGTTGGTGGCACACGCCTGTAATCCCAGCACTCTGGGAGGCAGAGGCAGGTGAATTTCTGAGTTCGAGGCCAGCCTGGTCTACAGAATGAGTTTCAGGACAGCCAGGCCAGGGATATACAGAGAAAACCTGTCTCAAAAAAAAAACACAAAAGTCAAAAAAAATCAAAAAAAAAAAAAAAAGTCGCCTTGGTCATGGTATCTGTTCACAGCAGTAAAACCCTAACTAAGACATCATTATACACACACACACACACACACACATACATAATTAAATAATCAAATAAATTGTAATAGGTTAAAAACCAAGAGCTAGAAGTATTTATATAAACAATAAATAAAAATTATTTACTCTGGACACCATAAACCCAGAGAGGGTTATTTAGTAATATTTCTTAAAATATATATGCTTTTCACCAGCCCGCACTTTAATAAATGCTAGTTTTCTATCTTTAAGAATGAATCTAAATATAGATAAAGAAAATATCCAATAATTAAAAAAAGAATTGTAAGATTCAAAATTTTAAAAAAAAGAATGAGAAGAATGAATCTATACTGGTAACATTTGAAGAAACAGAATCTACAAAGCATGCTGGGTTATGAATCTTTTGCACTTTGGGGGGAGGTCAGTCAGAAAAAAAAAATCAATGTTTTAAAATCCCTCTCCCTCAGTTGCAACGCACTACATGTATTTTGGCCCTACTGTAGAGAAGGTCAAATGAATATCTCCCATGGACCTGGGGTTTGTTAACAGAAGGTTTTTTTTTATCTCTGACTTCATTTCCCAGAGGCAGAATCAAAGCACAGTTAATAATCTACTGACTATGTAAGTCTAAAGTCCCAGACTCGCTTCCCAGAGTAGTGAGTCACCAAAAACCTTTGGCCTTTCCATCTCTCCCCGTCGACTCATTCATTCTTCCTCCAATGACAGAGAATATTTCACTCCGTGAGCTTCCAACTTTAGCTCAAACTTTATATGGACGTACATGAACTCCCTTCTTTATCATATTTAGTTCATAATCTAAAATGGACTCAGCCATGGCCCCAAGCAACCAGCTAAAAGATCTTGGAATGATTCAGTGAACATTTCAGAGAGTTATGGAGTGAAAACAGATCACTTTTCCCTGGTAGGGTCTCTCTCATTTTCATTACTAATTACAGTGTATATCTTACATCTCTGGTCACCTCTTGTCATCCAATACTTTAAAAGTGTACTCATATTTTATCTTTAGGTTTTCTATTACATTTGTGTGTGTGTGTGTGTGTGTGTGTGTGTTAGGTATGTGGCTTAGACACAGTACACACATGGCATTCAGAAGACAGTTTGCCAGAGTCAGCTCTCTCCATATGCGTAATGAGTCTCCAAACTTAGGTCATCAGTCTTGGCGACAAGTGCCATCTCTCCAGCCCAAATGAGTTGTATTTTAAACATTATAGCTTTTGTATTTTATCATTTGAGGAAAAAAAATATCTTGACCCCCAACTTCCCTTCGTGGCAGTGAGGATCAAACCCACCCACAGTCCTGTGCATGCCAGCTGGTGTTCTACCACTGAGCTACATGCCTAGCCCTAGATATTGCTCTTAGATCTTTCAGTGTATTTTTCTAGTTATATATATATATTCTGAATAGTAATTCTGCAAAGCTCTCTGGTCCATCTGCAATTTCAGTGCCTGGGAATTGCTCAGTTCAGAGAGCTCTGCCTAAATCTCCAGAGTCTGAATTGAGGAGGTCAGAGAGGGCAAACAGTGGGTGATCTGGGACCACATCAGGAGGCAAAAATCTCCTAGAATATGAGAATTTAATAAGTTACCTCCCTACTAACAATGGGGCTAACTCTCTATTTACCCACAGAATAAAACATACAACGAAATCAACAATGCACTGAACAAATACACTCACCGTAGCACAACCTAGCTCAGCCTCACCCACCTTAACCATGTTCATAGCACGGTTCATATTTACCTGCTGAAAGTCTCCAGTAGAGACGCTAATAATGACAGTTGGAATGAGCATGAAGCAGGCGTTGTAGAAAAGAACTCCATATTTCCCCAGTTCCTGTAAGAATAAGACAATTTTTACATTCAACTCTAGAGCTATGAGGTATTGTGTCTCCTGGGCCGATTTGTCTATTTATGCATAATTAGAATGTGTAAAAAACTGGCGATGAACTGTAAGACTTTTGGCCCATGTCTGTTGTAAAATGGACTGTTGCACTGTGTTGTAACCTCAGAATAAATGTTTGTTCTACACCAACAAGCACATGTACAATGGACGAAAATAGAAGGCTCGAGGCTCTACTCATCTCTTACACTCTACTCTTAAGCATGTTATTCAAAGTAGCAGATCTGAAATGAGATAATGGAAATTTAAAATGTTAACCAATTCTTTTAAAACATCTGCTCTATCCATTAAAGAATAGCAGCCGATGGTGCTTGCTTTCACTGAAGTGGCCACCCACTTCTAAAAAAAATATGGGGGTAGGGGGTGACATATTGTATTTTCAGGAAGGCAATGAACCTGTTTTTGTAAAACTGTCACCATTCAAAGAAACAAATGGGCATACAGATTTTAAAAATAGCTCACAGAAAAGCAACCATCAGTCAAGGAGAACTCCCTCACAAAGCACAAAGAGCCCAGAACAAAGACCCATATGCTGGCTCACCCCAGACAGCTTCCGGTCACAGCTGGGGCTGGGTGAGGGCTGGGGCAGCACAACAGGCAGCCCCAACAGCTTGCAGTCTGAAGAGATGGTTAGTACTGGAGGACCTGACAAATGACCACCAGACATCTCACTTCATGAGGGAATGGCTTTGGAGAAATGAAGGTTTGAAGGCGTAATGGCCTGTGAGTTATGGAAGCTTACAGCTGGAAACCTATAGCATAGACTAATGCTCTCAGAGTTAATATCGTGACACTGTCCTGCCTCCTTCTGAATCTGTCACTGTCACTAATGATGCTGCTTTATAAAAATGAAATTGCTTTTCAAAATGTATATAAATATATATGTATACATATATATACATATATTCATGTATATTTTGAAAAGCATATGTGTGTATATATATATATATTCTAAAATAGTGACATTTTTTTCTCCCTACCTAATTTTCAATCAAACTCTTGCAATACCAAGAATAACAAGGTCTTATACAGACAAGATAATTAAGAAAAAATCAGTGGTTTCTAGATCACAGGGCATGCATGGAGTTACATGCCAACTGAGCACGCTCATTGTCATTTTTCATGTCATTCCAGGAGCCAGATGGCACAGGCATAAAGCTGCAGGAGGGGAGGTCTGGTACCTTCGGGTCCATTTTCTGTTTGGTATAAACTCCATTTGCTGCGGTGAAGATATCATTCAAGAATACAAAAACGTAGCCTTCCAAGTTGAATGTGAGGTCAGATCTGGCAGGGAGAACAGGAAGGGAAGGCATTATAAAGACACTCTCAAGCTGGCCTCGGAGCATGCTTGCTGGTCTGGTCTGGTCTGGTCTGGTCTGGTCAGATCTATGTGTGGTGCTGGTATCTATCATCTTTTCTGAGGCAAATTACTCCCCCACTAGCAGTGAGGGAATTACTCCTCCAGGCCCTCCCAATTGAGAACAAGACAGCTGATCAGGTGACCTGCATTTAATTACACTTAGCTTTAAGACCTGGGGACCTGAACTGTCTAGCTTTAACTGTGAACCCTTTGTTTGTTAACTGATAGGTTGGCACAATAATTAGTGAGCCATGGCTGTCCTGAGGACATCGTTTCCTCACCCACCAGGCGCCCTGCTTATTATAAGCAGGGCCATCCCCAGGGACAGCCTGAGATTGACACCTCCATCTGGTGCCCAGACAGTTCCCTGTCTGTCAAAGGGTGAAGCATAGCCTATATGCCTATGCAAGTCTTCCAAGGTTCCTTCCTTCCAGGATCCAGAGCACCTCAGCAATTTCCTTCCTAAATAAGTAGCACTAACATAAAAATGTTGAAGGGAAAAGACATGTGGATGAGGCAGACAACCAAGTTCTGTGATGTGATTCACCCACCCTCACTTCCTGCTTACCCCATAATATAAATTGTCAGAAGACAAACCTTTCATATACCCTCTGGAGCTTGTGAATTTAGTTAGCTACCTAACTAGCTGGTTACCTGGTTGTTACCAAGACAGGATTTTACTAAATTTGCCCAGGAGGGTCTGCAGCTCAGACAATACTCCATTGTAGTACATAAAACCACAGGCAAGTAACATTTCATCTCATTGGTTGGGGATTGCTAACTTAACAGACAAGTAAAAAGGAATAAAAATCACTTTAGTGTTTTTCATGCACAGAAGTCCACACGAAAAATGAAACTCAAAACAGTTGGATACAGAGATTTATGTAATATATTAGCAAAGGTTTCAGTGCCAAAGACAAACTGGGACCTATCAGGAAACACACGAGGAAGCAGCGGCAGGGAAAGGTTATTTTAGAGTTGAATTACGCAGACTCTTCTGACTGCCAACTGTCTGTGTTCAGACGTACATGTGGCTGCTCTGGTTAGTCTAGGAGGGGTCAACTTCCACAAAAGGAGGCTAAACCCAGCTGTCAGGCACAAAGGGTAGATCAAAGCCTCCTTGTATCTCTCAGTTCTCAATTACCTTTGAGTTCAGAACAACCCTGATGCCAAATCAGCATGTTTTGGTTACTCTATCGATCTAAATTTGCTTCTTATTCATAAACACAGCTTGCAGGAATCACTGGCGGAAACTAGGTCTAGATTTGCAAAGGATCCCTTTGAGCAGCAGGAGTGTTAAATTCAATCTGTCTACAGTTTTTCTTTGGGGGCTGGACAGGTAGTTCTGTTGGTAAAGTGTTTGTCGCACAAATACAAGGACTTGAATTCAATCCTCAGAATTCACATTAGAAAGCCAGACATGGTAACATTTGATTGAGATACTAGAGCTGAGAAAGGGAGACAGGTGGCTCCCTGGGGCTCAGTGGCCAGTCAGCCTAGCTGAATCAGCAAACTCAAAGTCAGTAAAAAACCCTGACTCAAAAAAAAAAAAAAAATGGGAGAGGGGAGGCTGTAGAGATGGCTCAGTGGTTAAGAACATTGACTGCGTTTTGGGTATTCCAGTTTTCTAGGTTAATATCCACTTATTAGTGAGTGCATACCATGATTCACCTTTTGAGTCTGGGTTACCTCACTCAGTATGATATTCTCCAGCTCCATCCATTTGCCTAAGAATTTCATGAATTCATTGTTTCTAATGGCTGAATAGTACTCCATTGTGTAGATATACCACATTTTTTGCATCCACTCTTCTGTTAAGGGATACCTGGGTTCTTTCCAACTTCTGGCAATTATAAATAGGGCTGCTATGAACATAGTGGAACATGTATCCTTATTACATGCTGGGGAATCTTTTGGGTATATGCCCAGGAGTGGTATAGCAGGATCTTACCCAAAACATAATCCACACATCAAATGAGGTACAAGAAGAACGGAGGAGTGGCCCCTTGTTCTGAAAAGACTCAGTGAAGCAGTATAGAGCAAAATCAGAACAGGGAAGTGGGAAGGGTTGGGTGGGAAAACAGGGGGAGGGAAGGGGACTGATGGGACTTTCGGGGAGTGGTGGTCCAGAAAAGGGCAAATCATTTGAAATGCAAATAAATATATCAATAAATTAAAAAATTAAAAAAAACCAATAAACCAATAAATTAAAAAAAAAAAAAAAAGAACACTGACTGCTCTTCTTGAAGAGGTCCTGAGTTCAATTCCCAGCCACCACATGGTGGCTCACAACCTAAATAAATAATTCTTAAGAAAGAAAAACAAAATGGGCAAGCTGTTTGGACAAAAGGGTATATATACTGTATGACATAACGTGACACACTACAGCTTCCATGGCAAGATGGTTTTCTTTTCTTTTGTTGGGGGAGGTTACAAGGATGGAGGGCAGAGATGGAGGGACTGGGAAATGACTGGGATTGGGGTGCATGATATGTAATTCACACAAAAAAATCAATTAAAAAATTAAAAACAATAATTTAAAGAAAACAAAATGGACAACTCCTAAGGAATGATGTTGACCTGACCTCTGCAAACACAAATGCATTTCCCCTGCCCTGCTTCTACATATAAATCAAGAAGGGAAAAAGTCTGAACTAGCAGTTAGCCTTGGCCTGTTCTGGAACATACCAGCATATGTAATAATGACCACACTCTACCAGTTATCATGGAACAATAAAACAACTGGCTCTGCATGTCATGTTGATGCATGTCTTTAATCACAGCACTTGGGAGGCAGAAGTCTTAGTTTAAGACCAGCTTGGACCTGTATGAACTTGATAGACTTGAATAGACTCGAAGGAACAGAATAAGTTCCAGGATAGCCAGGGTTATGTAGAAAAACCCTATCTCAAAAGAAAACCAAAAAGCAAACCAAATCAACCAACCAAAACAAACAAACAAAGTAGGTTTATAAATCTGTTTGCTTGTTTTAGGTGTGTGTGTGTGTGTGTGTTTCTGTGTGTGTTGGGTGCTATAGAATGAACATGGATCCTAGTGCATGCTAAGTACACATTCTACCATTGAGCTACACCCCAAGCCCTAATCTGTTATTTTAAACTAAATACTTGAGAACACCTCAAATAGAACTTTTATAAACTAAGGCCATTCAATGGCAAAAGTAAACTGGTCACCTTCTGTCAAGGGTAGTTATATTAATACCATGTGACACTTACAACAGAACACTGTCATCTTCAGAATTTGCACTCAAGACCCACACAAAAAACAAACAAACAAACAAAACCCCGAAATCACCAAAAACCTCTTGTAATATTTTAAGCTGTGTTGGGCCACTTTTGACGCTTACTACCCATGGCATTTTTTTCCTTTTCTTTTTCATTTTATGCTCATAGGAACACACAGGGATGCTACCAACTCAACAGATTTGTCTCCTAGCTGCCCAATCCAGCTGCAGAAAGATGAAGGAGGAAAATCCATAAGACAGAGTTGCTTATTGTCAACGACACAGAGAAGCTACTAAACAGCAGGGCAGGGCCAAGTCTCACCCAGCTGCTATGAAAGCCCCAAGAATGATGGCCAAAACGCTGAGGATGATGTTCAATGAATACTGTTTCCTGTAGTCAAGAAAAAAGAAAGGGAACAGGTGGAGAGAAAAAATATTATTACGTTAATTAAAAAAAAAACCAAAACCCTGAAAACAGATATCAGTGGCTCCATAGCTAAAATCTGACATCTAACATGTTCTTGTCGAGAAGGCTCTGGAAATGTAAATCAGGCCAAACTTACTTCTTGAGCTGTTCCCTTAATCTAGTTATAAAGTGATTTTTTTCTCCTCTCCCTGGAAAGATGTTGAAACAAAATACAGAAGAAGATCCGATGCATAGTCTAAGACTTAAGACATTGTACCTTTAACTAAAAATCTTTACAGCAAAATCAAAATTTGCATTTTCAGGGGTCAGCCTGAGTATCCTCATAAGACAAATATATATCAACATTTACAAGATTTAACTTGTTCTGACACCAGGGCATGGCACATCAGAACTGTGTCCCCTGCTCTTCTGCTTGCCTCCCCTGTCTATGGGCAGCTCTTTGTCACTATTCATTCTATTCGGCTCAGCACACAGAGTCGTATCTGTTTAAGGATGGTTGTTACTTCTTTTATAATTTCCTACTACAATACCATTTGTCTTCTGTAAAATAAACATTAAATTATCCTCATTAAGATACTAGGGGATCATAGAAACAGTTGACTTTTCTTTAAATGAACAAATAATTTTTACTTCAGTTGCTACCAGTAGCAACTCAAATCAATTACTCAGAAAGAGGACCCCATAGTGAGAATCTGTGGGATAAAAAATTAACACAGAGAGACTGGGGAGGTGGCTCAGTAGATAAAATCTTGTTCAGCAGGCATCAAACATGAGGATCTGAGGTCAGATCCCCAAAACTCAAGTGAAAATCTAGACCACAGCACAAGCCTAGGAGGCAGAGACAGGCAGATCCAGGGACTTGCCTGCCAGCCAATCTAGCCAATCAGTGAGCTCCAGGTTCAGTAAGAGGCCCTGTCTCGAATGACAGTGGAGAAGAATAGAGAAAAATATAGGATATCAACCCATGTCTTCCACATGTATATTATATACATAGTCTCACACTCCCACATGTAACATGAATATACCTCCACCCACACAAACACAGTTCTTGGGAAACATTAAAGAAATAAAAAAAAATTTAATCTTACCCAAGTATGATGGCCTCCAGGAGTAAAGTGAGTGGAATCGTAAATTTCCTGAGCACAGTGAACATCGGCAAGCTGTCAGAAAAAATTCAACACTAACATCAGATACATAGTATCAGTTGCTATTTTTGTTCTTAAACATGGTAAACATTTTTAATTTAATTAAGGTCATTTTCCAAATTAAATATAATGAGTTGACATTCACTGTAATATTTCTCATTAAAAAATCATATTAGGTCATAAAAATAGGGATTGAATAATTTTTTCACAAACTGATCGTGGTAGCTTGCATAGGTATGACCCTCCCATAGATTCATTCATGTGTTTGAATTCCTGGCACTATTAGGAGATGGGGCCTTGCTGGAGCAGGTGTGGCCTTGCTGGAGGAAGTGTGTCACTTGTGGGGATGGGCTTTGAGGTCTCATGTGCTCAAGCTATGCCCAGTGTAGCTCACAGTCACTTCTGTTGCCTGTGGATAAAGATGTAGATCTCTCAGCTCCTTCTCAAGGACCATGTCTTCCTGCACACTGCCTTGTTTCCTGCCACAATGATAATGGACTAAACCTCTGAACTGTAAGCCAACCCCAATTAAATGGTTTCCTTTATAAGGGTTGCAGTAATCTTGGTGTCTCTTCACAGCAACGGAAACATTGACTAGGCCGCTGATTCAACACAAAATCTATCAGATCTCACCTAGCTTTCTCTTTGCAGAAATTGGCAAATTAATTTCAAAAATGAATAGAGAAATTCCAGGGACCAAGAAAGCCAAACCCATATTGAAGAATAACAACTTCAAGAGCCTGGAGAAAGGATTCAGTAGTTAGGAGTACTTGCTGTTCTTCTAAATGTCCCAATTTCAGCTCCCAGCATACATATGGTTTGATTTTTTAAATTTATTTTTATTAATATGTTCAACACAATATATATTTTTCTACCAATCATAAAAATTATGGACATGTTATTAAATAAACATAAAAAGATAAAGTCTTTTTGTTTGTTTTGTTTTTAGTAAAGCTTAAAATCTTGGCTCTTACTGTGGTACAAACCCAAAATAAGAACAGGTTGTAGACATTGGAGTTCATTGTGATAAGTATGTAGTTCAATGTTCCTCACATCACCAAAGGATTTTACCTCCATAGTAGCTAAGCTAAGAGTTGACAGTTCTGCTGTGCCAAGGAATGAATTGTACGCAGAATTATTTGTTTACAGATTTTCTGTTATGATCAAAGCTATTTGACTTGAGTGATTGTCATCTTTCTCAGCCCACAGGGAACAGGTTACATTCATTTAAGAAATGGTGTGTGTAATAAGATGGTCTATCCATGAAGTCATTCAACTGTTTACTGGTTCTGCTTTGAGGGTGGCACAGACATTCAGTGAGGGTAAGATTCTGTTTCATTGGCTGTGATGATTTTGAAAAGCATTCATCTCAGAAAAATATTAACTTATAAGGTTATCTTCTTCAAAGTTGATACAATAATTATAAATATCAAGCAAAACATTCAGTCTTACTCTTTGTTGTTCTCTTACAAGCCACTTCCCAGATTAATTGTCTACTTTTTTGGCTGTATAAATAGTTTTGAAATATGTAAGCTGTTCTGAAAACCATAGTATAGTCTAAAAACATCAAATAAACAATCCTACTAATAGAGAGGCTGAGATAGGAGTAGCATGATTTCAAGACCATTATGTGGTACACAGTAAGACACTATCACTTACAAGCAGAAAATGTATATAGATGTACAATATTAGACCTATTTCTCCAATTACCAAATTAGAAAGAAAACTGGGTGACTGCCAACAAATTTCTAATTCCTCATATTTTTGAATTTCAATAAATTATTCAATTTGATGTTAGTAATATTAATTTTCATATTAAGAGATATTAAGGAAAAGTGATTGTTACTTCCTGTTATTTTTGCTGTTAGAGGTGGAATTGTTTGTGTGGCTGTCTTCTTTTGGGTTTGTTGAAAAATTACTTTCTTGCTTTTTCTAGGGTGTAGTTTCCCTCTTTGTGTTGGTGTTTTCCATCTATTATCCTTTGTAGAGCTGGATTTGTGGAAAGATATCATGTAAATTTGGTTTTGTCATGGAATATTTTATTTTTTCTATCTATGGTAATTGAGAATTTTGCTGGGCTGGCATTTGTGTTCTCTTAGGGTCTGTATGACATCTGCCCAGGATCTTCTAGCTTTCATCGTCTTTGGTGAGAAGTCTGGTGTGATTCTGATCGGTCTGCCTTTATATGTTATTTGACTTTTTCCCTTACTGCTTTTAATATTCTTTCTTTGTTTAGTACATTTGGTGTTTAGATTATTATGTGACAGGAGGAATTTCTTTTCTGGTCCAGTCTATTTGGAGTTCTGTAGGCTTCTTGTATGTTCATGGGTATCTCTTTTTTTAGGTTAGGGAAGTTTTATTCTTTAATTTTGTTGAAGATATTTATTGGCACTTTAAGTTGGGAATCTTCACTCTCTTCTATACCTCCCTCCCTTGCCTTCCCTCAAGAAATGGTAACCTGAAAGCTAAAATACACTCTTCCCTGCCCAAGCTGTTTTGGGCCATGGTGCTTATCACAGCAACAGAAAGCAAATTAGGATGATGCCCAAGCAAAACCTTGGAAAACCAAACTTGAGTGTTTGAACCACTGGATGTGGTCACCTTGGACTGTACCTTAATTTACTTGTGCTCGATAAGCCACTTATGTGGTTTCCAACGTAGAGAAGAGGCAGAGGGAACAGCTTGAATAAAAGAAAAAGGATGCGGTTAGAACCTCATTCTCACGTGTATGCATGTTAGGTGTGTACAGTACATGGGCATGTTCTGAGACAGCAAGAGACAGATAAGCAACCATCTCTCACCTGCACAAACCAGCCTCCTAACTAATACAGTTTTCCTTGTGTCCCCCAGGAAAGGAGAGCCTTGAGCCAGCACTGTTTGACCTCTGTTCACCATGAATGACTATTTTGAGCCACTGCATTATACACCAAAAAGTAAATGGAGCCCCCAAAGCCCACAGAACCCTGCTTCATGATAAAATACTTAAGTCCTTACATTGAGACCAAAGATGTCATGACTATCAACATGTACCCCACATGTGAAGAAGGTAAAAGACAGGAAAGTTAGGATGTTGGGAAGCAATTTTAGGTGGATAACTTGAACCTACATTAAAAAAAAAAAGGCTAATAAAGTATCATTAATGTTCCTTACTTTAAATCCACTCTATTGAACTTATGTTACCAAAGAAGGGAGTAGAGACGGGGAAGAAGTTGGAAGAGAAAGATAGAAAAAGCTGTTCCTGTGTTGAAGATTCTAGAAGGCCAAGTAGGGAAACTTCAAGATTGCAGAGAATTAAAATATTTCAGACAACAGAAATTATCTTGGACTAATTTTGCTCCCTTTGGAAGTTATTCACTCCCACCCTTGCATCGGACCTAGCATCCTAAGATTATCAACTATAAATACATATATGAAGAAGTCATTCAAGGGCCTCCCCCTTAAGAAACATCAACCTCTTAGCCCAAATACTACCATAAGCTATTTCATATCACCTGTCAAAGGATTACTTTAAGAATTTAATATCTGCCTCATGCCTGGTTCCCTACAACTATCTGATTAAAACTTCTTCTACTCCTTATTCCTAGGAGGAAGTCAGATCTTTTAATGCTGCTTCCATGTATATTTCTACGTGTATCCAATATATCAAATTGTATATTCTATTCTTTACTCATCGCTTCTATCAGTATAAACTAAAATGAAATCTGAAAGCATACACAGTAAACTAGGAACCAGGGCAAATCTGACCTGAAATAAAGTTTTATTGTAACATAACTGCACCGACTCATTTATATATCATACAGGGCTGATTTTGCCGTACAGTGGCAGAAAAAGCCTGGCCCTTAGCCAAAGAGTTTGCAAACTCTGCCTCGGAAAACTCAGAGTATTTGGGTTGTTTACATATATTCACTTTTTCCTCTGTTTTCTACTTCAGTGCAGGTATGCTTACATAGGCGCAAGGTATCCAAACTCAGGCCTCACACTTGCTCACTGCTGTCCTCCAAACCCAGCCCAACCATATTTTTATCTTCACTGCTTTATATAAATAGTTATTTATAAAATATTTATTAAGAACTTTCTCTTCCAGCACTGAGAAGGCTGAAGCAGAAGGATTTTTTAATTCAAAGCCAACCTAAGACACATAACGAAGGCCAATCTTAAAGAAGGAGAAAAAAAAAAAGCTTTCTACTGAGTATAAGCAGGAAGTGTAATCCAAAGTATATAGACCAGGCCCCTGCTTGCAGGTCAGTTTTTAAATCCTATTTAGCTTTTGTTTTTATGTCTTTGTTTGCTTACTTTTTGGGTTTTTTTTTTCTGATTTGTTTTATTTTATTTATTAGTCTTTCAACACATACCTTTCCAGGAATCTTCTTGTCAAAATCAGGGAAGTGGATTATTTTATTAAGCTTGGACACATACAGTATCATTATGGTGGTAGCCATCTAAAAGGAGAAAAAGAAACTTAGCAAAACGTCATCTGGAAAGACGCAGCATGAGGTGCCCTGACAGAACCAGAAGCAAATGTTTATCAAAAGTTAATCTAAAAACTCTTCCAGGAAGGAGGGAGGGACTTCGTGGAAGCTAAAATTCACACTGCTGGATAGGTCCCGTCAGAAGAACAGGTGAGATGTATGATCAATTACCTCAAAGGTTCTGGAAATGCTGATGAAGAAAAGGAGGGCTGCCTCAGAGAGTGGCCGTACTTCCCACAAACTGAGCATGTTTGTCAGCTTCTCCTTTTAAAGGCCAGGGGGGAAGGAAACAAATTTCACAAAGGAAAAGGAAACACTCCTAGGCAGGAATGGTCACACACACTTTTTTTTTTTTTTTTTCCCTGAGACAGGGTTTCTCTGTGTAGCCCTGGCTGTCCTGGAACTCACTCTGTAGGCTCGGACCTAGAAATCCGCCTGCCTCTGCCTCCCAGAGTGCTGGGATTACAGGCAATCACACACACTTTTAATCCCAGAAAAGGCAGGTGCAATTCCGTGGGTTTGAGGCTAGTCTGGTCTACATAGTGAGTTCCAGGACAACAAGAGGCCACATAGAGAGACCCTGTCTCAAAAGGGGTGGGAAGGTACAGGCTCCATACACATGCACTTATTTAAAGATATGAAACCAGACAGGGATTTTTTGAAAGAGGAAGGGGAAAGGGAGGGTTAGAGGTGAAACGATTAAAGTGTATTTATACACACTAAAAATATAAGACTGGTTGCTTTGTACAGTTAACACAGGCTAGTAAAAATGCCCTAAAGAAAGTCAAAGGGAAGTCGGGCATGGTGGCGCTTGCCTGTAATCCCAGCACTCTGGGAGGCAGAGGCAGACGGATTTCTGAGTTCGAGGCCAGCCTGGTCTACAGAGTGAGTTCCAAGACAGCCAGTGATACACAGAGAAACCCTGTCTCGAAAAACCAAAAAAAAAGAAAAGAAAAAAGAAAAAGAAAGTCAAACGGCATTGTTTTTTTGTTTTTGTTTTTTGAAGAACAACATTAAGATTTTTCTTCTCAGGGCCTGGAGATGGTTCATCAGTCAAGAGCAACTACAGTTCTTCTGAAGGACCTGAGTTTAGGCCACTTCTGGTGGTCCAAAACTCCCTGGAACTATAGAGCCAGGAAATCCTATGACTTCTTCCAGCCTTTGGGTACTTGAACTTGCACCCATATACCCACGTATAAACACATGCAAACATACATAATTAAAAATAAATAAGTCTTAGCCAAGTGTAGTGATGTACACCTTTAATCCCAACACTCTGGAGGCAGAGGCATGCTGATCTCTGAGAGTTCAAAGACAGCCAGGTCTATACAGTGTATTCCAGACCAGCCGGAGTTACAGTGTTAAGACCTTGTCTCGAAAAACAAAAGTAAATAAAAATAAAATACATCTATAAAAAAGATTTTTCTTTTCAATTTAGCCAGCACAACCAAATTGTTTCAATTAATCCCTGTTAGTTGTGAGCCCAAGAGCTAGCTCACCAGTTAAGAGCAGGCAGAGAACCTAAACTTGGTTCATCACCCATGTTGTGAGGCTGAAAAAACATCTGTAACCAGTTATAAGGAATCTAATTCCCTCTTCTGGACTCCATGGACAACTGTGCTCACATGGACGGACACACACACACACACACAATTTTAAAATAATGACAACTGACAATAAGGGCTGGTGAGGTGACTTAGTGATTAAAACACTGATTGCTCTTCCAAAGGTCCTGAGTTTAAATCCCAGCAACCACATGGTGGCTCACAACCATCCGTAATGAGATCCGATGTCCTGGTATATCTAAAGACAGCTACAGTGTACTTACATATAATAATAAATAAATCTTTAAAAAATTAATGACAAAAAGTCTTAACGATCTTATAATTCTAGAACATAATAGGTACATCAGAAATACCCCATCTTATTATTTTTACCTGTGAGGTACTGGTGTACCACAGCATGTGTGTGTAGGTCAAGACGTGTGCCAACCACAGCCTTAAACAAGAGCACTTAAAATAGCTTTTATACCAAAGGCTAGTTAGGTCTTTAGCATTTTTCAACTCACCTGTCCAATTCCAAGAACAATTGGTGAGGGAAAACTAAAAGAAATATAGAACAACAACAAAAAAATAAGTTAAGCAACATTTAAAAACCTGAAGAAAATAAGTAAACCAAGAACTGTGGCAGAGATAAGACACTGAAACTTCCATTTTTTCTTTTGTCCATTTCTTTGTCATTTAAAAAAAAACTGATGGTTGCTAAACTTGGCAGTTTTCCTTTGTTCTGTGAAAGTAAAACATAAGAAAAAGCAGAGTAATACAATAAATAAAGATATAAATAAATAAATAATGTAAAATACCATATACAAGAAGACATCTTGCAGTAGTTTGAAAAGAATGGACCCGATAAGCTAATTTATTTGGATGCTCAGTTGCCAGGGAGTAGCACTATTTAAAAGAATTAGAAGCATTAGGACCTGTGGCCTTGATGGAAGAAATGTGTTACTTTGAGATTTCGAAAGCCCATGCCCGGCCTTGTCTCTGTCTCTCTTTGCCAGTGAATCAGGATGTAGGATTCTCAGCTACTTTTCCAGCACCATGTCAGAATGCTGCTTTGCCCACACCCCATAATGATAATAGATTAAACCTCTGAAACTGTAAGCCAGCCTCAATTGCTGCCGTGGTCATGGTGTCTCTTCACAAAAATGGAACACTAAGATACCTCTACGTAGGAAATTGTAACCTGAAATTAAAAATTAAAGAAGAATAAACTCTATTGGTGCAGGCAGGTCCACGTCTCAGCTAGCTGTAAGGTTAGGCGGAAAGATCCCAACTTCAAGGCCAGCCTGAGTAAGTTAGTGAGACCCTGTCTTCAAATAGACATGGCTTAGTGGTTAACAGCTTTTACTGCTCTTCCAGGGGACCCTGGTTCAGTTCCCAGGACCCCCATGGGTCAGGCACCAATAACTCCATTCCCAGAGCCATAGCAGTCCTGTACACAGATACATATACATATTTAAAATAAGAAAAACAAATCTTTAGAAAAGGTAGGCAGGCAGAGACAGGGGTTACACTCAAAAAGTTAAATAGCATGCCCTCCCATTTCTTTCTGGATTAAAGAATATTTAGAAATAAGTGAGCAAAGGAATAATGCTTACAAGAAGCATTTTTGCAAAACTGTAATTCAACCTATGTATCATCTGTCTCCATCTATACATGCATATCTGTGTGTTCATCTCTCCATCCAAATCTGAAACTATTCTAATAATTATGGTAAGTTTAAAGTGGGGGCAGGGGTGGTTCTTCTAAGGATTCTCTTTCATTTGCATCCTTTTCAATGATAATAACAGAATGCCCTTCCAAAAAGCCAAAATGGTAAAACAGACATTTGCAGGGCAGTGGTGGCACCTGTCTTTAATCCCAGTGGATTTTTGAGTTCGAGGCTAGCCTGGTCTACAGAGTTCCAGGACAACCAGTGCTACACAGAGAAACCCTGTTTCGAAAAAACAAATAAAAAAAAAAGAACAAAACAAACAAACAAACAAACAAAAAACCAGATATTTAAGGACAATGCTCCCAGAGGCCTATCTATGGATCATTCTTTGTTCATTTCTGGGGGGATTTGTTTCTGAGGAGCGTTTTTCTGTTGCTTAAATACCTTCCATTTGTTATCTAAGCTACCCCTTGAACTCTCAGATTTGTGAAAGTATTGAGAACAAACGGTAGGTGCCACCAAGCCCCATTCTCCAATTTGTGAATTGAATTCCGTGGGAGCAAAGGTGGGAAGGGCATGCACCCAAGACTGAGCTGGTGAGATCACTTGGTGGGTGAGGTGCCTGCTGTGCAAACATGAAGACCTGAGCTTGAATTGCAGCACTAAAAAGAGATCAAGCACACACACACACACACACACACACACACACACACAACTATGGTGAAGCAGTAAGTGAAGCAGAAGCCACGAAGGATAGGATCACTGGCTCCCTTTGCCTATTTTGTTACACACCCTAGGACCACTTGCCCAGGAGTGGCATCTTCCACATCAATCACTAATTAAGGAGATGCCACTCAGGCTTCCTATAGGCCAATCTCATGGAGGCATCGTCTCAAAGTGGTCTCTCTTCTCAGATGACTCTTCTAACCTGTGTCAAGTTGGCAATAAACTAGCCAGGACAAGTGTGAACTTAAATTAACAAAAAAGCTAAGACCATACACAAGGCTTGTACCCCAACCAGAAATAATCTGTTCAAAATGGAACAGACAAAGGCCTCTGAGCTCCATCCATGCCCACAGTCTTGTCAGAGAACTGCCAAAATCTTCTCCCTTCCGGCCTCTAGCACACACTCTTGCTCACACAGCTATTGCTGGGGTCGAGTTGCTATGGCTCATTGTAACTAAATCACTCCAACCTTCTTCTCAAATATGTGTGCCTCAAGAATCTTGAAATGAGAGTGAATGTTATTTCAACAGAGCTGGAATGTAGAACATTACACTACAGAAATGCAGGGGGTGAGGAATTTGTATTTACAAGGAGTATAAATCCCTTTAGCTTTTTCTGAAGTAAAAACTTCACTCATAATTATCTTCCTCCTCTCTTCCCTCAGTGCTAGATAGATATGAAACTCCAGATTTATATGCTAGGTGACCACTTTATCACTGGACTACATACATCCCCTAGTCTAGAAACTCAAAGTTTTAAAGATAATAGGGCCAGTGTATTAGACATCCATTGTCTTCAGAGCAGTGGCCAATGTTCACTGGCTCCTGCTGAAACAAAAAGAATGTATTTCTTAGAGCCATTAATGTTGCAGCCAGTCAGCAGCCCACAAGCTCTAGTGCCTTTGGCTGACAGAACAAGGTTCTCCCAAATATGCCCATGGCACCCTTGTTTATATTGTAGATTTTGATTTTTTTTAAAGATTTATTTTATTGTCTGTGTTTAGGTGTTTTGCCTGCATATATGTATGTGCACCATGTGCATGCCTGGTACCTAAGTAGACCACAAGAGAGCCCTGGATTTCCTAGAACTGGAGTTACAATGGTTGTGAGCCAACTTATGGGTGCTGGGAACCAAACTGGGTCCTCTGTGATAGCATTCAATGCTCTTAACTGCAGAGCCACTTCTCCAGTCCCTTTACATTTTCTTTATTTTACTTTGAAACGAGGTCTCTTATGGCTCAAGATGACCTTGAACTTGATAGATCTTGCTGCTTCCACGTCCCAAGTGGCAGGTGTCCACTATTGTGTAGTGCTAGGGATTGAATCCAGCTTTTTGCATGCTAGGCAAGCACTACCAATAGCCTCACCATGACCCTGACATTTTCTTTTTCTTTTTCTTTTATGACCTTACACTAGATGTATTTACTGGCTCAAGTGTATATTCACTTTAATTTAACATACTGTTTATGGGGTTTTTTAAATAAATATTTAGTTTTATTCATATGCTTGTGAGAAGGTGTTAGATGCCCTGGAGTTGAAGTTATAGGTAGCTGTGAGCCAACTCATGTGAATACTAGGCTGGGAAGATGGTTTGGTGGGTAAAGGAGGCTGCTGCCAGGCCTAACAAACTGAGATCCATCCGTGGGACTCACTCAGTGGAAGGAGAAAACTGACTCTTGAAAGTTGTCCTCTGGCCCCATGCCGCCCCCCCCCCCCAACTTTCAATGGTACTAGTTTATTGCTGGTACACTAGGATGTGAGATTAAAGGGTTTTTCCTGTTCTATTCACTTCAGTTACCTATGAAGTGCCTGAGAATATGGCTGTCACATCCTGGGCACACGGTAGTATCACTAAATGAATGAAGGCTTTGTCCCTGACCCCCCTGTATAGTTCTCATGGGGTTCTAATGGGGTCTCCTTGTAACTTAGTCACTCCCTTCCCATCATCTAGCTATGTCAACTTTCTCTCTGCTCTCCCGGGAAGCCAAGTTCTTGCTGCTCTCTTCTGCCTGATGTTCTGGCACCAACCTCTGACCCTCCTCTCCCTCGGGTCACATCTGGAATGCTTTATCAGTTCTTGAACCTGTTTACTCCCTACTGTTGAAGCAAAACTCCCATCGAACATGTTCCACATGGTCCACACCGTTTTTTTCCAGCACCCACCATGGGTTCAGCATAGTAGGTACTCAATAGTTTCAGTTGGACTTACAACCTGTGGACCTGATGTGGGTCTGAGTTTTACCAAATATAAGACAAAAAGGCAGACCTGCAGGATTTACAAAGAGCCCTGGGTTGTGGCAGCATAGGCATGGCCCCGGGAGGTCAATATCATGCCTGTACAAGTCAGCTAGGTTCTGAATCTAAGGAAAGTGTCAAGTATGGACTAGAGGTAGGGAGCAGAGCAATCACCCCGGGGCCAGATTTAAACCACAGTTCTCTCCGGATTCTACCACACAGTAGAATTAAATAGGATATTCTTATATCCGTACAAATAAGTTCAAAGAAGCACAGAGTTGCTGGTGCATTCCACTCTGATCCAAAAAATCTTACCTTGTAAACTTGTAATTATTTGTTCTGGTTCTCCAGAAATATGATGGTTATTTGAAAATGGATGATTTAACCTATATAAACAGATCATAAGTCCAGATGTAATCGGTGGAACATACATTTTTGTTTTGTTTTGTTTTGCTTGGAGCAGGAGATGTAGCTCAGTGAGAATGAAAAGCTTGGCTTGCTTTCCCAGCACTGTATAAAACAGGTGTGGTGTTACACACCGAAGGTGGAGACAGGAAAACTATTAGTCCAGAAGTTAGCCTGGGGTGCATGCAACCCCGTCTCAAAAACACCACAAAGATTAAAAGGTAATAATTTGCTCAAAATACATTTATGCTTATGATGTTGTAACCTGTAATAACAGCACTAGAGAGACTGAGTCATGAGGATTTGAGTTCGCGGCCAGTGTGAGCTACCTGATGAATGCCTGTCTCAAAATAATCAGTCACTTTTTTCTCAGTTGGTGTACTTATTTAAGGCTTGCAAAGGTAGCTTTCCAGGTCCCGCTGGTGTGTGCTGTGCTCTTGATCGCAACTGGACTCTGTTGGGTAGTGAGTGACTTGGTAAAAGCAGAGCACATACGGCTTTCCACGCCCCGGCCACCCTGCATCCCGTATAACCAGCCTCACCGGTATGTGGTCAGCAGCGCCTTGTTGACCAGCACGATGAGGAACGAGCATATGCCGTAGAAGAGCGCCGACAGCAGCCTGGCCAGGCGAGAAGGCAGCCGCGCTGTGTCTGGCTCCTCCATCTCTGCCCTCCGCTGCCCGGCCCTAACCCAGCCCCGCAGTCCCGCCCCCAGCGCCCGGGAAGAGGGTGCGACAGGAACAGGAAGAGCTGGGGCGCGAACTCTGATCAACGCCCTCCCCGCACCCCTTGCCCCTGCCTCTCTCGTGCTTTCTCTCCTTGGAGGTACCCACCGCCTAGGAATGCTGAAAACTTAGCCGGCACCCGGAGAAAGGCTTAAGTTCGTTTCCGCCTTTTTGTTTTTGTTTAAAAAAGTAAAACTTATATCCTGCAGGACGCGCCTGAGTAGCGAGTTACAGATGCGTTCTTGACAAGTGAACACAACCAAGCAAACACGCAAATCCGAACTCAATATCCCCACATAGGGCAAGAGTTCACCAGAGTACTCCAGGTCGGTACTTCGGGTCTGTGTCAGCTGTGGTGCTGTGTGCTTCTCCCTGGATAGGATTTGGTGCTTAGAGCGCCCCCATCTACCGAGGTGGTTGGCATGATGGGTATTCCCAATTTACAACTGTTCCTAAAAATGCTTCCAGGCATACTTCAGGACAAGTGCTTGTGTGGAATACTTCTGTTTCTCGTTCATAAATGCCTAAGACTGACTGGCAGCCACCATAAATGCCATGTATTCGGCTTCTCTTCCTCTGGACATTTTTGGTAAATTCAGGCCTCCTTCATGCAAGGCCCACTTTTATAGCAGCCCCAGGATCCCTGGGTTCTTGTGAATACATACTCAGAACTGCAGAACGACTGTAGTTATTTCCAATGAAGTGTCTCATATTTTTAACTCTAAATAATAATTTTAAACATCTGAAAGTTAGCCTTTCAGAAATGCTTAAGATATCCATTAAATAAAGCTGAAGCCCAGCTGTGTAAAAATGCTAGAACTGTCTGCCAACAGCTGGATTGGAAGCTGAGCAGAATTTTTGGGAAGTGGCCTAACACTGAAAATTTTGGCCAGACGAGCCCAAATTACCTCAAAGAAAGAAAACAAAGGCACATAAGATTTTCTGTTTGTTTTTTGGATTTTGTTTTTTCGAGACAGGGTTTCTCTGTATAACCCTGGCTGTCCTGGAACTCACTCTGTAGACCAGGCTGGCCTTGAACTCAGAAATCCACCTGCCTCTGCCTCCCAGAGTGGGGGGGATTACAGGCATGTGCCACCACTGCCCAGCGGCACATAAGATTTTCAAATGTAATTACAGACTGTAGAGATGGAGCAAGAGTTGGGAGCCCTATTGTTCTTGTTGAAGACCCAGGCTGTTCTAGCACATACACCAAGCTCACAACTACCTGTAACCCCAGAGCTTCATGCAGATCTGATGCCTCTGGCATGGGCTGACATAGGTAATCAGTGTTTACAGATACACACAAACATATGCAGAATTAACAACAAATCCTTTTCTAATAAGATAAACCCTAAAAATATGAATGTAGTCACTTTGGCTGATTTCCTCCATAGATCTGTTGGTTTTGGTCACTCTTCACATAAGTTTTGCAAAGCAATATTTTTTAAACCATGTTTACAGTCTAGCATGTATGGAGCCCCAGGTACTAACACCAGCTGAAGCCTGTATACTTAGGCACTCTTAATGATCTTCAAATTCTCATGTTCAGACATATTGAACTTTTCACTAGTATTAACTTGCATTCCACAGCCGAACTAGCGCTTCTGAGTTCTTCTGCACACACCAGTGTTAGGCCAAAGGGTCCTCATTCCCTGGTAAAAGAGCAGGCTCACTGACTTGGTTCAAAATTGAGTATAGACCCAGCTCAACCTGGACCACAGGAAGATTCCTGGCACTTGGATAAAAGCCAGCAGAAACAAATAATCCATACCTCTGGGGAAATCAGCAGCTTGGTTTGGATAGGAGAGGATGGATGTATCCCTTAGTCCATCAGTGTCTCTTCTGGGTGTTCTGCACTGGACGTATTGGCGGGGCACAATAAACAAACTGCCAATATGACTGCTCGTACCATTGAGGTTTGTGTTGTAGGAGCAGAAAGAGAAAGAAGAATGGAATTGCCAACAGACTAGGCATGGCCAGGGAAGTGGGAAGGGATGGTGGAGACAGCAGGAGTCAGAGGACAGTGAGCTAGAAGATAGCGAGGGAACAGTAAGAATAGCAGGTTATAAAGGGGATGAAGAGCTTGAGGGGGCATGGCAGGCAGAAGACCAGGGTAGGGGCTTTCAAGGTTTTAACAAGTACTTGTGAATAGGGACTGAGGGAACCTGGAGGTGTGTGTAGCCACAGGAACAATGGTGTCACAAGGCCCTTCTGAGGAATGCGGGCTTTTATCTAACTGCCAAAATCCTTTTATAGTCCAGGTTGGGTTGGGCCTGGACTCAATTTTGGACTGAATCAATGCACTTGCCCTTTTGGGGGAAATTGGGGTACCCTTTGGACCTGACCATCAGGGCAAGGTAATCTTGAAAGATCAACCAAAAGTAACCCAGGTGAAAAGAAAACCTAATGGGCTCTTCGAAGGATGATTCCAAACTCCACACCCTTGAGTAAAAGGAAATCTCCACTCATTGCCCTAATTTAAGACCTGATATAGGGCTGGCAATAGTTAATATTTAACTACATCAGAACCTCATTGTCTTTGCTAACCAGGTTAGCAAAGTAGATAAAAGACACTTGCTACCAAGCTTGAAGCCGAGTTTGATCCTTTGAACCACATGTTGGAAGGAGAGACCAACTCTAAATGCTATCCTCTGGTTATCTATCTCCACACAAGCACATGCACTTGTGTGTGTGCACATACCTAAACACTACATAACAAATCTTTTTCTTCTCTAATTAACTCCACTAATACAGTTGAATGAAAACAAAAAATAAAAAAGGACGTGAGTGTCAAGATGGTTTGTTGTAGATAAAAGGAAGATATAGCCAGAGGCAGAGGCATCTGAACACGACCCCGAACCATGTCCATGTAAGGAGAGGCGGGGAGAGGGAAGTCAGGAGACCAAGAATCCAAAATGGCTGTATTACATAGGGAAAAGCAGTTGGGGTATGGGCAACCTAGCTTCTGACTGCAGAGTTCAGGGTAAGGGGCAGGGTATGCCAGTCAGGAGGATCCATGCAACAGGTAAGAGTTGAGGGGTGATGGAAAAACCTAGTGACCAGTTTGCTTTGATATGTTAATAGCCAACCCAGTTAGCTATTTGTCCTGGTTTGAGATCTAACATCAGTATATACATATGTGCACATATATGTATACAGATGCACTCACTCACCCCAGCACAGGAAGCCAGAGGTTTGACACTGGGATCTTTCCTTAGTCCTTCTCACCTTCCCCTATTTTGACTGAACCTAGAGCTTGGCGGTTCAGGTAGGCTGGCTGATAAGCGAGAGGGCCCCTGGGATCTACTTGTTTATGTGCCCAGAACTGGGGTTAGAGGCCTATACCACCCTGCCCAGCTTTTATGTGGGTGCTGGAAACCAAGTCCCAGTCCTCATGCATATGCAGCAAGCACTTGGCCCACTGGGCCATCTCCCCAGCCCCAGCATAATTTTAGCACTCTGATGAATGAAGGAAAATTAACATCCACAGTCCAGTCCAGTATTAATAAAGTACGTCTACAAAACCAGCACTGAGTAGGCAGATCTATTTAGTGAATTCCAGGCATGTAAGGATTACAAAGTGAGACTCTGTCTCAAATCATTAATTTTAAAGAAACAGTAATCCATAATATGCTAAAAAAAAAAAAAAAAACCCTGAAGGTTAGGTACATGTAGCTCAGTGGCAGGATGCTTGCATAGTGTATATGATACTCTGAAGTCAACCTGCAACCTCAAGAAAGCTATCTGAGACAAGCGAGATGAAGGATGTCAGGTTGTGGGTTGTTTCTATTTTTTGGATCTATCTAATCATCTGTATCATCTATCTATCTATCTATCTATCTATCTATCTATCTATCTATCTATTTATCTATCTATCTATCTAATCATCTATTATAGATTTTATATTTTTGATAAACAAATTATAAAAATTGCAAGAATGACTCATGTACTTTACGCTTTAAATTAAAATAAAATTTTATTCAAAGCATCTTTTAAAATTACAGCATGTTTATTAATATGCTGTTAACTCTGCAAAACTACAACTTAGCCATATGAAGCATAAAACACTTCAAAAATCTGAATGTAACCACATTTTTAAAACAAAAAGCAGTCATAACACACCTCAAATTTTAGATGCCAATGTATTTTGTCTAAGTACATAGCTTATATATATATATATAAAACCTTTAAAACATGGCCAATGGTAAGCAGTTGGAATAATTTCTTAAACTGTCCAATCGTACAAATAAGAAATTCTTGTGAATATTAACTACAATGGCTGACAAAAGTCAATTGGAGAAACAAAACAAGCCCTTACTTTTTGAAGGCCTTAAATCTTATCTGCGAATTGACTAATTGAATTTTTCAATTGTACTGCTGTCCTTAAGGTGAGTTGATCAGATTTAAAATTTCCTAAAGACTGATGAGTGCTGCGTTTTGGTTCATACACTCCCACTTATCTGAGGAAAATTCTAGAGAAAATATCAAACCCCAAACCAAGAATATTTAGATGCTATGTATGGTCTCTTATCATATTTATAAGTGCTCCAAGTTAAAATTCTACATACCAGATTACAGATAACATTCTTAGACCATTACAAATATAAATTCTCTCATTACAAAAAGCCCCTAAAGATCTGAAATTGACTGTACAGAGGAATTCCATTTTAAAGTATGTCCTCGTCATACACATTATTCTACCACAACTTCAGTTTCACATTGGCGCTTCTCAAGACATTTCTTACCTCCACTCTCCAAGGCTACACAATTTAACTACCTGTGTACTGCAACCACTGAGATTTTAGCCTACATTCTCAGTAATGTGTAATCTAAACTTGTAGGATGCTACCTCAAAAAAAGAAAAAAGAAAAGAAAAATTTTAAAAAAGGCACTGAGGAGCCCATTTTTCCTCCCATTACTTTGAAGTCTACAATTAAGAAGTCTATAAATCACTATGCTCTGCATATAATTTCATTCACCTTTTAACAAAAGCTCAAGTGATAGATTCCTGACTCCATAAAAGAGGTGGCTGCTCAGCCCCTAACATTCTATTCATGCCTTAGTACACAATGTGTTCAATAACTTCATCTATTTGGAGAAAATGGTTTTGAACCACCAGACAAGACACTTGCAGCTAAAACTATCTCAGAAGCCTGCATATTTGAGTAGCCAATATTTACTCAAGTGTTTAACTGATAGCTAAGTTTAGTGAACACAAAATAGCTTGGCATGTTATTCTGAAGTGAAGCAGAAAGGTGGCAATATGCACTGAAAATATAAATATGGAGGCTTCCATCCGCTAATAACGATAAACAAGCAGAACAATTAAAATTTAGTGTTTACTATCAAAAGACCTAAAACATTTCACTACAAAACAACCCTGCAGATGTCCCTTTTATTAATAAAAACACAAGTGCCAATCTCATTACAGGGCCCATAATAGATCTCACTGGTGTACACATACATGCACCAGTTGCCAGGTTACAATAGACTTTGCAAGATTAATCACTCAGGTCCAGCAGCTGAGCAATGTGCAAAAGTCCCCAGTCAACAAGCTGAGCGATGAGTGCTTTCTAAACATCAGCATTACAGTGAGTTAAAAAGCCCAGAAAGATGGAATAAGACTCATTTTATACCAATTTTAAAAACTAGTACCCATCTTACCAAGAGCCTCAAATACCTTTTTTCTTCCAAGTCCATAACTTATATCATCTTTCCAAATAGTTGACCTCCTGTTTCTATAGACTTATTGGCCATGCTATTTGCAATTTAAAAATATGTATTTTATACATATGTCTCACACTGTTCTGCTTCAGTGTTTACAGTACTGTCACACACACTAACATACACTGTTAAAATTGATCTTATAAATAATCTATTTCAACCTTCTTTGGCTATTTTTACCAATCTGTTTTTTCACACAAATGTCTTATTCACAAAGTGCTTCCTGTGAGAACTGCTTCCAATGAATGCATTAAACTTGCAAAACCTATCTTCCCACAACTTGTAGCTTCTACCCTGTAACTGCAGTCCATATTTACAAAATATTTTAAACTTTACATCAAATCTATTTCCGTATAAAAAAAAAAGTGCAATTCTCTCTCACCCCATCTGAGGCAACAACATTCTTCATAAGTTTCTACAGAATAGCAGCCTATGATAAGCAAATAAGGTGCTTAGCTTATGCCCAAGGATCTACTTTGTAAGTATGCTGGGCAGTACTTTTGTACAGTGAAGAGTCAGTATGGGGGCTACTGGCGGAGTGGTGCCCCTGTCAGATTGGCCAGCTCAATGAGTGCCAGAGCCCCATGCAGCCTCTCTCGTTGCTCCTGCAGTCGACGCTGGGCGCCATTTTTTTCATCGTCCTCCTCATCAGACTGGAGGTACTCCAGAGGGTCTTGCTGCTCCTGATCAGCCTTCTGAACTAGCTTGCCTTTTAGGGTAGGGGTACGTTGCTCTCTCATCTCCCAGTACCTGTGTAAAAGGCAAACATATTGTTTATATGGCAGATATCAGATTGCCAAGTATTTTCTTAGTGCTGGAGAGATGGTTCAGAGGTTAAGAGTACCTGGATTGGATTCCCAGGACCCACATGACAGTTCACAATTGTCTGTACCTTCAGTTCCAGGGGATCTGATGCTGTCTTCAGACCCCCATGAACTCCTGCACACAAATACACTCAGGTACAAACACAAAATACTTTAAAAAAAAATCGTTCACAAAAGATGAAGTACAAACAGTAAATAAACATGTATGTTTTACACTGATATCTCATCTTACTGACCCATTACATACTGACAGGAATATAAATAGCTCAGCCACTACTGAAATTTTGTGGAAGTTCATCAAAATACTCATGATGCAACTGCCATATGACCCAGATATCCCACACCCAAGTCAACAGACAATGGAGATATTTGTGCATGTAGTTCAGCACTGTTTACAGTGCTACCACTGTTCACAGTAGCCAAGCCTAGGTGAACAGATGATCAAATAAAGAAAATGTGGTATATAACATTGTTGTGACACATTCCAAGAATGAAGTAGAGTGAGATTTCTGAGTCCTTGTGATAAAACTCCAAAGAAAACCAAGCAAGAGTCTTGTGACCTCAGTTTCTTCAAAGACAAGGAATTGTTTTTGGATTATGCTTTTGTGCTCCTCCCAGGTGTAGTGGATAGAAGCGAGCTTACTTCAGAATATTCATTACAACAATTGCTATTTGTTTATATGTCTTTATGGAAAAACATGTTTATGCTATATGAGGCTTGTCCTTGTAATTGTACACTTTACGCTTGTGACTACTCTTAACTCTCAGAGTATATCTGACACTCAGAATAAAGTTGGCTATTGCATGAGACATTAGTTCACCTCATTGATTGGCTCCATTCTCCCAGGTCCCACCAAGTACACTGTAACAAGGACCCGGAGTCAGCTAGGAGATTAGAGAGTAAGAACCACGATCAAACTTATGCGTCGTTTTTTAAAAGAAAGAACACAAGTATTAAAATCACAACTATTAAATTGCTTGCAAATTGTTTATAATTATAATCACTTGTTTTCAGAGTAAGGAATTTTTTAAAAAAGATTTATCTATTTATTATATGTAAGTACACTGTAGCTGTCTTCAGACACTCCAGAAGAGGGAGTCAGATCTCATTACCGATGTCTGTGAGCCACCATGTGATTGCTGGGCTTTGAACTCAGGACCTTCAGAAGAATAGTCAGTGCTCTTAGCCACTGAGCCATCTCACCAGCCCCAGAGTAAGGAGTTTTAGATGTAGTATAGGACAGAGTCTGAAAGAATATTGAAAAGGCATAAAAAGAAGGCGAAAAGATCTCATTCAATTTAGGGTCACTTGGGCATTAATTTGGACTGTTATCAAAACACTTAAGGAATATATTAATCATGAGAAAGAAACGGTTAATTTCTTGCATGAATATGAACTGAATAAGTAAACCTTAAAATGGGTAAAAAAGGCAAAAAAAGATTTTCCCTGTTCAAACAAAATTCAAAGTAAAAACAGCTCCACCAATAACTATGCTGGTGATGTCTCACTCAGCCCCTTTACTAAAGCTTCCATCAGATGTGGATCATCCATTGCCTGAAAATGACCCAGAAGCATGGGGTGAGAAATTAGATAATCTAATTTTGAATTCTCTCCATTTTTTGATGAGGAATTAGGAGAGCTTAAGAAAAGTTAACTTTATAACCTAGGTAAGCCAGTGTACAGCAAGGAAATGAAATTCATTTACCAATTCCTCCCCAAGCCCCATGAGCTGTTTAGTATATTTCCAATGCACTAACCAATCTATTTAAAAGCCTAGAAGGAGAGTCAGTGTTGGCTAGTTCCCATATATTATCTCAAAAAGAAAAGAACTAGCTATTTGAAATCAGACTAAAAGAGGCAACTGTATATATCATGTGGATCCTTGACTGCCTTTAAACTTATTTTCCCCACAAAATCTCCTACAGGTATTATAGCACAAAAGGATGAACCTTTGTAATGGATTTTTTTACACCATAAGAACCATAACATAACTAACTGCTTATCTTCCTTTTCTTGTTCAATTAGTAAATTAGGGGAGGATCCAATGCTAACAATTATATTGATTCTTGTATTATATTACCCTAAACCAACTATCAATTTTTAAAAGCATTACAGAAGTCTATGGATTTTTTCTTTTTGCTGTTGATGTTTTCAAGACAGGATTTCTCTGTGTGGCCCTGGCTATCCTGTAACTAGCTCTGTAGACTAGGCTGGCCACAAACTTGGGAGATCTGTCTGCCTCTGCCTTTTGAGTACTGGGATTAAAGGCATGCTACCAACAACCCCAGCAGATTACTATGGGAGTATAGGAAATCATGGTCCAGCTGGCAATCTATGGGATTTTCTCGTATAAACTGAATTTGTGATTATAAAAAGTATCCAATCTTCTCCCATTCCATAGGTAGATACTTTTTTTATTGATGGTTCATCTAACAGTATGGGAGGGATTCATGTTCCAGATTGTCATTTATCTAGTAATACTTTTCTTCAGCCCCAAAAGGTAGAATTACCTGTTTTAATTCATCTATTATGGTTAATTCATAAAATCTTTGCAAAATAACTTTTATTCTCCGGATAGTTGTCATTTCTGAAGCTTACTGCTTCAGTCTGCTAACCTAGGCCTAGTCCTGGAGGCTTCTAGCCTCTGTACAATCTTATCTATGCCTAGAATTTTTCATTTTCTGAGACTTGCTGCGGAGTTAAGTTCATCCCTTTCTAGCTCTTTCTGAACTCTGGCTGGCTGGTTCAACTCAGCTGTTCTGGTTCAAACTCCTCTCCATGTTGATTCAATCTGGCTTTTCTCTCTCTGCCTCTCTTGAATTGCCCTGCTTAGCCTCAAAATAACTCTAGCAATCTGTTCTAATCTTTTAGGCCCTTCTCATTCTGTGGCTCGTTCTGTCTTCACGTGTCTAGCTTGTTCTCTCTTCAACCTGTTTCTGTAAAACTCTCCCAGTAAAACTGCCTCCTTCCTCTCTGCACTGCTCCTGTAAGTAGCTTCTCTCTCCTCTCCCTTCTAGTGAGAGTTGGTCATATCTTATTCTGTAAAATCCTTCTCTGATTTGCTACTGTCTGCCATTCAATTAGACATCCTTCTACAAACTAACTTTACTATCTTCATTGTTTGGGATTAAAGGTGTATGCTAAAGCTGAGACACACAAGTAGAAACAGCCTTTCAGTAAATGCTGTTCACAGTGTATGGTAGTTTAAATATACTTGGCCCATGGGAAGTGTTATTTTGAGGTATGGCCTTGTAAGAAGAAGCATGTCATTGTGGGGGGGTACACTCTTGAAATCCTATGTTCAAGCTCCACCCAATATGAAAAAAACCTCTTCCTAGCTGCCTGCTGAGGGAGTCTTCTCCTGGCTGCCTTTGGATCAAGATGTAGAACTCTTGGCTCCTTCTCCAGCACCATGTTTTCATGGTTCCTGCCATGATGATAGACTGAACCTCTGAAACTATAAGGTAGCTCCCAATTAAGTGTTGCCTTTATAAATAGAGTTGCCTTGGTAATGATGTCTCTTCACAGCAATGAAAACGAAAAATAAGGCACTGACATCAAATATCCTGTAACAACTCTTAAATATCATTTCAGATTCTGCTTATGTTGTAGGATTATTTCTAGCCAGACTCATTTTTGTGCATACTCTAACCTCCCTTGTTTATTGCAAAAAGAAATAAGCAAGCTGATGTTATTAACCTGCTCTATTTCTACTTCGCTATAAGAAAAATGGGAAGAGGTTTGCATCTGTCATTGCAGATGGATCCACTGAAACATTATAGATTCTTTGGCTCCTCCTGCCCCAGGCCATCAAGGATGGTGGAGGGCAAGGAGAAAGTGGAAGTCACTAGAAAGATAACAAAGCTCCAGCTAAAGGGCAAAAAGAGATATAAACTATATCCTACGTCATTTATGCCAGTCTGGGGTAAGATAAGGCCCTTTGCACCAAGGAAGAAGCAAACAGACAGAGCCCTATGTCACCTGAGAATCTCTTTCTGGCAATGCAAGCTGCTTTGGCCTATGCATCTTTGATAAGTGCCTCTGAGCTCATGTATTAGTCTTATGCTCCTTATCCTCCTTGCCCTTCAATTTGTAGATTGTATGGACCCAGTCCTGTTATCTTTCCTAATGAATAACTCTGTGACTGGACCTTGGGAATATAATAGACCTATTCATTCATCTGAAAAGGGGACCACATATAATTTTTCCTTGAATTTGAATAATTTCCCGTTTGCAAAGAACATAATATTATGCCAGGGCTATACAGAGAAACCCTGTCCTAAAAAAAAAACAAAAAAACAAAAACAAAACATAATATTGTGTTCCTAATAAAGGGCAAATATGGGCAAGAGACCAAAACAACTACTCTTCTCAGTTTCTTTTCAAGCTAGTCTCTAATAGTATTGAGCATAGTTTTGATTCCTATTTTTAGGAGCAGAGTATTAGACAATACTTTCACTATTCTAAAATTATTCATAATGTTTATAATGTGTTTGTTTAAAGGATATTCATGCATCAAATGACAATTTATCCAAAACATCTCAAATTGAAACTTCTCTGGATATCCTTCCTTTAAAAAATTCAGAACATGGTGCTAGAATGAAGTCACGTGAGATTTCTTGAGTGCTAATGAGAAAACGCCAAGAAACCAAGACAGAGTCTTAATTTTTTTGTTTTTTTGTTTTTCGAGACAAGGTTTCTGTGTAACACTGGCTGTCCTGGAACTCTTTGTGTAGACCAGGTTGGCCATAAACTCAGAGATTCATCTACCTCTGCCTCTCAAGTGCTGGGATTAAAGGCCTATGCCACCACCACCACCACCACCACCACCACCACCTAGCGAGGCTTAAGATCTCAGTTTCTTCAAATACACATGCTTTCGTGCACCTCCCAGGTGTAGTGGACAGGAGTGAGTTTACTTCAGATTATTCATTACAACTAGCTATTGTTATTTGTTTATATTGCCCTTGTGATTATACACTTTACTTATGTTACTCCTCTTAATTATCAGAGTATAAATTGTCTGATGCTCTGAATAAAGTTAGTTATTGCATGAGATTTCAGTTATTTATTGCCTCTATTTATTGCCTCTATTCTCCTAGGTCCCATCATAGTAAACAATACATAATGGATTTTATTCAGCCGTAAAGAACAAAATTGTGTAGTCACAGAAAGATAAATATCACATTTTCTCTCATTTGTGGATTTCAGACTTTATATAGCCTCATTAAATTATTTATTTATATGTTATGAAAGTAGAAATAAGACTGTGGGAATGAAGGGGACCAGGAGGAAAGAAGGACACGAGGGTTGCTGTGATCAAAGCACTTGCTAGACTTGCATGTATTTTATGAAACCCATTACAATATCCAATGAATATACACTAATAAAAATGAACTTTTGTTAAAGTAGTTCCTTAGTAAGTAATGTTTTTCTGTGACTATTCAGAGGTAGTACATGGGAGTCCCATTTATACAGGGAACTTAGACTAGGAGTAAAGATTCCTGTTCATGTGTCTATAATCAGACACTTGCTGTTTTAGACTTCCCACTGCATTCTCTAATCATGTTTGCCATTACATTATATGGTGCCCTGGTTATGTAGTAACTCAGAGGTAGAACATCTGCATAACATGTATCAATCCCCAACACAAGAAACAAACAAACAAAAGACCCCTACCTTTATTTATACCTACATTATGTATGAGTGAACCTTAGGAACCTACCTAACACATCAGGCCCTCATCAGAAGCTTCAGAACCATAGGGGGAAAAGCCCTTTTATTTAACAAAATAATGGTTTTTGTTTTTTCAAGACAGGGTTTCTCTGTATAACCACCACTACCAAGCTTTGTGGTTTGGGGGTGTGTGTGTGGGTGGGGTGGGGAAGGCAATGGTAACTTTTGATGGGATTAAACATTAAACCAATGAAATAAGACCAACAGATAGGTATGGAGGCAGGCAGGTCTCCAAGTTGAGGCCAGCCTGGTCTCAGAGTGAGCTCAGAACAGGAATGGCTACACAGAGAAACCCTGTCTGGAAAAACAAAAACAAACAAACAAAAACAAAAGAAAAAAGAAATATGACCAAGAAAGTAATGTCAATAATACACTTTATCCAAAAAATTTAACATTAGTTTTAATTCTAGCTTAGTCTTATTGTAGCCACTTGATAAGTCACAAGAGAAAATGTAAATATCCACTCACTAGGTGTCTAAAGTGCTTATTTAAATAAGTGTCACCATATACAAGTGCCAATATAAAGCCTTGTATACTAATGCTCATAGCCTTATTTAAAATACTAAAAGCAACTCAAACATCTATCAAAGGATGACGACTAAACAAGCTGATGTAAAGCTACACAATAAATTAGTATCCTGAAATAAAGGAATGGATTGTTGAAACAATCAATATGCGTGAACCTCAAATGATGATTCTGAGTTAAAGCAGCCATTTGATAACATTTCTATAAAGCCCTAGAAAATACAAATTAGTTTATGGTCCCAAAGATCAGTGCTAGCTGGAAGCAGTGCAGTTAAGAGGTGCTATAAAGGGCCGGGTGATGGTGGGCCACACCTGTAATCCCAGCACTCTGGGAGGCAGTGGCAGGCGGATTTCTGAGTTCGAGGCCAGCCCAGTCTACAGAGTGAGTGCCAGGACAGCCAGGGCTATACAGAGAAACCCTGTCTCGGAAAAAAAACCAAATCCAAAGAACCAAAAAAAAAAAAAGAAAGAAAGAAAGAAAAAAAAGGTGCTATAAAGGAACATGAGGAACCTGGGATGACAGATACATCCATTACTTTGACTATGGTGGTTCTATGATGTAGACAAAAATGTCACATGTATCAAACTGTACACTTTAATACAACCTATACATCAATAATACTCAACAAAGCTTTTTAATCTTTGTTGAGGGATTAAAGGTACATGCCTTTAATCCCGGCAGATCAGAGGCAGAGACAGATAAATCTCTGAGTTCCAGGGCAGCCTACTACATAGCAAGTTCTAGACCTGCCAGGACTACACTGTGAGACTCTGTTTACAAATAAATAAAATACACCTGTATCACTTTAGGAAATCTATCTCACCACACTAGGAATATTGGCAGTACATAAGAAGCATTAAATGAACTGTTAAGTTCAGTATAACTTGAGGACTAGAACAAGAGAAACTTGACAGGTCACTGGGGCTTTGAGTACTACAGCAAGGGTTTGGGTTCCACACTCAGGAATCTATCTATAAAGTGGGTCCCAGACTTTGTTCTAGGAGTTCCCAGGGAAGGTCAAGTAAATCTTTCCTCAAATGATATTTAGCCCAAGTAAGAAAAAAAGATGAGCAGAATGAATAAAGGAAGAAGTGAGGCCTCCAGCCAAGAGCAGAGAAGTCTGAAACAACAGTGACATGGTTATCAATAAACACCTGCCCACTGTGACACAGCTATCGGGAAGAGCTGTAGCAGCACAATAAGGGACCCAACAGCACTACAGAGAAACTTCAGTGATGTTAACAAACAAGTTTTTAAGTCAAATATTCTCAGAGAAAGATTTTTATGCTGATCTCCTTGTTGCCATGATTTGCAAATTCATGAGTGTTCCATATTTTTCTATACTGAAACAAAGAAAATTAAAAACACTGGGCTTGGGGCACACAAACTATTATTTCTGTTGCACACGGATCCCAAGCACTCATAACAACTCTACAGGAAATTAAAGATTATTCTGAACCATTTTATAAAGCATACCTAAGTAATTTACTTAAACTTAAAGAATTCTCAAACTCTAACATAAACCCAAGCCCCAAAGACATCCTGAGAGACCATACACAAACAGCCTTACTTTGCCAGCCACTCAGCAGCAGCCTTGTTGTCTGTAGACTGGTGTTTGCTGAGTGTGTCTGTTGGCTCTTCTCTCTTCAGCCGGGCATAAGGGTGCTTTGGACAATGGCGGTTTGCATGGGTGAATCTGCTTAGGCAGCCTTTAAAACACAGAAGGAAATGCTCACCACCAGAACGTGAACATTCACACATACAAAATATGTCCAGCTTCAATATATACAAAGGAAGGCAGAGAGATGCTGAATTCTCTAACCATACAAGCTTCTATCGTTACATCCATGGAATCCAATGCCCCCCCTTAAAAAAAAAAAATATATATATATATATAAAAATATATATAAGATTTATTTATGGGCTGGAGAGATGGCTCAGCGGTTAAGAGCACTGTCTGCTCTTCCGAAGGTCCTGAGTTCAAATCCCAGCAACCACATGGTGGCTCGCAACCACACGGTGGCTCACAACCATCAGTAACAAGATCTGACTCCTTCTGGGGTGTCTGAAAACAGCTACAGTGTACTTACATATAATAAATAAATAAATCTTTAAAAAAAAAGATGTATTTATTTAGTGTATGTGAGTATACTGTAGCTGTCTTCAGACACACAAAAAGAGGATATCAGATCCCATTACAGATGGTTGTGAGCTACCATGTGGTTGCTGGGAATTGAACTCAGAACCAGTGTTCTTTACCGCTGAGCTATCTCTCCAGCCCCCACAACACCCTATGCCCTTTCTAACCATGGTGCACATATACACATATGGTAAACACATACTCATAAGATAAATTTTAGATACTAGCAAAACAAGGGTTTTCTAATGAGTCAGGCATGGTGTTACACATCTTTGATTCTGGTATTCAGGAGGCAGAGACAGGTGGATTTCTTTTGAGTTTGAAACCAGCCTGGTTTAATAGAAAGTTCCAGGCCATGCAATACTACACAGTGAGACCCTGTTTCAGAAAGAAACAAAAAAGTTTCCTCTCATATGTGGAAACTAAAAATAAATAGCCTGTAAACATTTATAAGATTTAAAATAAAGGGAAAAAAACCTACAAAAAAGGGGGACAGGACTATATTGAAATGTATGTGTGTGTGTATGTGTGTGTGTGTGTGTATTTATACTTTTTTGGAAATTGTGATTAAACCAACCAACCAACCAAAAAACCAACCAACCAACCAACCAACCAACCAACCAACCAACCAACCAACCATTTAAGAGGGCCAGCAAGATGGCTCACTGAGTAAAGATGTTGCCACCAAGCCTGATAACCTAAATTTGATCCCTAGAATGTAAGTCCCCTTATTGCCACACACTCAAATTGATGGATGTAAAAATGGGTCCTTTTAAGAAAATATACACGGGGCTGGGGAGATGGCTCAGAGGTTAAGAGCACTGACTGCTCTTCCACAGATCCTGAATTCAATTCTCAGCAACCACATGGTGGCTCACAGCCATCTGTAATAAGAGCTGATGCCCTCTTCTGGTGTGTCTGGAGAGACAGTATACTCACATAAAATAAATAAATCTTTAAAAAGAAAAGAGAAAAAGAAAAGATACACTTACTCTAGTTAAATAGTTTACCAACCAAAATAAAAGCCTACTTCAAAGGTTACATTTATTATGAATTTTTCCACTTTTTTTTTTTTTGGTTTTTTCGAGACAGGGTTTCTCTGTGGAGTCCTGGCTGTCCTGGAACTCACTCTGTAGACCAGGCTGGCCCCTGCCTCTGCCTCCCAAGTGTTGGAATTACAGGTGTGCACCACCACGCCCAGCTTTTTTTTTTTTTAAATTTTTCCACTTCTTAAAGCTTGGGCTGGTTGTGTAGCTCAATGAGAATATTTTTCTACCATGTGTAAAGGTGTGGGCTCAATCCATAGCTAGGGGATAGGGAGCTTAAGTTTTATAAAAGCTTATCAAAATTTTTCTCTTATCAAAAGATCTAAGTAAATCTATCAGCTGATTACTAAAACTCTAAGTAAACTTACTCTAACTACTAGCTGGTTACTAGCTATTTCTAAAATATCACCTTAACACCATACCATTTTCTGAACAGACAAAAGGCTTCTCTCCGGTGTGAAGACGTTGGTGGGTTTTGAGCTGTCCACTTTGAACAAAGGCTTTTCCACAGTCTGGATAGTCACACAGGTAAGGTCTCTCACCTAAGATAGACATCATAAATCAGACATCAGGGAGCAAGAAGGGGCAGGAGGAAAATCCTCTTCACGTAAGTCAGAACCCACCATTCCCCACCAAAAAGCAACTGAGTACAGTGGCTGATTTTTAAAACTTCAAAGTAATAGTGGCAATATAAGAAAATATAAGGCAATTTATATGAACATTATTAAACCTAATTAAATAACATTAATTCGCAAATTAAGTACTAAATCAAGTTTTAATCAAGTATCACATCTAGCCATTTCTACAACATTGTCATCTTACCTGTATGAGTCCTTTTGTGAGCCTGGAGTGATTTCTCCCTCGGAAATACCCTGTTACAGATGTTACAGCGAATCCTGCTAGATGAATGCTCTCCTTCATTTATTAAATCCCGAACAGTGTCTGCTCTGGGCCTTCCACGTCGGATTCCATCCTGTTAACATTGTTTATAAACTTTAATATAATTTCCTGGAATCATTAAAGCAGCATAAGACACAAACTGAATAGCATCAGCAAGAACTGTAGAATTAGTGGCTCTAGTACCCCACCTCTCTACAGATAACAGAAAACTACTAAAATCAGCAGTCTTAACTCCAAAAATACTAAATCAGCAAACACCCCTAAAGCACTTTCACTTGTCCATTCTTTTTTTTACCTAGTAGCAAATCTTCAAAAGGTTTCTGTTCTTAGTGTGTTCCCACTTGCAGAGAACCTATTCTGCTATGACCTGGGGGACTGACACAAGGCACTTATCTTTACCTCATCTAATCTAGATTATCTCTCAGGACATAAGACTATTTAGAAGGCATTGTTCACAAACAACTTGCTGCTCTTTAAACCAAAAAATTGGGTTCACCTAAAGCAAGCAGACATAGGAAAAGCCTGTGGGAAAGTCAGGGAGAAGATTTTACAGAAAATGAAGCATGTGCCTCAGTAAATCCTGAACCCAGTCAGAAGCTCTACCCAAAGAAAGTGGAGGCTATGGCAGAGATGGCAACAGCTGGGTAAGGAAAACAAAGTGTGTGTCCTGTCCGTGCTCCCAACCCCACCCCCTGCTCTAATAAGGCATTTGCCTATGCCAGTGGCCTGGAGCTTCATCTTAATATTCTGCACTAAAAAGGGACATCAATAAGAGGAGATAGATGAGCTACACAGAAGTAGTTTTAACAGGCTTACCCACTGAAGCTAAGGTAATTCAAAATACATTCTTATAAGTTTAAAAGACAAATAAAAAAGTTCAGGGTACACTTCAAAATATTAATTTAATATTACATAAATTAAAAAAAAAACTGAGAAGGCCACACATGTAGTTGTAGTTGTACAAGCCTTTGATCCCAGTACTTGGGAGGCAAAGGTAGGTGGGGTTCGCTGAGAGTTCAAGGCCAGCCAAGACTTTACAGCAGAAACCTTGTCTTTAAAAAAAAAGAAACAACAAAAAACATCAAGAAGCTATTATGACATATGCCTGTAAATCCCTGCACTGAGGAGCTGAGGCAGGATGATTGCAAGTAAGTCTGAGGTCTGCCTGGGCTACAAAAACCAATTTGAGGACAGTCTGAGCTACATAGTGAGTCTACCTCAAAAAACAAGTAAAAAAAATCCCAAGACAACTTGAATAGCTAATAGCGTAACAACATGGTCACAAATGTATTACACTTATTTAATATTCAAGCAAACGAGTAAACTGGGAAGTCTGTACTATCTTCTCTAACCTAAAATAAGCATTTTTTTTTAAAAAAATTCCTTTTATGTTTTCCAGGTAAGTTGTTACATCCATAGGTTATATGAAAAAAAGGACAATGCTACTAGTGTTACGCACAGCTAAGAGATGTCACTGTTCTCCATATAAAAAACCTATAGGTTTCCAAAGCTTAAATCTTAGCCTTATACCTATCTAACCAAATCTCTTTCAGTAAAATTTTTCTCTTTGAAAGAAGTTCATGCCAGGAATGGTAGCACACATATTTAACTCCAGTGCTATGGATCTGTGAATTTAAAGCCAGCCTGGTCTAATGAGTGAGTTCCAGGACATCCAGGGCTACACAAAGAAACCCTGTCTCAAAAAATAAACAAACAAACATACAAAAGAAAAAAAAGAAAAATTAAATTACCCACTATTTTCTTTGATACCAGAGAAAAATAAAACATGCCAAGTTGTAAGAGATGCACAAATTGTGTGTGTGTGTGTATATATATATATATATATATATATATATATAAATTATAGGCATAAATACAACATACTTGCCACATGTAGGTAATAATAGTTAAATAAATGCATTCTTTTAATTAAGGAAAAAGATTGGAAACAATCATCTAATGTTCCAAAAAAATGAGCTGTATCTATATATGTGTGCATGCCTGTGTGTGCATATCTAGAAGCCAGAGATCAATGTCAGGTGTCTCCTCTCTCTCCACCATATTTTTTGAGACAAGGTCTCTCACTGAACCTAAAGCTCACCATTTCTACTAGGCTGGCTGGCCAGAGGCCTTGAGATCTGCTTGTATTTCTATACCCTCACTCTTTCTCTCACTGTGTTTATAGATGTGCTTCAGACGGTTTTTATGTGGATGCTGAATGCTAAAGCTCTAAACTCAGGCCTTCATGCTCATGTAGCAAACATTTTGGATCCTGAGCCATCTCACCAGCCCCAATATTACTTGAACAGGCCATTCTCATTTTGATCTTTTTTGTTGTTGTTGTTGTTTTGTTTTTTGGATTTGGTTTTTTCTAGACAGGGTTTCTCTGTATAGTCCTGGCTGTCCTGAACTCACTCTGTAGACCAGGCTGGCCTCGGACTCAGAAATCCACCTGCCTCTGCCTCCCAGAGTGCTAGGATTACAGGTGTGAGCCACCACTGCCCGGCTCATTTTGATCTTAACAAGAAAAAAAACATGTCTCTAGGCATGTTCATCAGCATCCAATAATTTTATCTGCAGACTGAAGGACAAATCTTGTCAAGACTACTGACTCAAAGAAAAAAACAATGTCAACATGAAATTTTGGATGATTACACCACTAAAAACTTTTGCATACAGAATCTCCCAACCTCTAGACAATAGAGGTAATTATATGAATATATATGATTATATGAAGACAGAAGACCTAAAAAGTCCTTCAATGTTTTTGACAAATTCAAATAAAAGGCCTAACTTAGCATTTCTATTGTGTAATAAGACACCATAAGCCATAGAATCAAGCCAGTAAACAGCATTCTTCATGGCCTCTGCATCAGGGCCTGCCCTCCAGGTTCCTGTCTTGCCTTCCCTCAGTGATTCCTTCCAAGTTGGTTTTGGTCATGATGTTTTATCACAGCAATAGAACCTATCTAAGATAAAGTAAAATAAATCAGGAAGGAGGAGAAAAAGGAAGAAGAAAAAGAAATAGCAGCAGCAGCAGATGATGATCTTCAGAAATGTTTGTGAGCCTTGATGAGGGAGTATGAGTCATATATTCCTCCTCACATTTGGGTCTGGATCCAAACTCCCTATGCTGCTCAGATCTGCTTACTTCCCACCTGATCTGTATTCACAACTTTCCAAGTCTCTACTTCAATACTCAATGTCAAGCTATGTGCCTTTATATAAAGCATCTCAACTGATATGGATAAGCTATAAATAAGTTATATATACTTATATCAACTTAATATTTTAAAAGTTAATCTCTAAAAGTCCATTTACATGTGTGCATATGGGAACAATATAATCTAGAGTAAGAACAAGAGTTCTGCTGGAGTCAGAAGTTCTGCTACCTGTCATTTGACCTTTATCTTGGGGACTCTTTTTCTCATTCTCAGCAGGTAAACAATATTTGATGAATTAAAAAATCCAGAGTGCTCAATAGACAGCCTGGTAGTTTAATCCTAACATTACAAAGTGCCCACTCACTGGGCAGTGGTGGCGCACACCTGTAATCCCAGCACTCTGGGAGGCAGAGGCAGGAGGATTTCTGAGTTTGAGGCCAGCATGGTCTACAGAGTGAGTTCCAGGACAGCCAGAGCTATACAGAGAAACCCTGTCTTGAAAAAACCAAATCCAAAAAACCAAAGTGCCCACTCAATTCCAGGTAATAAATGGTAGCTACTATGCTAACAGAATAAGTGTTTCTTTTCTTTCTTTTTTTTTTTTTTTTTTTTTTTTTTTGGGAGGGTGTTCAAGATAGGGTTTTTCTGTGTAGCCCTGGCTGTCCTGGAACTCACTCTGTAGACCAGGCTGGCCTCGAACTCAGAAATCCGCCTGCCTCTGCCTCCCAAGTAGAATAAGTGTTTCTATGATGATCAAAGTCACAATATACAAATCAATTATGTGAAAGACTATAGGCAATCTAGATGTTGGATATTAAAAGTGGATACAGGTCAGGCAGGGGCAGGCTTTGTGCCCTACAGCATCCATCATGAATGCAGTCTGAGCAGGGAGTACAGGGGCACAGACATCAGGATACAGTACCCAGGAAGACAAGGATGCTAGAGCTGTTCTTGATCTCTCCTAAAATTCAACCACAAAAGATAATGTTATATATACAAATAGTGCTAAGTGATCTTGAAATGAGGGTCCAAAACATGCTAGCAGGTGATCGACATTCTTTATCCACTCAGTGTAGGGTAAGGACAAACAAAAGAACAGCAGAAAGCTGACATAGGGTGTGTACAACTCAGATGTTAATACCTCCCCTGGGAGTCATAGCAACAAGCAGAAATAAACATTGCTCTCACTCACAGCTGTTAGTGCCTCAGAGTGAAATAATGAAGGGTGATGGGAGCACTCCTGACACTGGCTACACTATACACTTATCTCCTGGAAAGAGCAGACTCAGCAGTCAAGCATCATCACTCACCCAAAGCCTAGATCATCACCGTAAGAACTTTTGAGTCAAAACAACGTAAAGGGGGCTGGACTCCCTCTCCCTCTTTACACCAACAGCATCTTGACCATAAATAAAGTCATTTTCTCAAATAAAGGCATATTCGTGTTCTCTAGTTTAGAATCTTAGGATTTAGATGAACTTCTGGAGTGACACTTGAATCACTTCACTAATTAAAAAACTAGACTCTTATCAAATCAATTCTGAAAATTAAGTGTTCTATGAGAAGGGGAAAATATACATACATATCAGCCCTTTCATTTCCACATTACTTCTGGTATATTTCCCTTTGAAAGAGGTAAAAATGTAAAAATAAAACTCAAGCTTATGCACTATGAGAACATTTACACAGATCTATGTAAAGATAAGTCTGATTCAAGCCAAAAAAAAGCACACACCTATGATTAAGCCAGCTTGGTCTACAGATTGAGTTCCTGGACAATCAAGGCTACACAGAGAAACCCAGTCTGGAAAAACATAAATACAAAACATTGGTTCTCACCCTATGGGGCCGAGACCCCTTTGGGGGTTAAACGACTCTTTCACACGGATCACCTAAGATCATTGGGAAACACAGATATTAACATTATGATTCATAACTGTAGCAAATTTACAGCTATGAAGTAGCAACGAAAATAACTTTATGGTTGGGGTTACCACAACTGGAGCTGTATTATTATAGGGATACTGCATTAGGAAGGTTGAGAACCACTGATTTACAATGGCTTTTTTTTTTTGATAATCCAAAAATCAAATTGAGTTAAAACTAAGATTAAATCATGGGCAAAGGGAGCAGAGAGATGGCTCAGTGGTTAAAAGCACTCGTTGCTCTTTCAAAGGACTTGAGCTAGATTCCCAGCACCCTCAAAGTGGTTCATAAAACTAACTTCAGTTTCGGGCATACACATGTGCAGACACATAAATTAACTACAACTTTAAAAAGTCAAATACAAAAACCTTCCACCATTTAACTGCACAATGTATTTTCTAAGGACTAAAAAATTAATACAAAAGTTATAGATATATCTAAAGTACCTAAGATGACATGTTAGGAGGGGATACCTAAAGCCAGCAACAATAGCTATTCCTTACACCAACACAGGTACTACGTAGTACTAACATCTCTACCGTTCTTTCAAATATGCACTGTGGTGCAAGTTTCAACTTTACTGCTCTATAATAATACCACTAGTTAAGTACCTACTTCTTCACCCAAAAATTTCAACATTCTGGCTACTGACCATACATAATGTCACCAAACTTGCTTCAATTTATAAACTAAGCATCCCTTAATCCGCTGGGTAATTTGCTACTCTTGTAGCAAATTATGTTATTCAGGCATTCAACCAACAAAAGAAAACTGCGTATTTATCTTGCAATAACATTTATTCGACACACAGATTTACCGATACTTTCTTGAGCATTGATGAATGTAAAGTAGTAAGTCTAGCCCCATAAACACAGTCCGGGGTCCTTCCGAGCAGTCACTGTGTACCAACACTTCCACTAGCTAGCTAGCTATACATAGTTTTCAGGAAGACGCTTTAACAACCCCCCACCCCCCAACCCTCAGCAGCTCAGGATGTGAAGTGTATAGTAGGACGTCGCTAGTCTTGAATTCCAGCACTCGGAAAAGTGGAACTCTGATAGTCCCAGGCCAGTCAGGGACACAGAAAGCTACCTAGCCCCCGCACCAATATAGGCTGGAGCCAAAAGTTCACAACCTTTCTTTCCACATCTAAGGCCGAGGCTGCGCGGCTAGAAGCACAGCAGTGCAAGGCATCTGGACACAGCGAGCCTCCCCCTCATCATCCCGCTGCACCTGCTGCCCTCAGACCAACCTTCGCGCCGCACCCATCACATGACCGCCTTGCGCCCCCCCCAAAAGTCCGGTTTTGGCGCGCGGCAGTGACGTCAGCGTCCTGTCAGCCACCGCCCCCGCCACCCCGCTTTTCCTACCCGGCCCCGCCCCGCTAGCGAGCCGCGCCGTTAACGGGCCCCAGGCGGCCCCGTGCCTTGGCCGCCCGAGCCACTCACCTTGAGGTGGCCGCTGTCTGGGCTGCTTGCCTCCTCCTCGTCCTCCCCGCCCGACACGGCGGCCACCGAGGCGGAGGACGGCGGCGCACCCCGCAGCGTCGGGAGTTCAGCCGCCGCGGGCAGTCCGGCCGAAACGACTCCGCCCGCCGCCCCCGGGCTGAGCGTCACGTTATGCGCGTTCTCACCCCAGCGCCACGGGTACACCATGAAGTCGCTGAAGCCGGGGCTAGTGGGGACGAGCGGCGGCGGCGGCTCGGGCTCCCCAACGCTGCTGCACGGAGGCGTTGCCGGCGTGGTCCTGATGACCGATACCAATACGCGCTTCGGGGAGTCGTGGCAGAAGATGACCGGCGGCGGCTCCGCCATGGGTGCCGGGGCGCCGCGGATCATGCTGGCTCGTCTGCAGCCCTCGCGCTCTCGGCCCGAGCTTGCCTTGCTCGCCCGCGCTGCTACGTCTCGGCGCCTTACAGCCGCCGGCTCATGGCAGGCGGCTCCGGACGATCAGGCTGCAGCAGCGTTGCTGACAGGAAAACGGGACGCGAGGCGCCGAGTCCCCTTGAATAACAACCTGCCACCGCGGTCCCTACTTCGGCTTTTCCCGCGTTACATTTCGCGCCTGGGCGGAACCAGTCACCGCGAGGACCTTGCGGCTGGCCACCGCGACGATTGACAGGTCGCGAGAGCCAATAGCCGGGTCCAGGCTGTGTTCCGTCCGGAGGGGGCGGAACCAATTCGAGCGCGGGTCCTTTCTGCCACGTCATTGGCCGCCGCTCTCATACTTTTTTTTTTTTTTTTTTTTTTTTTTTTTTTTTTTGTCTTGAGGGCCAACACTGTTCGAAAGTCTGTAGGAGCGCGCGTCTCGTTCAGACACACCCGTCGGGAGCCCCACCCTGGCACTCCTGCAAAGGTGGGGGGAAGAAGGAGGCTGTTGATTGGAGGAGCTGCGGGAAGGGGCGTGGTGGTTGATGGTGGGCGGGGCGGGAATACTGGGTTCCGCCCCCACCAAAAGAAGAAGGGTCGAAAAGAGGGTAGGAGTTTGCAGATTGGAGAAGTTGGTGGGGAGCAGTGGTGGTCACTGCTGGGCAAGAGGGCCCTCCCCATCGCTCTACCCAACCTCTACCCCCTCCCTAACCCTAACGCTGTGGCTATAGGGCGCTTTCCGCGCGCAGACAGTTTAAAGGGCTGAGGCCGCGCCTGTCCCTCCCCTCCCTCCGCTGAGCTACGCGCCAGCAGGGCACCGGTTCTTTTGTTTTTGTTTTGAGACAGGGTCTTTACACAGCCCTGGCTGCCCTGGAACTCCCTCTGTAGGGACCAGGAGGTCCTCGAAGTCAGAGATCCCGTGAGCCCCCCCCCCCCCCCCGCGCCCATTCCCAGTGCTGGGACTAAATAGGTGCGTCACCACGCCTGCCTAAGGGCATGGGTTCTTAATGGAGTCCCGTGACCAGCCTTGCTTCAGGGTTCCCTGACTCCTGGCGCTTGCTGCCTGACTCAGAACCGCGGTGGGGCGCACCAGCGACCACTCGCACATTAGGCAGCTCCCGGTCGGCCAGACTTGCCTGCAGTGTTTCCCAGGCAGTCTGATGCTGGTAGCGGTTCAAAGATTTTTTTAAATCTATTTAGCGGCTAAAGGATAGAACTGGTAACGAACTCATTTGCTTGCTGTGTTTCCCAGGCAGCCTGTTCCTAGTAGAGGTTCAGTAAAGGTTTTTATATCCAGTGGTTAAGCGATATCCAGTGGTTACGCGATAGAACTGGTAACTAAACTCCATCAAATACAAAGCTATACCTATATTTCGCCACCAGAGTTTTGTTTTAGAGGCAACTGCCTAAGTTAACAAAGCAGCCAATAGTGTGGGCCTTATTTTTAACTACATCTTTATTTTGGGTAAATAAACTATACCTAGCAAGATACCTAAATCATTTGACTAAATAAAAAGTAACGGGAACAGAAGTGAAAATATTTCAAAAAGATACATTGAGTAATTTGTATCTTTGAAGTGGGACAAGTGAAAGTATCTTTTCAAAAAATAGAGAACAAAGCGGCCAAAGAAATGGCTCCATGGTTAAGAGGACTTGCTGCTCCTCCAGAAGTCTTGGGTTCTATTCACAGTTCCTAGTGGTGGTTGCATATGACTCCAATCCCAGGTGATCTGCTTCCCCTTGTAGTTTCCTCTGATAATGTATGAACATGATACACATAAATTCAAGGAAGCCAAACACTCATATACACATTTAACATTTTAAATTGTATTTCTTTCCTGGAGGCTGGTGGGTATTTACTGTATGTGTGTGGGGAAAATACAGTCTGTTATTTTAAGTCAATCTGGAAACTGAAAGTTCAGCTTTTGTTTCTCACAATGGAATAAAATTATAAACCGACAGAATCCTTACTACACTGTTTCAAATCCACTAAAAGGGAACTATAAATAATCTGATAGTTGAACCCACAGGTTAAACACTGGCCAATAGTTACTATTCAACACTCACCTGCTTGAGTGCAAGATGAATCACCCAGAAAGCAGAACACTGACAATGTTTCTAAAAATTACCCTTGATGAAGGGTAACCTGGCAACTCCACTTGCTTCCAGCCATAAGAGAATGAAAAACATGCCAGGAATGTGGTGAGTTTGATTCTGGGAGAACTGAAGTCACTCTCAACTGCTTCTTGCTCTGCTTTCATGCCATCAGGGGGCTATATGCAATGTGTTCTTATGTTCCTGATGTCTATGTTCTGCCCTAGATATAATTAAGCCTAAGGATGTACACTAACTCTGAAGACACTAAAACCCATCACAGGCGAGCAGTGGTCTCCTGCTGAGACTAAAGACAGGGTGGTGGTGCAGGCCTTTACTCCCAGCAGGTGGCAGAGGCCAAGGCAGGCAGACCTTTGCTCTGAATTTGAGGCCAGCCATGGGCTACAGCTACAAAGAGAAACACTGTCTCCAAAAACTAAAACCAAGCCAACAAAAGACCATCTTCACCATTTCAGTGTTCAAAATGTAGTCCCTTGGGGTTGTGGCTTAGTGGTATACCTAGGCATGTGTTGTAAGGTTTAGGACTCAATCCTCAGACCCCCTATGGAAAAAAAACCTTCTTGATAAAAGTCTATATGTCAAACCTTTTACAATGTATCTTAAAGCCTTAAAATGAAAGTAAAGAGGGGCTTTCAACTTGAACATGTAATATATCAAGAAGCATGACTCTCTTGCTATCAAAGCAATTTTTATCCTGTGTGAGACACAAAACATAATTTAAAAATACATAGAGTGGGGGCTGGAGAGATGGCTCAGCAGGTAAGAGCACTGACTGTTCTTCCGAAGGTCCTGAGTTCAAATCCCAGCAACCATATGGTGGCTCACAACCATCTGTAATAAGATTTGATGCCCTCTTCCGGTGTGTCTGAAGACAGCTACAGTGTACTTAATAATAAATAAATACATCTTTAAAAAAAATACATAGAGATTTACTGTCACATCTAAAAATGCACATGAAGCAGCTCTGAAAATGGAAGCTGAAGGGCTGGAGAAATTGTTCAGAAACACTTGCTGCTCTTACAAAGGGCCTTGGTTTGATTCCCAGCAATGCATGTCTGGTAGCTCACAACTGCCTGAAACTCCAGTTTCAGGGAAACTGACATCCTCTTCTGAACTCAGGGACACCAGCATATACACATAAATATGTATGACTTTCATTGAGTCCCCAGTCTACAAACATCCCTCTTTTCATTAATCCTGAGCAATTTTATAGGATCCTTACTAGGTTCTAATAAAGTCCCTGAATTAAAGGACCTATTTAAAAGTAATTTTCTAATTTACAACAAATATTATCTTCTGCTTTTGAAACACTACACAGTTCATGTTTGTGATATTTAGAGGCATTTAATAAAGGCTAACAAAGTACCACCATATCTGTGAGGTGTCTAGTAAATGGAACATGGAAATTAAGTAGAATGAGGCACATAATACTTTATATACTTACACCTACAGGAATGAAATCACTACCTTACATCTAAACAGACTATTACCCCCCCCCCCAGCCAAGAGTCTATGAAGAACAGCACACAAACCTTGATTTTATAACCTAGTCCAATTTAAAGAACCATCCAGTAAAAGAAATACAGGCTAACTTTGTTACTTTATTTTCTGGGAAGATCTGAGAAGTCAGTTTCAAAGCAAAGGATAGAGAAAGGACAAGTGGGAGAAGGGAGAGAAAACCAATGCTATTTGTCCTAATTCGGTTTAACTATCAACTTGACACAGTTTAGAAGCACTTGAGAAGGGAGTCTCAATTGAGAGTCCAGATGAGATTGCCTGAGGCAATTCTGTGGTGGATGTCTAAGCTGTCAGAAGCACTATTCCCTGGGGAGGTGTTCCTGGATTGTATAAGAAGGTTAGCAAAACAGCAGTCCATGAGTAAACCAGCAAGTACCATTCCTCCATGATCCTTCTTTCAGGTTCTTGCTTTGAATTCATGCCCTTGGTTCTCTCAATGATAAACTATGACCTGGGAGTGAGTATAAGATGAAAGAAACCTTTTTCTCCCCTAAGTTGTTTTTTTGATCAGAGTGTTTTAGCACAATAACAGGGAGGGATCTTGATCATTGTTCATATCACAACATTAATGTAAAAGGCAAGTTCCGTTGATTAAGAAGTGGCTTCTTCCCCCCCTCCTTTGGCTGGGCAGTGGTGGCACATGCCTTTATCCCCAGCACTTGGGAGGCAGAGGCAGGCAGATTTCTGAGTTTGAGGTCTCTCTATACAGAGAAACCCTGTCTCAAAAAAAAAAGTTGCTTTTTAAAGATATATTTGTATGTGCATTGATATTGCCTGCATGTATATCTGTGTGAGGGTGCCAGATTATCTGGAACTGGAGTTACAGAGACTTTTTTTTTTTTTTTTTTTGGATTCGAGACAGGGTTTCTCTGTATAGCCCTGGCTGTCCTGGAACTCACTCTGTAGACCAAGCTGGCCTCAAACTCAGAAATCCACCTGCCTCTGAATCCCAGAGTGCTGGGATTACAGGCGTGTGCCACCACCGCCTGGCTAAGTTACAGACACTTGTGAGCTGTCATGTGGATACTAGGAATAGAACCCTGGTCTTCTGGAAGAGCAATTGGGGCTCGTAACTGCTGAGCCATCTCTCCAGCCCCAAGCAGCAGCTTATTAAATTATGATTCAGCAAACTTCTGTAGAATTTGTTGTCAGCACCCTAGCCCCAATCTACCATATGACAATAGACTAAACCTCTAAAACTGTCAGCAAGCCTCAATTAAGTGCTTTCAGAAGAACTACTGTGGTCATGGTATCTCTTCACAACAATAGGGCATTGGCTAAGACAGACACTGTGAGGGCTCAACAAAAGCAATAAAAATATTTAAGAAAGTCATACACTTACAAATCAATAGAGCTAGAATACAAATTAGTAGTAAAAAGAGGACTGACTGGCTGGACAGAGGTACTTTCAAAAGTGGATGAAGGGGGTCAAAAAGATTTTAATGATGGTGTGCAAAATTTTAAGGTTGCTAAATGGAATTCTACATTTACAACAGGAGACTTGGAGGCTGAAGGATATATACCCTTAGTGGTAAAGAGCATGTGTCACCCTTGCAGAGGACTCAAGTTTGGTGCTGAGAACCCACATAGTGACAACTATCCTTGACTCTAGTTCCAAGGGATCCTACACCCTCTTTTGTCTCCGTGGGTACCAAGCACTCACATGATATACATACATACACATACATACATACACATGCAGGCAAAAACTCATACACAAAAAAATTTAAATCTAAAAAATTCAACGGGAGACTTTGTAATATATAAATTATACCACCCCTTGGAAACCACTAATTTACTTTCTGTCTATATGAACCTTATAATTTCTATTTCCCACAAATATACTCTTATTGCCTTTTGGCATATTATGTCTGGCTCCTTTTATTTAGTATGATGTTAGAGAAATACAGCTGGATAAATAGCTCTATAATTAAGAGTGCTTACTGTTCTTGTAAAAATCCAAAGTTTTATTTCCCATAGACACAAGCAGATGGCTCACAAGCCTTAACTTCAGGCCCAAAGGATCTAAAACCCTCTTCTGGCTTTTGCAAGCACACAGATGCACATAGACACACACATAAAAGTTCTACCCATCACTTGCTAAGCATTAGATAGCTTCCAAATTTGGGCTATTATTAATAATGTCACTGTCTTCTGTATATAGGTTTTTATTTATATATGAATTAGAGTTGCATGTTTTCATTTCTGACTCCTTTTCTCCCTGATTCTATTGAATTTCTAAATCTTCTAAATTTAGCCTCCAACATGTGTACATGAAGCAGAAGGCCATATGGAAGCTATGAAGTTTAATTTTGGGGGGAGTTGTACTGTTTCTTTTCCTAATCCTCACACCACTTTATATCCCACCAACAATCTATGCAGGCCTCTTCACATCTTTACTAATATGTGCTTTACTTTCCTTCAAACAATGACAGCCATCCCAGGGATCCCCTAACCAAGCTGGCTAGGGAGATGAGCAATATTGGCAAGTTCTAGGTTCGAGTAAGATGCCCTATTTTAAATAAGGTGCAAGAGGAATTGAGAATAATTCCCGATCTCAAACTTGGACCTTCCCAGGCACTTGCCCACAGGTGCATACATCCATACACATGTGCCGAAACATGTAGCCATGCACACCACACAAACATGAAAATGAGGGAAAATACAATGGAAAAATAGGAAAGTTATCCTTAAAAGTGTGTCAGACTGTCACACATGGCTTTCATTTCCATTTTCCTTACAGCTTATGCCACTGAACACCTTTTCATGGTTTTTTTTTTATTTATAAACCTGTGGGATAATAATACTGAAACTCTCTAGTTTTATTAGGCTTTTTATTTAATTTCATGTATTCCAAATACTACCCTAGTATTAAAGATTTTCAAATATTTTTCTTTCACCCTATGGGTTGTCTTTAGATCTCTTTAGTAGTTTACTTTGATGACTGGATCCTAAATTTGATAAAGTGTAACTTGCTTGTGCCTTTGATGTCATATTTACAAAGTTATTCTTTCTACAGTTTTGATCTCTAAAAATCAATCATCAGTAATAAAAACCAAGTCTCTTTGGAGAAATAGCTGATGCTAAGACCAGTCCAGGAAATGTATACAAGATTTGCCAGAAGTAAATAATTATTGTTACTTATACACACACACACTCTCACATGTACACACAGCCTTCATTATGTATCAGAGCAACAGAGGAGCCAATGAAAAAACTCTTGTGACTACAGTGACATGAGCAACAGAATAATGTAGTACTGGATTGCATTCACATATAATGTAAATGCCTTGAGTGTACACTACATACCAAATCATTGGATTTGTGGGTGTGAAAGAAGGAACTCCTGACTTGATTTCTGGAAATTTGTTCCTCTGCTGGTAGTGCTGTCTGGAGAGACTATGGGGTTTTTGGGGGAGGGCCTTTATGTAGGATATATTCCCTTGCCTGATTCCTGTTTTGCTCTCTGCTTCATGGTCCACCATGATAAGACAGCCTCCACCACAGGCTCCCAATATGAACTGAGAGCTTTACCAAGTCTTCTTGCTAAGATGGACTAAATGCCTCTGATACTGGACACCAAATAAATCTTTGCTTAAGTTGTTTCTGTCTGGTATTGTGGGTGCAGCAATGCAAAGGTAACTAAAACTATGGATTTACCTATCTCTGACATCTTCTAACCTTTCTTCACACAATGGTCCAAGGTTCATCTGTTCTGTAGTGTGTGCTAACACTTGTTCTTTTTCTGACCTCACCCCCCAAACCTAGCTGCTGCTGTACCACATTTTATTTATCCATTACCCAGTTAATGAGCATTTGGATTGTTTCTTCCTCCTGGCTATTGTGAATAGCACCTTTGAGAATAATACAAGTTTTCATCTAAATACCTGTTTCCAATTTTGGCTAGAAAATACAGGCACTAATCTTTAGTTCAAAGAAAGAAATGGCCAACTATCTTAAAATCTCTAGCCATCTGACAATTTACTGAGAACCTATGAGCTTCCTGAATGGCAAGCCCAGGAAATTACAATTTGAGACAAAAATCACTTTCGATTTTTTTGCACAGAGAAGTGGGACAACGGTAAAACTCAGACCTTTTAATACCTGTCTTTAATTATTCCTTTCACATGTACTATGAAGTGAAAACTACTTGGGAGAGAGGAAGGGAACTAGCAGGTAGGGATGGCATTATGGAAAGGGGCAATGAGGAGGTGGGGGGACAGTTTAGAACAAGTGTAGTGACATATACATGCATATATGCACACATATAAACACACACATATACCATAAGAATCATTACTTTGAATGCTAACTTACAAAATTAATTTTCAGGAGAGTGATGGCTCAGAGAGCAAAGGCACTTGCCAACAAGCATGTCATCTAATTTGGAGTTTCATTCCCCAGAAGCCAGGCCTTAACTGAATGTCTCAAAAGAAAAACCGCTATCTAAACCTCACCCTGTCCACTCCCGCACTCATCACAACATCACAGTGGGTCTGGGAGTTGTTTCTTTGCGCTTCAATGGGCTGTTTTGGTCTCCTGACTCTGTCACACCTCTTGAAGCTCAAGTCTCTCCAAGCTTCTTGACTGGGTCAGCTCACAGCTGAGAACGCTGCCTCTCCTCTAGGCACTTTCCCTCAGTCTACAGCTCTCCCCTAGACACGCAAGTCGCTGAAAGGCTCGTGACTAGGTCACTTGGGTGAAGTGTGGTAGTGCGCAACCAGGCTCCCCTCTGGTGCACTGAGATAGAGAACACAGGCAGCCTCCCTGTGTTCCTCGTGGTAGCTCCACCCCAGCATACTACCACGCCCACAGGCCATAGAGTGGGAAGGATAAAGTGGGGCGTGACGTCACAGACACCGGCAGCCCATTGGGTCTCCGTGCGCGCCGGGGCCGAAGGGCGTGTCCACCAGCGCTCATTGGCTGGGGCGCTCAGGCGGGGAGGAGCCGACCGCGGGGCCGGGAGTGCGGCGGCGGCGGCGGCGGCAGCATGGGTCCTCGCCCGCGGCTTCGCTGAACCTCACTGGCCTGGGCTGCCCGCGGCGCCCGCAGCGGCGGCGTCATGAAGGGGGCCCTCGGGAGCCCGGTAGCCGCCGCGGGCGCCGCGATGCAGGAGACGTTCGGCTGCGTCGTGGCTAACCGCTTCCATCAGCTGCTGGACGATGAGTCGGACCCGTTCGACATCCTGCGCGAGGCCGAGCACCGGCGCCAGCAGCAGCTGCAGCGCAAGCGTCGCGATGAGGCGGCGGCAGCCAGTGGGGCCGGGCACCGTGGCGGCAGGAGCCCGGCTGTGGCCTCAGGACACAGGCCCGGCGCAGGCGGCCGCAGGGAGTCGCAGAAGGAGCGCAAGAGCCTCGCGGCGCCCGGCGCCCAGCAGCCAGACAGCCCTGGGGGCCCGCAGCCGCCAGGTACGCCGTGGGCACCGAGGTCACCCATCCAGCCGCTAGCTCGGGTCACGGGGACCTGTCCTGCGTGGGCGAATCAGAGCTGGGTGTCCTGATGTGCACAGGACCCGGGATCACCCTTCCAGGGGCCACCCTTCAAGATTATAATCCTCTCGGGGTCACGTTTCGTGGGATCACTCTCGGGAGCCACTTTTGAGGGATCATGACTATCCAGGGCCATCCTCCTGGGTGGTCACTTTCCCTGGTCACCCTGTCTCAGTGGAGGGGCCAGGGTTTCACTCTTGGTGGGCTCATCCCAGATGGGGGACAGTGAGGAGAGCCATGAATTTTGGTGGACAGAGGGGCTTTGATCACACTCCCTGGGTCCCTATCCACGAGGAGGGATCAGGAATCACCCTCCCTCGGGGTTGGGGGTTGTCCCTAGCCACCCGTTTCGGGTGGGCCGAGCTGGAGGTTCTTGATGGGCAAAAAGGCATCGCGTGACTCTTCTGGGGTCACCCTCCTGACATTCCTGGTTCCGTTGAGAAGCCGGGACTGACAGCCTGAGAGTTGCGCAGCTGGGATTCCCACATCTGCAGCTGACTGCATCCTTCATCCTCCCTGCCGGCCTCTGGGCCTCTGCGGGACTCAGCTCTGTAAGCGATGCACTGTTGAAACCTTCAGGGATCCCAGATTCTGGGCCTCGAAATCCAGGGAGGCCTGGGCACCCTTAGGTGTGGGAGCCCCGGGAAGGCAAACTTGAGCCCAGGATGAGTGGGGTGGGCTTGGGGTTCTGGCTTCTCTGCGCCTTAGCCCTTTTTTCCATCTTCATATAGTAGCCTCCAGGTGTTAGCTGACATGGATTGCAGAAGGAACAAATTGTGTGGGGCGTGTAATTTGTGATGGAATACTGTTTTTTTTTAGAATCGGTTTTAACCCTTGCAAGCAGAATGCTCAGTTACCCTTACTGCTAAAGCAGAAGGGGTCAGCCCTCCGCTGGGTGTACTGTCTGCGTGGGAGGCTGCTTCAGCTCTGGCTGTCACCTGAGCTGCGTCAAGGCTTTTGCAGCCAAGCTCTCACCAAATGAACGCCCTGTTTTCCCATATTGAGTTTATAGCCCTAAGGGTGGCAAGAAAGGTTATTGGAATTAGAGTGTAGTTTGACCACTGGGTAGGCAGGTGTTCATGTGGGCATTATTGCCAAGTCCTTACTAGAGAAAAACTGTCCGTTCAATCTCTGGCATCACATTTGAGGCTTTAGCTGGTACAGCTAGGTAATGTTTACCTTTACCTATAAAGTTCATTTGAGACATTGATTGAGATTCAGAAAATCATTAATGAAGATGGATACCTTAGTGAATTTAGGACTCCTTTTAAAATGGAAATGCACCATACTGTACATCTTGTATTGAGTTTCTCTTAAATGTATTTAGGAAAATGGGAAGGGAAGGAATTGAGAAAGACCAAATTTTTTACTATTTACTTTTTTACCAAGTGAAAATATACTAGCCTTTGGAAGTGTACCAGTTACTACTGTTAAAGTGTTGGTTTTGTTTGTTTTTTGAGACAGGGTTTCTCTGCGCTGTTCTGGGACTCTCTTTGTAGACCGATCTATCCTCTAACTCACAGAAATATTCCTGGATCTGTCTCCCAAGTGTTGAGGTTCCTGAGCGCTGAGATTAAAGGTGTGCACTGCCACACCTGGCTGAAACGTTGATTTTTAGCCTTTGTAAAATTAAAAATATTTGTGTTATGATGAACGAATGTGTTCCCCGAGTGATCTACTATGAGCTTGAGCCCCAGCTCTTGGTACAGAAATTTCAAGCAATCTCAAAAATGTATGAAGTTAAGTTAGCAGAAGGGTCTCTTATTTTTATGATTAACACTATGCATTTATATACATATATTTATGTAATGGAAGCACAGGGCAGGGCTGGGGAGTTAGATCAGAAAATGTTTGTCTTGAAAACATGAGGATCTGAGTTCCATCCCTGCGTGAATCCATGAGCCTGGATTCCCAGAGAGAGATGCCATTTCAGAAAGTAACGTAGGCTGTTCGGAGGTGAACACTCAGGGTTTCCCTCTGGCTTCTGGACTCACAGGCACGCTAGCACATGCATAAATGCATGCACACAGGTACAGGAGGGCTCTTTCTTTTCTTTTCTTTTCTTTTCTTTTCTTTTCTTTTCTTTTCTTTCTTGCAACATTCTCTCTACTTGGTATTGTAAGCTAGTATACCTAGAACTTTATTTCTTTTTCAGTTCACAGTGTAGGCATTCTGACTTTTGAGACCTAGTTGATGTTAGAATTTTCTAACAAGATTTCTTTTTTCAAGTGTGCATGATTTTAATACCTGTACCTCCTGTTCTAAATATATCTATCAGGCTACAGAGAGACGCCACAGGCGTTTGTGAGCACTAACTGACATAAAAGACCAGGCTTTTCTGCAGTCAGAAAAAATTAAAGGTTGCATGTCTGAATGTGTAGTATAGACAAATACCTTGCCCATTTGCTGTGTAACAGAATCAGTTACTCAAAATGGTGTGGAAGTCATTGTTTTTCCAATGGACATATATTTATTTTAGTGTCTGTCTGTCTAATGATAACTCTCGGATGAGCCTTGCCCAAGAATAAATTTGTTCTTGAATCATCCAGTTCATTCTTGTTTCCCTAGACTTTCAAGGTTATGGTGGATAAGCCAACATCCAGTTTTGTCTTATAGGCAATCTTACTATAAATGTTCTCTGTATTCTGTTTACTCTCTGGGCTTTAGTTTCTAGAAGTCATCAGACTTCTATATACCATATAGACTAGATCTTTCCTGGAAAGGGCTGGGAAATGCAGCATCTACATCACCAATTCCAAGCTGCTGATCCAGCAAAGAGAAGCTAGATCCAGCTGCATTTTGATTCTAGAACCAAGTTGTGGAGGAATAAAAATCTGTCCCTGATTACTTTGTTTTGGGGTTTTAGAAAAATGTAATGTTTGCAAGGTACTCATAATTATTATAATAAATTGCATCGAAAGTTTCATTTTATACACAGGAGCCCTGGAAGAGAATTTACTTAATTGATATAATTAGGAATAACTTAGAGAAAGCAGAAAGAAATGAGAAAAAGCACTTAAGTAACTCTGTAGCCAAATGGAGATACATAATTTAAAAAAAAAAAATCTGAGTTACTAGTAGGAAATCAGAAGTTAATTAAAACAATAGTTCTTTTCTTAAAAAGAAAGACTCAGTTTTTATTAAATGTGTAAACATGTTTGCCTGCATGTGTGTACATGTACAATATAATTCCCACAGAGGCCAAAAGAGGGTATCAGATCCCCAGAACTGAAGTTACAGATGGCTGTGAGCTACCATGTGGTTGATGGGAACCAAACACAGATCCTCAGCAAGAGCAGCAATTTGCTTAACTACCGAGCCATTTCTCCAGCCCCAATAGTTCTTTTTAAAAATACATTTTTTATTTTATGTGTATGAGTTGTCTTAAGGTTTGTATTCCAGCACAGAAAACATCATGACCAAGAAGCAAGTTGGGGAGGAAAGGGTTTATTCATCTTACACTTTCATATTGCTATTCATCAGCAAAGGAAATCAGGACAGGAACTAACTCACACAGGGCAGGAACTAGGAGGCAGGAGCTAATGCAGAGGCCATGGAGGGGTGCTGCTTACTGGCTTGCTTCCCCTGGCTTGCTCAGCTTGCTTGCTTATAGAACCCAGGACTCCCACCCCAGGGATGGCACCACCCACAATGGGCCCTCCTACCCTTAATCACTAATTGAGGAAACGCCTTATGGCTGTATCTTGTAGAAGCATTTCCTCAAAGGAGGCTCCTTTATCTGTGATAACTCTAGCTTGGGTCAAGTTGACACACAAAACCAGCCAGTGCATGAGTGTCTGCCTGTATGTATGTATATATGTATATATGTATGTATGTATGTATGTATGTATGTATACCACATGACACATGTCATGGGGGTGTGCTCTGTAAGAGCAGCCAGTCCTCTTAATAGCTGAACCGTTTCTCCAGCCCTGATAGTTCTTTTTCATACTGAGGAGAAGTGGGAATGACTGCTGATGACTAGGATGTCACAGACCTTTTTACATTTTCAGCTTGTTAATTTCCAGGATGATAATTTATCCTTTGTATTTCACAAACCTCTTCCAATAATTCTAGATTAAAATTTTTGAGAATTACATATATGAGTATCATATTTATATAATTCTTTCCTTTCCTCCCAAATCTTCCAGTGCCCCTATCCCTGCTGAGATTCATGACCCCTTCTATATTAGTTTTACATACATACATACATACATACATACATACACACACACACACACACACACACACACACTCAATCCATTTCCTGTTGCTCAAATGTACATATATTTAGGGTTGGCCACTTAGGACTGAATAACCTATCAAGGGGACTTGTCCCTGGAGAAAACTGATTCGCCCTCTCTCAGGGGCCATTGATTGTCTGTAGTTCTTCATGTAGGAGTGGTGTTTTGTGAGAGTTCCCCCATCCACATTGGCATGTCATCTGGTGTCATTATGCAACTCTTGTGCAAATTTCATGGGTACAGCATTCTATCATGTCTAGAAGATACTGTCTAACAGCAGATAATCCTGGTCATCTGACTTACAGGCTTTCCACCTCTTCTGTAATGTTCCCTTAGCCTTAGATATTGAGGTCACCCCTCCCAGTTTTGAGAGAGAGAGGTGTGTGTGTGTGTGTGCGTGTGTGTGTGAGCGAGGTCAATGGTATCTTCTGTCACTTTTCACCTTATTTTTATGAGACAGGATCTTTTTTAAAATTTTACTGATTTTTAAATTTTATTTTATATGCATTAGTATTTTGTTTGCATATATGTCTGTGTGAGGGCGTTGGATCCCTTGAAACTGGAGTTGTGAGCTGCCATGTGGGTGCTGGGAATTGAACCCAGGTCCTCTCGAGGAGCATCCCATGCTCCCAACCACTCTTCCATCTCTCCAGCCCACAAGAGACATGTTCTGTCAGTGAACCTAGAACTTAGTATGTATCTAGAGGCCATGGATTCTCCCTGCCTCCTGAGTATTGGTGTTAAAGGCATGCTTCCTCACCCTGGGTTTTTCTGTAGGTGAGGTTCTGACCTCAGGCCTTCATACTTGCCCAGAAAGCACTGTTCCTACTGAGCTACCTCTCTAGCACCCAACTTCGGTTTCTTGATAACGTAAGTTTTTCCAATAAAAGCTGTAGTTATGGTATCTTTTGATGTTTTAAGCACACCACAAACTTAGGTTATAAACTCACTTAGTAATACAAATTGTACTTAAATATTTTTAGCCATGTGACATTGAAATCATTAGGCTTCTAGGCCTTTAATCCCAGCACCAAGAGGCAGGTGGACTTCTTGTGAGTTTGAGACCAGCCTGATCTACATAGGGAGTTCCAGGCCAGCCAGGAACTCAAAGAGAGACAGAAACTGAATTTATGTTTGTGGTATAGTTTATCACACTCAAAAACTACTGTGCATAAAAAGTAATAAGCTGTATAGTTTTAAGTGTATAGTTAATGATATCACAAACATGATTATTGCCTTAAAATAACTGATTATATATATACACATATATATGTATATATACATGCATGTTAGACTTTAAAGAATAAGTAGGAAATACTGTGGAAATATATATGTGACTGTATCTCATAAGAATGTGTGTATAAGTGTATTTATGTTGCCTATGAGAAGAATGTTGTTGCAAGATATTTCCTGTCCATTCACATTGAGGCAGTGAGAGGTCGGTGACTGGAGGGGAGAGAGCAGGAGGAGCTAAGGGAAGTGAAGAGTGGAGAGGGAGAGACGGAGCAGAGTGGAGACGCAGATATCCAGATGGCATCAGATGTGTTTCTGGTGTTTTGGAGAGGTTAGAAATATTGGCATAATACTTTATCATTGTAAATTGGCATTATGTAATTGGGAGTTTTATATTCATAAATATATTTGGTTAACTATTGATGTTTAAGACTCAGGCTTTACTAAATACTTGGAAGGCATGGGTGCTGGACAGAAACGTGGGATTCCTGCCATTTACAGAATATATGGTAGGAGGAAACACAGCTGGGATGCAGTGAGAGTTGTCCAGAGACCCGCCGGGACATGGTGCAGAGAGGCCTGGCGAGGTGGCACCTTTTTATTAATAACCGCAACAGAATGTAACAGTTAAAATGTACCTATTTGAAGAAATTAAACCTTTTATAATTATAAATCAATGCAAAGAATAAGTTCTACTAAGAAAGTGAAAGCCATTGGACTAGAAGCTACACATAGTGTTTTGGGGATCGTAAAAAGCGGTGAAACTCTGCACAACATACTACAGTGTCAGATAGCTTAAAACTTCTGAGTTTAAAAAGCTACGAATAAAAAGCTGAGAACAGGGCCTGACAGTAGTGGTGTACCCCTTTGATCTCAGCAATCAGGAGGCAGAGGCAGGTGGATCTCTGAGTTCATGGCCAGCTTTGTCTACATAGCCAGTTCCAGGACAGCCAGGGCTATGTATAAACCCCGTCTTAAACAAAAACAAAAAACCCACAAAAAGTAGAGAAGAGAAAAAAGGGAGAGGGGAAGAAGTTGGCAGCAGCCTTGCCCCAGCTGGCCTGGATTTTCTGTGCTTAGTGTTTCATTGCTGCGGTGAAACACCATGACCCCAAAGCAAGTTGGGGAGGAAAGGGTTTATTTGGCTTACTCTTCAGATCACAGTTAATCATGGGGAGAAGTCAGGACAGGAACTCAAGCAGTACTGGAACCTGGAGGTCAGGAGCTGATTCAGAGGCCTTGGAGGAGGGCCATTTACTGGCTTGCTCGGCCAGATTTCTTAGAGAACCCAGGACCTCCAACCCAGGGAGGGCAGCACTCACCATGGGTCTTATTGATCACTAATTGAGAAAATGCCTTACAGCTGGATCTCATTTCCTTAGAGTTGGAGGCATTTTCTCAACCGAGGCTCCTTCCTCTGATGCTTCTAGCTTGTGTCAAGTTGACACACGAAGCCAGCCAGTCCACCCTATGTCAGTAATGGCTGCCTCGTGAATGGGTCAGGGAGTGTGTGTGAATGGGTGGTGTCACGTATGTAAATGTGTGACATTTATAAATGAGACATATTTTAAAACCAGGAAAATCTTAATAATCATGCACACCCTGTGTGAAAAAAACATTTTCATGTTAGATGACAGCCCCTAATTGCCCTTGGTTTGTTGGTAGTTGGGATTTTTTTTTTTATTTTGGTTGAAGGGGGGTTGTCTGTTTGGCTGTTTGGTTGGTTTTGGTTTTTCAAGGCCCAGTTCTCTCTGTAGTCCTGGCATCCTGGAACTCGCTCAGAGATCCATCTGCCTCTACCTCCCGAGGCCTGGGGTGAAAGGCATGGACCACCAAGCCTGACTACAGCCGGGATTCTAAAAGTTCAGTCTGAGGTACAGCTTTTATCCTTTAATTTCCTTACATAGGCTTTATCACTATGACTTGTTAAGCTGTTTGTGAAATACCATCCATTCAATAAAATATACCTAACAACAGAGAGGCGCTGAAAAAAGAAAGAAAGAAAACTAGCCACACATGGTGGCCCCTGACACAGGTGGATCAATTCAAGGCTGGCCTAGGCTCAGTGGTAACATTCTCTAAATCTATAGTTTGCATGGGTTAACCCTGTCATTTCTAGAACTTGGTAAAGTCTTATTGATAATTAGTAGACAAGGCAGCAGTAGGCAGTAACCGTTTCTCTCTGAAACACCCACTTTCCAGTGACTTTGGCTTTTGGTAGAAAACTCTAAACCCCATGCCCATGCTGTACCCGTGCTGCTGTGGATGCTGTGTTCCAGCTTTGCCCTCATTCTCCCGGCAGGCCAGAAGCGGACTCCTAGGAGAGGGGAGCAGCAAGGATGGAATGACAACAGGGGGACAGACGTGGTGCTTGATAGAGCAGAGCGAAGGTCCTACAGGGAATACCGGCCCTATGACACCGAGAGACAGGCTGACTTGACAGCGGAGAAGTTTACCGATGAAAAGTACGTACCTCAGTCCTCCATTAGGGTGGCCAGGGTCCCTGAGGTTTGCAGATCACTACTGGGCTTTCTGACATTTCTGTGGTGGCAGTTCTAAGAATAATCTGCCAAGGTAAGTCACAAGTCATGCATGTTACCTTCAATAGAATATGAAGGTTCTGCCATTTATTTATTTATTAGTTCAGGAAATGATTATACAATTAAAAATTAATTGTGGGCTTGGGGTATGGATCAGTGGTTGATCACCTGCCTACCATACACAAAGTTCAAAGAACAGAAGTATTTGGGGTATGTGGGAAAAAACTTTTATTTTTATTTTATGTGTATGTGTATTTTGCCTGCATGTATGTATACCACATGAAGTGCCTGGTGCCCATGGAGGCCAGAAGTGGGTGTCAGATTCCCTGGAACTAGAGATACAGATGGTTGCAAGCTACCATGTGGGTGCTGGAACCCAAACTCAGGTCATTTGGAAGAGCAGTCAATAGTTTTAACCACTGAGCCATCTATCCAGGCCCTGAAAACCCCTCATTTAAAAACACAGAAGTAGGGCTGGAGAGATGGCTCAGCGGTTAAGAGGCCCGACTGCTCTTCCGAAAGGACCTGAGTTCAAGTCCCAGCAACCACACGGTGGCCCATAACCATCCATAACAAGATCTGACTCCCTCTTCTGGAGTATCTGAGGACAGCTACAGTGTACTTATAATAAATAAATCTTTAAAACAAAACAAAACAAAACACAGAAGTATAATAAAAAGATTAAAAATTCTTTGGAAGTTAGGAAACTAATTTTGGGCTTCGGGATATAATCATGATGAGATTTAGCAGCTGTCCTATGACCTCATGTGCACTGTGGTGCACATGCACACAACTAAGAAAATAAATAAAAAGAAAACATGAAAAAACAAAACCAAAACAAATAAACACCCAACCCATCTTGCCACCCAAGATGATCACCTTTCAGGCTTTGGCCCATTTTCCTGCCTATTGATCTACAGAGGTGGTAAATGGTGTGTGTCTCAGCTACTTTTCTATTGCTGTGAAGAAACACCTGACCAAGGCAACTTTTTTTTTTAAAGTCATTTAACTGGGGCCCTAAAGTTTCAGAGTATGAAACTATGACTATTGTGTTGGAAAGCATGGCAGTTAAGTGTGGTGTTGAAGCAATAGCTGAATAGCTGAGAGCTCACATCTGAGCCATAACCACAAGGCTGAGATGAACAGCAATGGAATAATAAGGGCTTTTTGTAGGGTTTGTTGGTCCCACTTCCACTCCGCCACAGGGCATGGCTGCTTGGGGAGGTGGTTGGACTGTAGGGAAGCTCCAGGATACTGCTTCAGTGGTGGGGGAAGTGTAGTTTGAGGCACAGGACCAGCTAGCTGTATCTGGCTCAGGACCATCTGGTTCTCAGGCTCCTGGACATATGCTGCTGGAAGCTGTGGAAGAGCAGAGAAAGAGTGGGGGCCCTTGGGCTGGATCTAGCCCAGGGCTGGGGTGGGGCAGGGAAGAGGCAATCCGTGGTTCTAAGGCATTTATTGTCTTGTCGGAAAGTGGATGTGTAATACCATACTCCACTTCTCCAGGTGGGACTGAGGTTAAATACCTTTTGCTAGGAGGAATATCTAGGAAGGAAAGCTTATTGGCTAAGCCCTTTAGGCCTCTATCTACCTCCCTAGCATGAAGATCTGTCTTGAGCCTACGTGACCACATGTTCTCTACATGTGGAGGGGTTCGGGGTGTTGCCCTTACGTGACTGACGGCCATAAATCAATGGGGCGGGGGGCTGTGGCCAGTGACAGGGGCCTGGTGCTCAGGAACAGGCAAAGCTCCTACCATCTCTTCAGGGTCTCTAGGGCTTCTAGCATTAGCTCAACTGGGACCACACTACTTTTTATGGTCCCACAGCTTTTGAAACCTCAAAGCCCACACCCATGACATAACTCCTTCAACAAGGGCCACACTTCCTAAATCTTCCCACACCTTCTACTTCTTCCCAAACAGTTCCACCAACTAAGGTCAAACATGACCCTATAGGACTGTTTTCATTCAAACTACCACAGATGGTAGTGCATACACACTGACTGCTCTATATGCTTTCATTTCTTCTGAAATGAAACACAATAGTGTTTTCCACCTGTGATGAACAGTGTTTGCTCAGTGTTTCTAGTTGTGTATTAATGCACATGATGGAAGACCTGTATTCAATGCTGTATTGTGACTCATTATCTGGATGTGTCCTATATGTCTTATAAAGCATTAGGCTTTATAAGATTGAATGGGCACTGTTTGCATAAAAACAGACAAAATTGGGGTCAGGGAGCTTTAGACCCACAGTGACTAACCACTGTTGCTGGTTTGGTTTGTCACTAATATGTAACGGCATCTCCCACATTATATTTTGCAAACTGGGCTGTAATCTGGGTTGATGTTTTGTTTTGTTTTTTGCTTATTTGAATTAAAGTGTTCTCTTTTTGAATTTGTGTTTGTTTTTCAAGACAGGGTTTCTCTGTGCATCGCTGGCTGTCCCTGGAACTTTATCTGTAGACCAGGCTGGTCTTGAGATCCACCTGCCTCAGCCCCCTGAGCACTGGTATCAAAGGCCCACTCCACCACTGCCCAGCAACTTTGAATTTCTTGATACAAATTACTGGACAGAATTACAAAATCTTTGTTATCTTAAAAGAATCTAAATTTGGCCCTGCCAACTTACAGATGAAAAACAGAGATAGAGACTTGGAGTGGCTCTGGTCTAGACTAGTTTGACAAGGATTTTGACTCTGTCTAAGCAGAACGTGTTTTCCCTCAGAAGCCACATCCTAAGTGTGAGGGATTGACTGAACCAGGATCAGATGCAGAGAACAGTCATGTCATGTTGTTGTGCGTGGATCTTGGATGCAGATGTTCTCTCAACCAAGCAGTAGCTTTCCGTTGGGTCTCTAATGAACTTAACTGAATTCCTTGTATATACACTTATTAAGAAATTAGTGTATCAGGCTGCAGAGGTAGCTTTGCAGGTAAGAGAACTTGCTGTTCTTCCAGAGGACCTGAGTTTGGTTTCCAGCACATTTACCAGGCAGCTCACAATTGCTTGTAACTACAGCTCCAGGGGATCTGATGCCCTCCAAGGGCCCACATAGGTATGTTTACATATATAGAGACTTACACAGGCATACACAGAAACTAAAATCAAATAAATCTTAAAAACACCAAAATCCTTACTGTCTTTGAGCATTTGTGTGAAGTCACAGAGTAGAAGAAGGTTTAGTATGTTAATGATTTCAACTCTAAATACCACCTTGTGGCCATATATTTACAAGGAAGATTTGGAAGGACAAGATTTAAAACTGAAGCATTTCTCTTATACAAAATATTTCCAAATTAAAATTTAGTACCAAGACAGGAAAGAACCTTCACATTTAACTAGCACAATCGTTGCATATAAATGAGGAAGTAAGGCTCTAGAGAGTGAAGACTGTGGCCCTATCAGGTGAGAACTAGGGCCCATGCTCCCTGCCTGGCACCTGTGTGACCTCTGACAAATCCCTCTCTATGCTGCTTTGGGTTCCCTTCTCTTTAGCAGCAGTTCTGTGTATTAAACTTGGTTGTGAGAATTCAGGTGCTGTATGTACAGTGCTCCGACAGTGCCAGGAACAGGATGCTCAGTGGTTAACTATTAGTCTAGACAAGCTACCATACTTTCTGATAAATTACAACCATGAGTGCTTTCTAGTTTGTTTGTTTCAAAAAGTCTTCAGACCTTTCAAGTGCATTTCACCACATTTCATGATACCCATCTTTTCCCAGACCGGTTGACAGATTTGATCGGGACAGACCACTGAGAGGACGTGGAGGCCCCAGAGGAGGCCTGAGGAACAGAGGCCGAGGCGGTCCTGGGAACAGAGCTTTTGACTCCTTTGACCAAAGAGGGAAACGAGATTTTGAAAGATATAGTAGCAATGATAAGTAAGCTCCTTTGCCTGTGCTGTTTCCACTTTAGATTTTATGTCTGTTGATGATATGAGATGTGTGAGTGGGTTCAAGTTACAGTGTGCATGAGCTGTGCCTACAGAGGCCAGAAGATGACTTTAGATCCCCTGGTGCTAGAATTACAGACAGTTGTGTGCTGTCTGATGTGAGAACTAGAAGTTAGACTCAGTTCTTCTGTTAGAGCAGTATGCACTGAGCCTTCTCTGCAGACGCCCTGGGCAGGGTTCTCTGACTGGGAGACTGACTGATGAGGAGCAGCCTACACCTCAAGTTAACACAAATATTCTGTTTCTCCAGAGCAAACAGAATGGAGGACAGTATGGGTGGCTGTGGCATTCGTCCCTGGGGATCAGGTAAAGATACTAGGTAAGGCACAAGGATGTTTCCTCTGAGAGCCTGCCATGGAGTGGGAGTCTTTGAACCTTGGCTTAAAAATGTTCTCTTAGTGAGGCTAACTTTGTGTGCATGAGTGTGTGTACATATGAAATGTATGTACGTACATACCTAGGACCGACCGAATCAGGAGAAAACTAATTTTTTTTAAACATAGTTTTGGTTTTTTTTGTTTGTTTGTTTGTTTTTTGTTTTGGTTTTTTGGATTTGGTTTTTTTTCAAGACAGGGTTTCTCTGTATAGCCCTGGCTGTCCTGGAACTCACTCTGTAGACCAGGCTGACCTCGAACTCAGAAATCTGCCTGCCTCTGCCTCTCAGAGTGCTTGGATTACAGGTGTGTGCCACCACCGCCTGGCTAACAGTTTTTTTAAAACTTAGACTCAAAACTGCTTTTAAAAGTCTATGTGTTTATGCACTTACTTTTTTATTTTATTCATGAGTCTTACAATGTAGCCTGGCTAGTCTGGAACTCATTGTATAGACCAGGCTAGACTAGAATCCATGGAGATCATCCTGCCTCTACCTCCCAATCAAAAGCATATGCTACCATACCAAGCCCCTGGGTCTGGTCTATTATTTTCTCTTAATTTTGGCTAAGTAATACTTGTTAGATGACCACATATATGTTCATTATTTTAAGCATATAATGTGGCACATTTGCAAATCTCAGAATGTATTTTTTTTGAGACAGTGTCTCACTGTTTGACCCATACTGTCAGTGAACTCATTACTTCTGCTCATAAAATAAACCTCAAAAAAAAGTTAAAAGATGGAATTCTTGCCAGGCATTGATCCCAAGCACTTGGAGGGAGGAAGCATTGCAGAGGGAGGTAGGTTACTCTGTGAGTTTGAGACTATCCTGGTATATACAGTGAGTTCTAAGCCCAAAGGACTACACATTGATCGAGACCTTTCCTCAAAAAAAAAAAATTCATGTGTATATGTGTATGTATGTGTGTATATATATGTATATGTGTGTATATATATACATACATGTATATATACACATATATAGCTACACATACATAGACACATATATATACACATACACACAAAGTAAAAAAAGCTGGAATTCTCCAGTATAATAGGAGTTTGGATCCCCTCCCCCAATCATCGTCTCTGTTTTTAATTTTCATTTATTTACCTTTGAAATTTTTGAAATAACATATTTTTTTGGATTTTTTTTTTTGGTTTTTTGGAGACAGGGTTTCTCTGTGTAGCCCTGGCTGTCCTGGAACTCACTCTGTAGACCAGGCTGGCCTTGAACTCAGAAATCCGCCTGCCTCTGCCTCCCAGAGTGCTGGGATTACAGGCGTGCGCCACCACTGCCCGGCTTGAAATAACATATTTTTAAGAATTCCTGACTCCTTCCTTTCTTTCCATGTGATGTGGATGTGATCCCTTCAAGGATTTGCCCTTAAGAAGCAGGGCCTAAAATGTGTTTCCTTGGCCTTAACTAGACAAGGGCATCGGAGAGCATGAGACTTCTGTGATGAATGTTCTTGATGCTTTTCAGTGATACAGAGCCACCTGCACCCATGGAAGAGAGCTTGATGATGGAGGAGTGCCAGGGCGCCCTTGACGAGGAGTCTGCAGCCAAGTAAGGAGCTGCTTCTTATGCCTATGGGTTATCTTGTAATGTCTCTTAATGATCTCTCTCTCTTTCTCTGATTGGATATTATGTTTATTGAGCACAAAGGTGTGGGTGTAGTGAATGTGCTGGTGTTTGCGTGAATGTGGAGGTCAGAGGAAGATCCCAGCTATCTTTCTGTATGGCTCTGTACCTTATTGCCTTGAGACAGGGTCCCTCACAAAATGAAAGATCCCACTCTCACACTAAGCTGGTTAGCCATCGAACTCTTAGGCTCCTCCTATCTCCACTCTCCAGTGCTGGCTTTTTATGTGGGTGTTGGACATTCATAATCAGCCCCTCAAGTACTCTCCAAAAAAGACAGGGTGTCTTTATGTACTCTGTTTGTCCCCCATCCCCCCCCCATGCTGGGATGAAAGGTGTGTACAACCGTACCCAGCTAAAGCAAGCAAGCATTCTTTTAACCCATTGAGCCATCTCCCTAGACTTTTCTCTTAAGGGTTTTAAAAGCTGAATCCTTTCTAATATCACACTGGGTGATTCTGTTTATTTGTTAATGGATAATGATCAAACTAATTAAGTAATCTGATAGTTTTTTTGTTTTTAATGAGAGTATGTTAAATTTAAGAATGTGTCCTCTGTCCCTTCTGTCTTGCTCTTGTCTCTTTATTCTTGTCTTCCTTTTTTTCATGACCGTCTCTATCTATTCCATATCCAGCACACTTAAGCTGTAAGCCAAGCCTCCTTTCCCTGTAAATGAGCCAGGGTCCCTCATGAATGAAAGCTCCGTATCTTAGCTGAGCTAGCTAGCCAATGAACACTTAGGACCCTCCTGTGTCCTAGCATTGTCTCTTAAGGCAAGGCCACCTCCTGGATAACTCTTCACTCAGCCTTCTCCCTATCAGAATCCATAGTCAAGCAAGTCACAAGGCAGGGTGCTTGGAACTTTTGTAAAAGCTTTTTGTCTTTGTTTGGCTTGTTTACTTTATTCCTATTATGTGTGCATATGTTTCCCATGTGGAGGTCAGAGAACAACTTTGTAGAGTTGTTTCTCTCCTCCCACCTTTATGTGGGTTCCAGGGATCAGTTCAATCTCAGGTCACTAGGCTTGTGTAACAAGCAGCTTTACCCACTGAGCCATCTTGCCAGCCACTTGGTAATATCTTTTTCTCTTTTTAAATTCGTGTGTGTGTGTGTGTGTGTGTGTGTGTGTGTATGTATGAGTACACTGTCTCTGTCTTCAGACACACCAGAGGGCATCAGATCCCATTACAGGTAGTTGAGAGCCACCCTGCAGTTGTTGGGAACTGAACTTCTCAGGACCTCTGGAAGAGCACTCTGCTCTTAACCACTGAGCCATCTCACCAGCCCCCCTCTTGACTGTGGTTTCTGAGATGAACAGTCAGCACTGTCCAGCATCACTACTTCACGGAATCTTTAAAACCTTGACAATACTTCCCCACATCGTTGCCACAGCTAGGGAAATTCCCCAGATGGGAAGTTGATGGTTTTCCCGTTCCCAAAGACAAAGCACAGCACCATCTCCTCTCCCACCTCTTGCAGTTTTGGGTCATTCCCACTGATCTTCTCAACCCTCAGTTTGTGCATTTCTTTTTCCCCAGCTCTGGTCTTCTGGACAGTTTAAGTATATGCAGTCTCGTGTTGAAGTCTCCCCTTAACCCTGCATGGGGCTGTATTCCTCTATCACTTGTTTCTATAACTCCAGGCCTGCTTCCCATTGTCATCACCATCTGAATACTACCCCCAACCCCCACCTCACCAGGCCTAACGGCTGCCTCAGTCTGAATCTGTGTTGACTGAAGCTCAGCCCTCTGGCTAATTGCACTCTGGTTTTCCTCGCCTTGAGCATCTCCTTCATGACTCATTAGTTTTGCCTCAGGCCTGTTCTCTTCCTCCATCTTTTATGTGATCTTATGTACCCTGCTCTTAAATTGTCATGTATGTTTTGACACCAAAATACAGGTCTTTGCCTCCATCCTTCAACCCAAGTCCAAGTTCTGAGGTCTGTGTGTCTGTCTCCTGCATACCTATGCCAGCTTCCCCACCGATCTCTCATGCTCAGCATGACTGAACTGCTTGCCTGCTTCCCCACAAACCTCTGAACCTCAGCAGGTGTCTGTGCTCCAGAACAGCATTATCACTCATCAGCTTCCCCAAGCAGAAGCCGATAAGTCTCCCTCGGCAGTCCTGTTTTCAGTCCTCTCCTACCCCCAGTTCAGGCCTTCATTGTGCCCCTATCTGTTCACCATCTTTGTCACCAGCACAACCTAAACTTCTGATGTCCGGTTGCCATTGCAGCTCCTGAGCCTCTACATTCTCTTTGCACCAGGCGTTCAAGTGTCAAGTTCTCTGACCCCTTAAGACCCTTCCAGTGGCTTCCTGATTCCTTGCTTTTATCGTGATGTGCACAGTCCCAAATGGCCTGGCCCCCATAGGACCCTCAAGTTTGATCACTCTTGTGCCTTCTCAGGAACCATTTTGTGGGCCCCATTTCACGTTTTTTTTGAGCACACCTTATCCTCACTCCGCTGGCAGGTGTAGGCATGCTTCCCTGTTTGCTGAATTCTTGCCCTTCACCCTGCTGCTGATTCTCCCTTTCTCCCCCTTTAGCTGCCAGAGCAGACTGAGCCAGTTTGATCCAGTTATTAATCTGCCCTCATTTGTTAAAAGAAATAATCAGCTGGAGTTGTGAGGGCTGACTGTGTTTTATGCTCAGCTGTGTTCCTATCTACAAGTAGGAAAGAGGGAGGGGCCACCTAGAGTGGGGCCCAGAACGTGGATGCTATATAAATATCTGCCAGTGTCATCTCTTACAAAAGTGACAGTGACTGACGGTTGTGACAGCTGTGAATTTACTGCTCAAAACAACTAAGAATGTGTTTTTAAAATAGGATTCACAGTTAACGTGCCTATTTAGACTGCGTTAACTAAAGTCACAGATGCACTCATTTCTACAAGCTGGGAAAGTGAGTTATGTGGGAATCTTCAGGGAGAGGTCGTTTCTGTGGCTCTGTCAGACTTTAAAATCACAGAAATTTCCCAGCAATTGTGTCATTTTTGATGGTTTAAAAATTCCATTCCTTGATGTGATCGATGGCCTGCTATCCCAGGTCTGGCTGATTCATTTGACATTGGGGCTTTCCCCATTCAGACACAGTGGACCTTCACCTCCTGGGCTTAGAACTTGATGGAAGAGCATAAAGTCCTGTATGCCAGTGTTTTAGTGAACAACCTAAAATCCATGCTTATTCTTCCAACTTAGCTGGTTTACTGGAGTGTCACACCCATCCTTCCCTTGTGTTCTGATGTTTGAGGGCGTCTGCTACAGACCCGCTTTGTCTGTGAGCCTGCCTCTTCTGAAGAGTTCATATCAATGGGATCTCACACAGAAAAGACACATTGGCTTATTCCACTTGTTTCATGTTTCCAAATTTCTGTCATGTTATGGCCTATGTTAATACTTTTTAAAAGCCCTATTTTATCTACTTGTCAGTTGACAGACATACTGGTAGTTTCTAGTTTGAGGCTGCTATGCATAGCAGCCATTGTAAACATTCATGTACGTGTTTGATACGGATGCACGTTCTCATTTCTCTCAGGTACAAAACTCCTGGATCATATAATGAACTCTCAGAAAATTTAATACTTTTTTCATTTTAATTTTATGTACATTGGTGATTTGACTGCATATCTGTCTGTATGAGGGTGTTGGATCCCCCTCATACAGACAGCCATGTGAATTGCCATGTGGGTGGTGGGAATTGAGAGAACCCAGGTCCTCTGGAAGAGTATCCAGTGCTCTTAACCACTGAGCCATCTCTCTTGCCCCTAGGGAGAAAATTATTTTGAGAATATATCTATGTAGGATGTCTTGGAACTTGCTATGTAGTCCCAGCTGTCCTGGAGCTTGATGTGTAGACCAGGATGGCATCAAACTCATAGAGATCCACTTGTTTCTGCCTGCCTAGGTCTGAGATTAAAGATGTGAGCCACTATACTCGACTGTAAAAATTAAGACCAGATCTATCTATCTATCTATCTATCTATCTATCTATCTATCTATCTATCTATCTATCTTTCTTTCTTTCTTTCTTTCTTTCTTTCTTTCTTTCTTTCTTTCTTTCTTTCTTTCTTTCTTTCTTTCTCTTTCTTTCTTTCTTTCTTTCAAATATTTATTTATACTATGTATGAATGCACTTACATACCAGAAGAGGGCACCAGATCCCAATATAGATGGTTTTGAGCCACCATGTGGTTGGTGGGAATTGAACATAGAACCTCTGGAAGAACAGACAGAACTCTTAACCACTGAACCATCTCTACAGCCCCCAGACTGTTTTCTAAGTTGATACATCACACCTCCTATGTGGGTTCCAATTTTTGATGTCTTTGTCAACACTTGTTAATTGCCTTTAAAGACACCCCCCCTTTTTTCCTTTTAAAAAATGATTTATTTTTACATGTATGTTTTGCTTGCATGTATGTATGTATGTATATATGTGTGCCACAAGAATGCCTAGTACTTGTGGGGCCAGAAAAGAGCAGTAGATTCCTTTGAACCAATGCTACAGCTGCTTGTGAGCCACCAAGTGGATGCTAAGACCCAAAGTCTTCTGCAAGAACAGCAAGTGCTCTTAACTGATGAACTGTCTCTCCAGACCCTGAATGCCTTTTTGATACTAGCTGACTATTGGATGTGGGATGGTGTAACTCCTTGTGGTTTGATCCACATTTCTCTGATGACTAATGACAGTGGACATTTGAAAAGTGTTTAACAGCCAGGCGGTGGTGGCACATGCCTTTAATCCCAGCACTTGGGAGGCAAGAGGCAGAGGCAGGTGGATTTCTGAGTTTGAGGCCAGCCTGGTCTACACTGAGAAACCCTGTCTCAAAAAAAAAAAAGAAAGAGAAAAGTGTTTAATTTGTGTATCTTGCCTGCATGTATATCTGCATGCAATACTTGTAGAAGCCAGAAGAGGGCACAGGATGCTAGGGATTTGGACTCAGGTGCTCCTAATTCCTCCACTCAGCCTGCTTTAAACATTTCGAATTGTTAGCTAGAATGGGGCTAGAATACTTGCTTAGCACATGGCCCTGAGCTCCACTCACAGCACTCTAAAAAAGTCTACAATAAAAAGTCTCCAGGGGGCTAGAGAGTTGGCTCAGTGGTTAAAAACACTGGCTACTCTTCCAGAGGACCCCGGTTCAATTCCCAGCACCAACATGGCAGCTCACAACTATCTGTAACTCCAGTTCCAGAGGATCCAACACCCTGATACTGATATACATGCAGTCAAATCACCAATGTACATAATATTAAATAAATCACTAAAACCTCACTTAAAACCATGAGTCAGAGAAGAAAGTAAAACATGAAAACCTTTTCAATGGGTTCTCATTAAGATATCAGACAAATGTGGGGAAAAAAAGTGAAAATTCGAGGTCCATAAGAAAACTGATCAAAAACATGTATAAGGAAGAGATCTATAAAAGTGCACTTGTGACCCATTGCTTTAAGACTTCTGTCCATGGCTTCCTATTACCTTGTGTCCACAGCATCTCTTATTTTTTCCCACAGTTATCATATTGTCCATCTGCCTTCAGGAAGGGTACATGGTGGTGCAGTGTGATGGAGATGACATCATTTCCACAGACTATTGTGGAGCACAGAATGTACCTTCAGTTTACAGTGAAGGCATAGGGTGGTAGAGATAACTCATAAGGGTTTGGGTTACTTTTAACCTAATTTACATTTCTGATGCAGTCCCACAAATGCTTAACTTGGTTTTCTGAAGTAGTCATTTGGTTCCATCAGCCAAAAAAAAAAAAAAAAAAAAAAAAAAAATCTGTTTCTTATGATTATCCTTACAGAGTTCCTGAGTTGGAGGTAGAAGAGGAAAATCAAGTCCAAGAGATGACCTTAGATGAGTGGAAAAACCTTCAAGAACAAACCAGACCAAAGCCTGAGTTCAATATCCGGAAGCCAGAGTCCACAGTTCCTTCCAAGGCAGTGGTGATTCACAAGTCCAGATACAGAGATGATGTAAGCTTGTCTCAGGGAAAATCTGTACTATTCACCTCATCAGGGACATAATAGACCAGTCTCAGTGTGGAAATAGGACCTTGCCATTTGGCATTCTCATTTTCCCCTCCCCACCACCAAAATCATTTATTTTGTATTTGGGGAATACATGTCAAAGGAGAACTTGTGGTTGTCAGGAACGTGTGAAGTCATCAGACTTGGTACCCACTTAGCCATCTTGTTGGCTTGCCACTTGCCATTCTTGTTTCTGCTCAAGCATCATCAAGGATGATGGAAAGGAATAGAACTTGGTATGTACTACCATTCTCTGCCAGCCTTGATAGTTTGCTCTCTTGGTGAAAGCACAGAGGAGACATTTCAAACATTACTGACTCTGCATTTTGGTAATTAGAATGCAGTCCTCTCAGGTTCTTTGGTTTCAGACAACATCTTCAGTATGTAGCTTTGTCTAGTGTAAAACTCATTATCCTCTGGCTTCAGCATCCTGAGGTGTGCACGAGCATGATTGCTTATCTTCCATTGGATCAGTTGATCAGTTGAAGCAATAGCTGGGAACTTAAATTTCTATGATCCCTTTGTACAGTATTTCAGTAGCCCTGCTGCTCCCTCTATCTAGCTCTAGAAACAATAGAGAAGCCCCTGGACTTCTACTGATGGCATGGTCAGGTACCATTCTACAACCTGCTGCTCTGAAGGCATTATTAAGGACTTCAGTGTTGTGCAGACCTTATTCTTCATGGTTTCTGTATAGCTCTATCCCTGTGTGTGTGCCTGTCACTCTCCACTTTATTTTTTGAGATAAGATCTCAGTGAACCTGAGACTCACCGATGCAACTAGACTGGCTAGTAAGCTCCAAGAAGGCTTGTCTTTGCCTTCCTGGTGCTGCAGCCATAGATGTGCCCTGCCACAGTCAGGTTTTTAATTGAGTGTTGGGCATACAAACTCAAATCATTGTGCAAGTACTTTACCAACTTGGCTATTTCCAGAAACCAACATCAGGCTTTTTACCAGATGCCTGAACAGAGATAGATATTCCAGGGAAAAGTATCAGTCTCTAATGACAAGGTATTTAATTGCATTTGTTTGTTGCTGAAGTTAAAGGAACACCGAAGCACCAGGTGTAGAATTTAGAATTCCTCTTGTTCAGTCGCAGCATGAAACCATGCAGATGGCTGTGACAAGCAGTCAATCTTCCCTGCTGGATATTACTCCTTGACTTGCAGTCAGAAATTCAGAACACTGTGTAGTTTTTGTCTGCGTTTGTTAGATTCCCAGTGCTGTTGCAAAATGCCTGAGGTCATTTATAGTGAGAAAAGGTTTGGGTTCAGCCTCAGGTTGTATGGCTCTGTGGCTTTGGGCCTATCACATCAAAATGCAAACAGATAGCAGAAAACCTTATTTGCTTGCCAGACTATGTCCAAAAAACAAACCCCAGCCAAGTGTCCAAGTGTCTCTATCCAGGATATAGACTAAAGCCGTACTCCCTTGTATACCGTACCCTACCTCTTTAAGATTGTATCACCACCTGCCAAGACTTCTGGGTTCTTTGAGATCCACATCATGGCAGTTTTCGGGTATACTTCTGTCAGCCGTAACTGGTGGCACAGCATACCCACTCTCCTCTATTTGGTCAGTTCAAAGTCTAAGACACTTTACTAATAAGTTTTGGGATGTTCCACCAGAGGCAGGATAAAGCTTCCTGTGAAACCACTGTGCCTTCAGGTTGTGAAACAGGTAAAAATAGAAGCCAATTCCTCAAACTACATCAGATCCATCTTCCCTGGCTCCAGAGATCTATTGGAATATTTGAGGTAACCAAGTTGGCTGAGGCATTGAGCTTGATTAGTTGATTTCAATAAAGTGAATGTCTTTGTTAATCTTCTGGGCATTGCAGAATTTAGCCAGGGATTGTTCTTAAAGCATGAACCAAATCTCGTTTTTGTTTTTTCAACACTGGGTTTCTCTGAGTTCCCTGGTTGTCTTGGAACTCATTCTGTAGATCTGGACTGGCTTCAATCTCAGAGATCCACCTGCCTCTGCCTCCTGAATGCTGGGACTAAAGGAGTGAGCTGCTACACCTAGCAGGATTTACTTCTACTTGAATAGTAAATTCAAAGGTGTTTGGATTAAGACTAACTAGGATCTCATGCCTATATTTTCAGTGCTTGGGAGCCTGAGGGCAAGAGGATCGCCAAAGTTTCAGGCCAGCCTGAGGTATAGTTTTGCTTGTGTTAGACAAGTGTCTTGGTGTCCAGCACAGACATTCAGGACTGGGACACATCCAGGGTCTTCCTTGTCCACAGGGTCACACAGACCACTAGGGCAGCACATTAAAAATGCTCATTGCTGAGCCTGTGCTCATCTGACCTTATAACTTTCAGATCGTGAAGGATGACTATGAGGATGAGTCTCATGTCTTCCGGAAAGCTGCCAATGATATCACATCCCAGCTGGAGATTAACTTTGGTAACCTCCCTCGCCCTGGACGGGGAGCCAGAGGCAGCACCCGGGGAGGCCGAGGAAGAATCAGAAGAACAGAAAACTATGGCCCCCGAGCAGAAGTGGTGGTAAGTAGCTGTATTGTAAACATCCCCCCCCCAATGGCTTGCTGAAGAAGAGGGCAACTGCTTTAGGCTACAATGGTCTGGTTTTCTGGTTGCCTCCGAGAGCTAGTGAGAGTCTGATCTGGAGCAATTTTGAACACTGTCACTTTACTGACATAATCACATAATTCCCTCAGGTGGGCCACAGGCGTCACATCTGCCTTCTGCTCCTAGGCCAAGGTTCATGTCAGGGAGAGCTCTTTGCAGAAAACCTTGCTTAGCACTGGACTTTCTATGACTTAATTTCCCCACTTCATGTCTTTACCTAAAACACTAGCTCTCCGTGAGAAGCTGTGTGAATTCATCCTTGCCTACTTGGTGGGTACCTAGCATGTAATAAGGTTTATGGGTATGTATATGTATATTGCCTGTGTGTGTGTGAGCACCACATAGATGCCTGGTGCCTTTGGATCCCTGGAATCTGAGTTATAGATGGCTGTGAATGCTGGGGATCAAACCCTGATCCTTTGGAAGAGCAGCCGGGGTTCTTAACCACTGAGGCAACTCTCCAGCACTAAACAGTTATTTAAAGGGCTAAAGGGAGATAGCTCCTGACAGTGGCCCTCAAAGCAGGTAAAGTGGTCTCCTTCCACTGTGGCTCCATCAGTGCTGGCAGGGTGGAATGGGGTTACATGTGTCACACAGTAAGCTGTCTGGTGCTGGGCACAGCTGGGTAGGTAAAGGGCTGGAGGGATGATGGCTCAGTGGTTTAAAGGGACTGGCTGGTCTCCCAGAGAACCCAAGTTCAGTTCCCAGCACGCACATGGCGGGTCACAACTGTCTGTAACTCCAGTTCCAGGGGTTCCAACACCCTCACACAGGTGTACACGCAGGCAAAGGACAAAAGTAACAATAAGGACCTCTCTTTTCTTTAGACCCAAGATGTTGCTCCCAACCCGGATGACCCTGAGGACTTTCCCGCCCTGGCCTAACAGCCACTCCCCTGCAGCAGAGCAGCACTATGAAGAGACTTTCCTTGCCGCGAGAAGAGTCAGACTCTAAGAACAATAGATGTTGCTTTTCCCGTGTCGTGTGAAATTGTTGCACTTTTTTGCTCTGTGGGATGTGGAGTTCCCATGAGGTCAAGCCCTTTCCCCAGATGGAGACTTTTGTAAGGAATAATGTTTAAAATATGTACATAGATTCTAACAATTCCAGCACAGAAGTACAGAGTAATAGAACTGCTGGACATGGTGGTGCATGTCTTTAAACCTAGCTCTTGGGAAACAGTGGCAGGCAGATCCTGAGTTTAAGACCAGCCTGGTCTACAGAGTGAGTCTTGAAAAACAAGATGAGAAAAGTCCTTTAGTGTTTCAGGACATGTGAAGACATGGAGAACTGCTCATGTAGAGCAGTCCTACCCTAATTTTGACACCATTCACCAGTTATTGCTCAATTCTGAGAAAATTCCTGAGTTGTGGTTTAGACATTGTGTATCAGGGACAACCACTCTGAAGCAGAGGAAGTACTGGTTTTCAGTGGTGAATTAAACTACCTCGTGGTCAGTGTGTGCACACATCCTTAGTATGTGTGTGCAGACTTAGGGTTTAGGTGGCTGTTGAGTATAATTATGTTATTTAACTCACTAATCAAATGAAAAGGCTTCCTGGTAAAAGTATCTTTTTCTCCCTCAACCCTAGTGTTGGAATTCAGCATTGTGTATTCTGAGCAGACTGACTTGTAACTCAATCGAACTTACTGACTGTGAACATGGGCTGGCCCCTCCCCTGGGCTGTGCTCTAGTTCCTGTGTTGTTAAGGCCTTTGGTGGAGGTTTAGGGTTAGGGACCACCTCAGAGGCTCAATCACCCCAAACAGCTTGAGACCCAGGGCCACCCACTCACCCACTGGCAAAACTAGGGAAGATTCATTGTATGTGGGAAGGACCAGCCAAGGTGTTGGACAGCTGTAGAGATTAGGGAAGTTTGTTGTGCTTGCAATGGAACCTTACTCCCAAGACCTGTGCTTTCCTTCTCTTGGTCGCAAAGTCTGAGATGGTGCTGAACTGGAACCCAGGTGTAAATGAAGGTTGGTATTGTATTCCCTCTGAACTTTGTATAAAAACTGAACTCGAGGTTTGGTTGAGTTATCAAAGTTGAAGCCCTAGATAGAACTGTTGAGGATGTTTGTTTTGGGTGACCACCTGCTTCTGACCCCATGTTTAATAAATGAATGAGTACAAAGGTATTTTAACTGCCTTATTCATTTTTCCTGGGGCTGGCACACTGCTTGTGAGTACTGTGATCTGACTGAAGAAGCCTGCATTGACATTAGTCATGACAGTCACTGAGGTAGTGATGGCTGCTCTGTGAAGCATTCAGCCTCCCCTTGGCTTTGAAGGTCTACGAAGCAAGCTTTCTCTTAAGAACATTCCCCTTTGAGTTGTTAATGACACTGGAAAGCTTGAAGCAATGCAGCCTTGATTCATACCATCAGACAGCAGATGCCCCTGCAATAGGCTTTTTTACCGAGGGGCCACCTTGATTTAATGGGGGAAATGGATATAATTTTTGCTTGTAGCGTGGGCCACAGCTTGAGTGTTCCAGACAAGCCAGAAGAACAGAAGTCACAGGCAGATAAAGTCATCAGCAGGCTCATTCTGCATGGATGTATACCCAAAACAGGACCTAAGCTCAGAATTTCCTAGACATGTCATGAGGTGAGCTCCTCAGCCTGAGCTTCTGGCTGGTAACTTAAAACTGAAGCTGATCAGCCTCACCAAAGAAACTTAGTCTTCGAATTTGGAGGCAAGGCAGGGATATCACTTCTGAGCTAGAGGGTTTTTTAGGCATCTGAGCTGAGTGTTCATGGGCTGTCAAACAGCCTGGCAAAGGAATTCTGCTTGCCCAGCTGGGGCATGGTCATGAGTCATGTCAACATGTCTAAATAGGTTAGTGTGGCTGGCACAGATGTTTCCTGTCTCAGGATGATGACTTGTGGCACTTGTGACCCAGAAGCTGCTGCTAGAGATGTCAGCTACAAAGGATTCAGCAGAGGGTCTGTCTCAAAGTAGCTATACTCTCTTGTGAACAAGTGCTGTCCACTGCAGACATACCATGCAGTACTGTAAGGAGAGGAAGGTCTGCCCACATTCTCTTGCTACTGCTACCTCCCACACAGTTTCCTGTGAGGATCAACCTTCTAGGGTCCGATATGCTCCCACTGTGTCCCAAGGACACTCAGTGGACAATCCTGAGTGGACCACATTGAAAACTTGGCTTGGTACTGTCCTATAGTCAGTCACCTGTTTATAATACAGTAAGGGAATGGATTAAGAAAAAAACAGGTCCACCTGAAACCTTCCTTAAATACCTGAAAGTGCAGAACTCCTGATGACTGAGGCCCACACCAAGACACTTTGCCTCAGGGGCCATGCCAACCGCCACCTCCCCTCTCTGTAAAGCACCACATCCTCACCCACCAGAACTATTACTGAAATAGTGCAACTCAGATCCCACAGGCATGGGTGCTCCCATCATGCTCCAGTTATATCTTCTCTTGGGCACTTGGGCTTCTTTGCAGTCTGAAGGATGACCCACCTATCTGTGGCTCAAGTGTGAGTATCTTCTTAAAGGAGGACATCTGCCCTGTAGGTGCCTGATCATCCACAAAGGTGACCAGAGATGAAAAGAGGACCAGGCAGACAAAGGCCTGTCCCTGAGCCCAGTGTCCTAGACACTATAATCATGAGACAAAAGGCCATGTGTGTCTAACAGGACACAGGAATCCGTGGGATATGTGTGGCATGCTTTTGTTTTAGCTACAAGGGCCACTACCAGGGGTACTGGGGTAGACTAGGGGTCAAGTTTCCAGTGACTTGGTAACAGGAATGTCCCTAATCAAAGCACAAAGGTACCTACAACCCAGAAAAGAGTGACAAAGTATTCTTTCCAAGAACACCCAGTTCCTGGTACTGACTGTAACTGGGAACAGAAGCATTTGTTAAGTCAGGAGAATAGAGAGGCATTACTGAGAGTTGTCAAGTACTAAAGGAACCAAAGGGTACCTGTGTGCTCATTCATGATGAACCCACAGAATCCACAGAACTGTACCAGTGACACACTGAGGCACTAGCTGGGTGGCCTCATGGTACAACACCAAGGCCCAAATGGTCAGGGATGCAGTTGATAATGAATGGGGCCACAGAGTCATTTTTGGAAGGGGAGAAAGGGTATATAATAATATGCCAGGCACTCTGTGAGGGAAGAGAACTGTGAATGACGTGAAAACACTGCAAAGGATGTTCACCAAGAATCTCTATAATGTATTGGGGGTTGCAGGCAAGTAGGTGTTGTAAACCCCAGCAGTGCCTCCCAGGCCTACTGTATATCTGTGGAACCTGCCACACTGCTGAAGTTGACTGAGGCATTCACCAGTTCCAAACCTGGGCTTCAAGTTGGCCCCCTTCTCAACCACCAACAGAGCTATTGTGACACCCAGGGGAAATACTGGAAGAATGAGACAGACACATTTGCTGGGTGGCTGAGGCACCAGCCTAAAAAATCAGGCTTACATTGCACTGGACAAGGAATCGCAGTGGGGAGAGCAGCACCGAAGTCAGAGGGACCTCCAGAGGGCTAGGCCCTGCGGACCCCAAGCCACATCAATAGCCGGTCTAGAAAGGTTACAGCCCGAGACAGCCAGCCATCACTGAAAAAGGAGGAGATGGTTAAGTTGTTCTCTAATCTGTTCTCATCCTCAGTCCAAGGCAAGCCATTGTGCTCAAGGCAAGGCATGTCCAATGAGACCCTTGCAGAACTGTCACTCCATATGAATAAAGCCATACAGTGGCAGCCACTGGTTCCCCTTCCCATCCACAATGCCAGAGGACTTGTCAACCCTAGGCCTAAGGTGTTTCCTGTGTTTTCCAGCAAGACCCTCAGCAGACCTCCTTTATTCCCAGGGGCTGGGAATAATAGACACAGGTTACTGCAAAGACATCTAGATTCAGACAGGAAGGCATTTGGCTAGACAACCTGAGGTCCACCCTGGAACCTCAGTCCTTAGAAACTCCACTTCTCCACTATCTCTAAGTGAGGTCTTTTTCCTTCCCACTGATCTAAGGGCAAGGAATCACTATCTCAACAGGATCCCTACAGTGCTTGGGCAGCTGCTTTGATGCTTCTAACAAAAGTTCTACATGCGCTTTGCCATTCTGGGGGTGGGGGGCAGCTGGACCCCCTGAAATAGAAACTGGGGAGGAGGGGAATGGACACCCTGCATTCTCTAGACACCCTTCCTACACAAGGAAGAATTGACCTATCTGAAAAGATTTTGTTCCACACGCAGTAAAGCACCACCTACCCACCAGCCTGCACCATCACCTCCTCCGATTTCTCTTCCTACCCAGAGCCTCTGTTCCAAAACTGTGCTGCTCTGTGAAGCCACTGGTATCACTCTATGATATCTGGCCCTCCAGGCCAAGAGCTTCCTTACCTGGCCATTTCCGTTTGGACAGAACATTGGTCATCCAGGAGCTCGTCAAAGCCATGCAGACTTGCTGGCAAAAAGATGAGATTTAGTTAGAAACAAGGCAAGGCAGCAGATGTGGTACAGGGCAGCACATAAGAACTTACACACACACACACACACACACACACACACACACACACACACACAAAACCAATGCACTCAGAAAGGGAGCTGGGAAGGAGACTGTACAGATTGCTTAGAAGGGTCCACCCCTTGCCCTGACAAATATGATAGAGATGGGGTCATACTGTGCCAACTACCAAGAACAAAAAACACTGGATAATGGAAAAAGGAAAAGTCCCCCATGACCTCAGGTGTCAATTATTAGGTGTCAATGTCCTGTTATTTTACTAACTAGCTCATGCATGTCCCAATAGCTGCTAATGGGAGCTGTCACCATCCATTTGAAAAGCATTATAGCAATATTTTCATTTTTTAACTTAACATAATACGGATATATTAATATATGCCAAGCTCTTGCACTGAGTGGCTCGTGGCATTATCACAGATCACTCATACCCTATCTAGATGGACTATTACTATCCCCATTTCATGAGTAGAAACAGATCTCTGTAGGCTAGCTAAGCACAATCAATAAGTAAATGGCCAAAGCCAAGTTTTGTACAAAATAGTCTGGGCTCCAGATGCTTCTATCAAACGACTTCTTCATGCAGGATATAACACAGGCTTGAAAACTGGCTTTGCTTTTCAAGAGAAAATTTTTATGTGCGTGTGTTGAGATAGGGCAAGTACATTCTATGGGGGCAGGGCAGGGCATTGGGTGTGTGTGTGTGTGTGTGTGTGTGTGGTGGGACTGGGGCATGTGCATTCTATAGAGAGCTGAAGACAGTTCTGTGGAGTCAGTTCTTTCCTGCTACTTTTATGTGGGTCTAGGATAGCACTTAAGTCACCAGACCTGTTTGGGAAATGTGTTTATCTGTTGTGCCATCTTGGTAGCATTTTTGCTTATCTTTTTGCTCACAATCCCTTAGCAAGACCTCTGTACAAGCCAAGACTTACCTGCATAGAGATTATTCCCACCTTCAGGTAAAGACAATGTGAGTTATCACACTCAGGTGCATAAGATTACATACCAAAAATATCAGAAACGAGACTATTATCTACTAAAATCAATCTTTATAGATCCATGGTCTATAGGATTCTTGAGTCTTATCCTCTAGTCTAACAAATCTCCAAGTTGTTCAAGCTGTTGCAGAGGTGCATATGGGGTGATCTCATAACAGGAATTCACTCACTTGCTTCCTGGACACCTTAAAATTGAGTTCTGAAGCCTTAACCCCTCTGTACCTTACAGCTGGCTACATCTGGAGACAGGACCTTTAAAGAGGCAAATGTAATTGAGGCCAGGAGGGTGGCCCTAATCCATTCTCACTGCTAAGCTTCTAAGACCGGAGATGGGCAGTACAGAGGAAAGAGCATATAAAGTCCAGTGAGAAATGTCTATGAGTAAGCAAAGAACAGAACCCCTCGAGAGAAATCCATCCTGCTGACATCTTGGTCAGAGCTTCATGCTTCTGGCACTAAGAGAGAACACATTTTTCTTTACGTGTCCCATCCATTCTGTAGTATTCTGTTATGATGCCTTTTGTAAACTAAGAATTAGATCCATTTCATAATTGAATTGCTATCTATTGGGCATGCTTAGTAAGTGAATACAACAAGCCGAAAGACTGTATAATATTTTTAATTATACAATTGTAAATTATACAATTTCTACTATTTAGTATTTTGTATAAAACCATTTTACAATACACAAGATTTTTCAAATGCAACAAAAAGTATCAAAAACTACTTATGTGCCAAGTTTACAGGCTATGGTGAAGCTTTATCTTAAAAATACCTTCATGAGAATAAACATCCAACCAGTTCTCTCTGCTTTTAAAAATATGATTAGAAATATACAATTTAATAAAATATCAAGACAATGACTGATCAAATACTGACTCATCAGTAACATTTAAAACATCACTTCATCTGCACATGAGTGTACAATAAAGTCTTCAAACAATGGATGTAAAACTGCAGTGCCGTAATCTGACGGATGTGACAAACATGACTACCCACAGTGAGTTCTACTCGATCATCAAGGAGGTAATTTCTTACACAGTATAGGCAATCTTTTAAACATATCTGTAGTATTTCCACTCAGTGGTATGGGGAACACTCAGATTTATGGAGAAATGCAAGAGCAGTGGCTATCCTCACTAGGTCACTTCAGTGGGAGAGAAATCTTAAAATAGTTTCTATTGTTTTTTTTTTTTTTTTTTTTTTTTTTTTTTTTTTTGAGACAGGGTTTTCTCTGTGTAGCCCAAGCTATACTGGAACTCACTTTGAAGACCAGGTAGGTCTTGAACTCACAAGAGATCCTCCTGCCACAACTGCCCAGCTTAAAAAAAAAAAAAGATTTTAAGGTTTCTGACCAACTGCTTTCCAAAATGCAAGTAAGAACCGTTAAAAAAATATGAGGAAAAGCAGCTGATGTTTCCAGAACACATACTCACTTGTCACAGACAGCTATTCAAGCTAACGAAGGCCTGAGGAATTCCAGCTACAAACTACCCAGAAAGCTGGAAAGGTCTACCAGACCTGATTATGCTCAAAGAGCCTCATGAGAACACTTGGGAAGCCTCTAAGACCTGTCAGGGCCCAAACCAAGAGGTAGAAGCCACCCAAGAGGGGAGCAGTAGGGCAGGGCAGGACAATGGATGGGGCTAGGTTTTGGGGGTCAAGTTAAAGCTGGGAAGTTAAGGAGGAAGAGCAGCATGTGGCTATTTAGACAAATACTGCTACCTTTGAATGTGGTGCTACTCAGGGTCCATCCTTCTTACCTCAAGGCAAGAGTTATAGCTGGGTTTCAGAATTGTATTAATATGTGTATACAGTTCTGAAGCCCAGCTTTACAGACATTCCTCTTTTGGACTCTGGATAGTATAAGTTCCCCCAAAGCATCAAGGGCACCTATAAATATACTGTTCTAATTTTAATTCTATTGGAAGAGGACTTGATGTACTTACAAAGGTATTTAAAGTTCTTAAGTTAATGGGGCCCCTCCACCCAATATCTACTGATTCATGCTCTATAGTAACAGGGTCTTCTATCCCAGAAATTTCTGGGTAGTTGTAGTTTGGGGAGAGGTTGTCCACTAATCCCAATGGGAAGAACTTTCCATTAGTTTGATCAAAGACTTTCTGGGTCCTGGATGTTACCAGTCAGTTGCTATGCAGTCCTCCCCAGACAACATCAAGTAGGTTTTCCTGGGAATGCATCCTCACCAACTCACATTTCCTAAGTAACTTCAGCAAGGGAGTTAAATCCAGGGAAGAACCACAGTGGCAGCAACTCTAGCTGGAATGGAGCTGCCAACACAAAAAGCACTGTGGTCATCTCTGAAGCCCAAACTTGTTGACCACCAGCCATTGTGGGCAGGCCCTGTTCAACTCATCCTGATACATGAGAACAAATCTAGCTTAGTTCAGGGAATGAAGTCTCCTTCTGTCTCTTAAGTACCAGGCCTAGCTTGTTCAGGGAAGGAAAAAAATCACCTGAGAAGCTTCTATTTTAGACTTAGGCAGTTTGATTTAGCATTATTGGTAAATGAAACATTTGTCCTACCTAGATCTTAAACTCATTCATATCTAGGGATAACAAACTTTACCTTAACAGTCTTTTCCCACTGCTTGAAAGCTATGTGCTGCCTAGGGAGGGGCTCTTTGTGAGGATTTACACTGAATCCTCAGGCCTCCAATCCAAGGTCGGCCAATGCAGTTTGAGGATAGGAACATTGAAGGGGGAGGGGGGGGGACTCATTCTTTCAATATTTTTACATTAACTAGACTTTAACCTGTCAATACCAACTATAAGGAAGGCAGCTTTTCCAAGTGGGATTGCTTGCTCACTGACACATTCATCTGTCTTAGGAAGGCATTGGCTGTCAATGGCTTTCAATATTGCATTTCTCCAGTTTCTAAACTGGGAGAGTCAAAAACCATTAGCCTCAATTGTGGAAGTAACCAAGACAACTATGAAGTATTTTCTAATTATGGGCTCTGTCTTTTTTGATTTTTTTTTTTTTTTTTTTTTTTGGCAGCAGATAAATTCTGGTTTTAAAATTGCTTCATGGCACGGGTGTTGCTGGCATCCAGCAGGGTGAAGAGAAAAGGCACGCTACAGTTTCTAGTCATATTCCCTAACCAAAGGCAACAGTGAGTTCTCTTACACAAACAGCCTAACTCCAGAAGCAAGTGATTGTCACTAAAGTCAAACTGTGAATCACAAGGAAAAAACTCCACAGTGTTACAGAGAAAGACTCTACAAAGGGTTAACAATTTTGGGACTTTGGGGTTGATGTTTTGTTTTGTTTTGTTTATGAGACAGGATTTCCTTGTGTAATATTGGCTGGCCTTGAACCCAGAGATCCACCTGCCTCTACCTCCCAATGCTGGGATTAAAGGCATGCACTACTACCGCAAGGCTCACAATTTTATTGTTAAAGCCACCATTATTTAGGATGCTTTTCCAAAGAAAAATGCTAGGGTTGATGTTTTGGTTTAATGTAATGGAGTAAACACAATTATAACGAGACTGAGCAATCCAACAACATCCCACCTCTGAAATCTCCATCCTAAATGACACAAGGGAGGATTTGTAGAACCAGTTAACTGAGAAAGGGTTCCAATGCTCTCATCAATATTCTCTAGCAAGTTTTTGGTAACCGTAACAACATACAACAGTGTTTAAAAGCAGTGTTCACAGATTGTTAATAAAGCACTCTTTGGTGAAAAACAAGCAGCTTGGGTACTTCACGCAGTAAGCATCACAACAGTATTAACAAGAGGAACGTGAAGCTGATTGTACCAATTCATACCTTAAGATGGAGGGTCCCACTGGAGGGATGTTCACCTCGTTCATCTTTATAAACTGCAAGTCAGGGTCACAGGCTGAACAAAAAAATAAATACCTAAAAGCTCTCCATCAGATCCTCCACTCTTCTGGAGGCCAGCAGCGAACATGATTGCCATCACAGGAACACACATGTACCACACTCACCAGACAGCTCTCTGGTGGCAGAGGACAGGGTATTGACACCTGAGACTAAATTCACAACAGCAGCTTTTGTCCAACTTGAGATTACAAAAGGGAGAGTCAGGCCCTCAAATGGTTCAACCACAACCCGGAGTCAGTGAGTGGATGAGAGGCCAGTGACATTTTCTTCATCGAATGAACTTCTTATGTGGAAAGAAGCTAAGGCCATTGCAGAGTCTGCTTTGTTCTTAGATCGATTGGCTAAATCCTTTGGGGGGTTTTCTGTTCCTAGTCTTCCCTGGAGTGCCGGTCACCGTTTTTTTTGTTTTTGTTTTTGTTTTTCTACTTTAACGTAAGACTGTCTTAGTCCTTGAAATGGCTGGACTGAGGAGAAAAAAGAAAGAGATTTACCATGCAAATTCTAAAATGTCCCAGAGGAAAATTTCAAAGACAAGGAAGGCAACATAATGAGAACATCAACATGCTAAAAGCGCACACTTGGTGTGATTTTTAATGGCATCCTTTAGAAGAGACAACACAACCAACATCAACCATAAAAAGGGAGACATGAGAGAAAGGCAGGGAAAAGAAAAGTTCAAATTTTGCTTACAGTTAAAAAAAAAAAAAAGCAATAGAAATAAACAAAGACAGGAGGGCATGGGCAGCAGAGCAAGGCAGGTACCATAAGGCCAGCATGGGCATTTGCTGCAAAGCACTCCTCCTCCTCCTCTCCCTCCAAGGAGCCAGGCTGTGGGGAAAGGAGAGAAGGAAGAGATAAAGAGGGATTACTGGGTGGTTTCAAGCCAGGCCCAACTTCTTAAAAGCACTTGGCCTGTCTGTAAAGAGATCTGGGCGAGGAGAACCAAGGGCCCCTCTGCGCTTACCCAAAATCAACCTGACTTGCCCTTTCTCTCTTTCTTCCTCCCACAATGTGCAGGTATACCTCAAACTCATCAGCAACTTTCAAAGAAAAAGAGAAAGAAGAAAGTAAGAATGAGAAAAGACAAACCCACCCACGAAACTACTTCTGACCTGGAGATGACCCTCACTTGGAAAGAGAAGACTCATCTGAATTGAGTGCATAGTTTTTACAGACATGAGCAGAGAGTACTGAGTGCAAAGACAATTGGCGGGTGGAATCATGCGGAAATAGATCCGCCATTCCATAGGATGTTAACTATTTTAAAGTTCAGAGGGAACCAGCACTTAAGAAAAATAGAAAGAGAACATCCTGGGACTCCTGGAGATAATAGCTGATGAAATATAAAATCCCAGAAGCAATGGAACAGGAACCAGGAGCTGAGACCCAGAGAGCTGTGATGCAATGACAGGCAAGATGGGCATGAATTCCACAGCAAGGACTTAGAAAGTCCAGGAAGTACACAAGGCACTCCACAGAGATGATCACAAGGCACTGGATGTGCAATGAAGGACCTTGAGCATCACACCCTGAAAGTACAAGTTTCCCAGAGCCATAGGCATTAGGGTGGTTTGGTGGGAGAAGAGAGTGATACATCTTAAATATAAAGGTCATTGGGGATATGAGAGATTTTTAAGAAAATGGGATGAAATAATGGAAAAAGTAAAGATGACCCAAAAGAAACTTTAGAAGCTTCCAGAAATAGCAGTGAAGAGCTACAGAAAGACGTGTGAACTGAGGTGAATGGCCCAAATAAGGCATCTGCAAGTCCTCCACTTATAGATGTGACAGTGTTCAAGACTTGTTCTGAGAGAGCACTTCAGAGTTGATGTGGGAACACTGAAAAAAAGTCAATTCATTAAGTCAATTATAAGCTGTTATAATGGATTTATGGTCCTAATAGAAAGTGAGAGGTGTGGAAACCCACGAACTTCCTTCAGAACTTGACAAATGAAAAGGAGACAAACAGCATTATCAGTATAGGAACCAAATGACTCCATCCCACACAAGTTGTGTGCTCCATACCCAGAAGCCACAGGACTTCTGACTGGATGTGGCTTCCATCCAAATGACACAAGATAGAAGGCCATTTGATAGGAACATTACAGTGGTTTTTCTTCTCCAACAGCAAATACCTCTATCGCAACCCACCCATCTTCTCAGAGCAAGTAGCCAATCTTTTAAGAGGTTTTGTTGGGGAAGTCTCTGAAGTTGAAGTCTCCCTTGATACAACTCAGTTGTCAGCTCAGTGCAAAGGGAGGTTGGTGAGAAACTCTATCCCAAAAACCTCAAAGGGGAAGGAGGGGAAGGCATGGGATTAAAGATTAATGTTGTCACGGGCCATCACAGGAGATGCATGAGTGTAAGGACCTGGAACAGAGAGGGACTCTCCCACAAAAGAACCAGGAGGCCTGGTGAGCCCGAAGGGGAGACAAATGGACATTGAAAGAAAGTGAAATTTTGATGTGCTTTTTGGGGGGAGGGGGTGCTATTGTTTAAAGAGAAGAGATTTCAATGTTAGAATTGCCCAACCTATATGTGTTAGAATTACCCAACTGTCTCAGCTGAGATAGTTTTTCCTGGAGTAAATTACATACCAATGTTAATGGTATATAGAGGGCATTTCTTTAATACCCTCTAAACAAAAGCTGAAAATTATTCAGCAGGTTAAACGCAGGAGACTTTAGCCTGGAAGTCTCTGATTCTCTTTATTTCCTAGAAGTGATGGAACACCATGCACAGTTGTGTGCCTTTCTTCTGGAAGCTAGAGGTGATAATAGTTAAGGTAATATGAATGTAGGCCACAGTACTCCTACCTCAACGTCCAAATCTCTTTGGCTTTTCTCTACCCTAAATTCCTGAAAGGCATTTGGTCCAGTTCATTTAACCCAGCTCATGTAGAATCCTCAAAGCATACAATCTAGGACCTCAGGAGGAGCTCACTGAAAATCAGAAACTACTATCCAGGGAAGACAAGTGGAGGTCACAGGAGGGCCATGTGCAGCCAAGAAATCTAGACATAAGGAACAGTACACAGTCAACCTTCCTCAGTGGAATATGGCATGATATTCAAAGTTCAAAGCTTGGGCTAAATTCTATCACTCAGAATCAAATGAGCAAGTCTTAGTGGACTATACCAAAAGCTCAAGCACTTAGATATCAACATTAACACCATGCCTTCTGACATGGTTGATGTTCTGTTTTGAGACAATGTCTCATTACATAGTCCTACTTGGCTTAAACCTTGCTATATAGACCAGGCTCCCTGCCTCCTAGGGGCTGGAATTAAAGGCCACCATTCACAGGGAACTTTTGACAGTCTGACTGCACATAAAAGGTATTCACATTTCCTACAACTTAATGGAAAAGTTGGAATCTAAAACCTCAACTGTTCTACCAATCAGAATCAAGAAACATGGTGTTTTGTGCTTCATTTGTATGCATATTTAGAAATTTGCATATTGCAAATAATTATGACAATACACTTCTCTATATATGTCATACTGTATAATTTCAAACTGGAGTTATGGCTCAGAAGTTTTACATGGGAATTTTATTTATTTTTCTTACTTTTTTTCAAAAGTACTTATCCAAGTCATTAAATTTTCTTTTAAGACATGACTTGGGTTGGATATTTACTTCAGTAGTAAAGCACTTGTCTCTCTGCATGAAACCCTAAATTCCAGCATCAGCATTGTCAATCAGTAAATAAATGGTTCCTGATTAATGATTAATTAATTAAATGGGCACAACTCAGCCCATCTCCTATTTTTCTGTCAGAATTCAGACACTATGTTATAGTGTGCCTAAATCTGACCCTTTCATAATTTTCTTGTCAAGTTGGAACCACAGTATAAATGAAACAAAACTTAACTACATATCTAATTAAGAATACTGCTTCCTGGCTTCTGTGGTATCCAGCACTCCACACATATAAAACCCTTAAAATTAAATCCAAACTTTCTGAGTCAGTGGCTGACTGAAGTTTCTAAAGTACCCATATAGGTTGTTCTTTTTTCTGTTCTCTGGAGACTCTTAACTCCAAAGAGAAATGTTACAAAGAAATCAGCAACAAGGAAAAACAACAAAACTCAAAAAGCATCTCTTAGAACCTAGAGTGCTCAGAGCTCTTGGGACAGACAGTGATGGTGGACCACACCAGTGAGCTACAGTGACCTACGTAATGAAGGTGAGAAAGTGTCCAACAAACTGAACAAGAACTGATAAAAGAGGCAAGTAGAATGCAGAATCTGGCCCTGTTTTTTCTCAGAGCCATCCGTTTTCAAGTGAAGTATTATTACTGGATGGTGGTGGTGCATGCCTTTAATCCCAGCATTTGGAAGGGTGGAGGTAAGCAGATCTATGAATTCTAGGCCAGCTTAGGCTACAGAGTGAATTTTGGGACAGTCAAGACTGCACAAAGAGACCCTGTCTCAAAAACCAAAACAAGTGAAGTCACCACTGTCAAGTGATGGTGTCCAAGCATAATCAAGGTACCTGCTTTTCATGGGCCAGGAAGGAGCAATGGTGTGGCCAATTCTTTGCTCAACAGGGGCTGAGTCTCAGAATAACTTGAGAATGACATGTTTGTCTTTGGTTTATGACAGACATCCAGATATGGTGGAGAACATTCTTAGAGCCTCGTGTAAGTAGAAGTATCAACCAAGGAGATAAAAAGGGAAGCAGTGGCAGGTTTCGGAAAGCACTGTGGCCAGAGAACAGGACATCAGGTTGAGAGCCTTGAGGCTCTGCTATGACTTGCTGAGTTCTACCTGATGTGGTCGAAGAGGCTTCCTTTAAGCCTAACATCAAGCACCTAGGCAAAGTTCTAGGGCAATGCTTTCAGCTTCCCCATATCAAACCATGCCAGAGACCACACTTCCAACAAGAGGGGTTTCCTCTGAAAAGCCAGTAACACAGTAGCCTCTATTCATGTCACAGAGCCTCCAACTTCCTATCTTCATGCCAGTCTCCAGAAGCAGGTTCCAGAAGAGTAAACTGGAAACAAACATGAGACTTTCCAGAATGGGAGTCTTTTCTCACCTTTTAAGACTGCTTTTCCCGGAAGCAGATCTGGTGGTTCGTTTAGTAATGCCTGCACTGCCAGAAAGGTTAGGTTCAGGGGTTTTACAGCTCTGAACACTGGACTGAAGAATTACTCTGAAAACAGTTGGAAAAAGGTAAGATTATATTCACTAAAACAACTGCTAAATAGTTGATAGAGGAGGCAATTTTGTACAATCACATTTTCCATTTACACACAAAACAAACAAACTTGAAGCACATTTTTATACCAAGCATCTCATTTCTCTTTGAAGGTTATTACAGAGCTAGCCAGGGTGCTTTGCTTTGGGGAAATGAATGACCTAGCATTCTGTACAATTGATAAACCAAAGAAATCTATTAGTCAAGCCTGTCAAAGCAGGGTCTCAGATTTCAGTCACAAAGACAAATGATAAACCCTTTTAAAGTGTTTAAATATAAATTTAGCAAAATAGCTACATAATATTCATTGGTCAGAGCAGAAAGAAAGTATAATAAACAAAGTAATAATTTTATGCCAAGCCAAATTTTAAATGTTCAAGCAAGATTTCAGTTTTGTCTGCATCTTACTACTCACTAAATCTTCAATTGTCATAACAAAACTACAGTTACTTAGATGCTGTGAAACTTGTCTTAATTAAAATCTAAAAGCCTTCTCTTAACGGAAGATTGCCCAGGAGGAAAAATCATTAATTAGAAAGAACAGGCTACACAGGCTACTTACTCTCTCCGTAAGTAATTCTCAGTAAATTGTTAGAAGAAAATAACAGAAAACATCAAAAATTGTTGTCAGGTAATTCTTTGCTTCAGAACCATGTGCACTGATTTATTCCCATCAGTGTTTGCAAAGTGAAGGAGAAAACACTGACTTAAAAGCTTCCTCCCAGGCTGGAGAGATGGCTCAGTGGTTGGTTGAGAGTACCTATTACTCTTCCAAAGGTCCTGAGTTCAAATCCCAGCAACCACATGGTAGCTCACAACCATCTGTAACAAGATCTGACTCCCTCTTCTGGAGTGTCTGAAGATAGCTACAGTGTACTTACATATAATAAACAAACAAACAAACAAATAAATCTTTTTTTTTTTTTTAAAGCTCCCTCCCTTCAGAGTCAAACCACTATTGGGAAAGCAAGCTGTAAGAGACCGGCTCCAGAGAGTAAAAAGAGGTGATTCCAACTAAGGAGGAGTCTACTTCACAGGCCTGTCATGACCAGGGTGATTGACAACAACTGGCCTTTCTACTGCAGCAAAGGTTCCTAAGCTCAGATGATAGTAGGGTTATCCACAGCAAAGAAAGCCCCTGGTGAATAGGCCCAACTCTCAAAGCCAACCTGAAATATTTCAACAGGAACAGGGGGCACATACAGAAATATGACTCAGTGACTCAAGGAGGAACCAGCTGCTCCAAGGCATTAACTCTCCTCCCCCACACAGGATTTATTAAAATGACTTATAACAGTTTAGTAGCCATATTACCAGCATGCATATTTACTGGGCATGAGGACTCACTTATACAGACACAATGTGTAACAATGAGACAAATAGTTGACTCAACCATAGCCTTATATACCATACCTCGTGCTGGGAACTTCCAAGGCCCTCTCCTTAAAAAACTGTTAGTTGCTGATCATGGTTACCCTGTACTGGGATATCTAGAATATTAACACTATTTCTCTTATCCAAATGCTACAATTTATTTGTGTTAATACAAATCAAAGAGGAGCTGTTTATCTCTTAAGGATATGAATCTAGAAGTTTGCTTAAAGGCAACCAAATCCATGTGCTGATTTCTCCAGTCTTCTGGGCAGTTATGTATACTTGATTTTCCTTTGCTGTTTTTTTACAAGGGAGAAAAAGGAAACTGGCTTTTTCTGTAATGCTACTCTATTTCAGATCTGAGGTAAAAAGCTTAGTAACATTTAAAAACACACACACACACACACACACACACACACACACACACACACACACACACTACATTTTTCTTTCCTCTCTCTTCCCCAATGAAGTTTGCCTTCATCCTCCATACCCTATGCCCAAACCATAGACTGTTGCCCTGTCTGGGGTATTTCTAAAGCCTCAGCAGCTCCAAATTTTAGACACTGACAATGATGAGATACATAGTAAAGTTAGAAAAACAATCTTTTGGACCAAGAGTAGCCTGCCAGGCCTCAAAATGCATGGATGGCTTTCTAGGGGATCACTGCCAAGATCACTTTCTCTAGGATGCCCCAAAAACCCCTGCACCTTTCTCTAGTAGCACTGCCCCCCAATGTGTGCAGAAGATAGAAAACATAAAATGCTTTCTGGTCTTAGGCTCCAGGCCACCAGCTAATGGAACGCTCACCACTAGGCAAAGCTCACTCACCAGCTCACAGCAATGGCCATTGACAACAGAGCAGTGGATTGTCACCCACAAATTAAGCCTCTAGGGAAGAATCTCACCAAGAGCTAGAGGCTATGAAGACCACACTTGTTACTTGCCTCAATTACAGAAAGCTTTTAATTCAAGTCAGTAGGGAGGCTAAACAGAACACCCTGTTTTGGTCTTGAAACGCAGTGGTGACATCAGCTATAGGAGTAATCTAACGCTCTTGCAGAGGACTGAGGAGGAACTCCCCAGTAGAAGCAACATTTAAGCTGAGCCTGAAGACAAATATTATTAGCAGAAACTCTACCCACTCAGAAAATCTTGGCCACTTGGAAGAGTTGAAAAGAATCAACTATAAAAGGTATCATTGTTCAATAGGTAGGAAAAAAAAGTGAAATGTGATAAACTCATCTAATATATACAAGGAAACACCATCGTAAATAAATATGTGTTCATCATGTTTTCTTAGTTTTAAAGAGTGGACTCTGATTCCTTTTAAAATCTTTCTTAGCTACATGAAACCCTCCACAGAACCACAAAGGGCCAGGTTGGCTGCAATGGATTTTCACTTTGGAGGAGATCCTAGAAGGGAACTCTGCATGTTTTAACAATTTTAAGTCCAAGCTGGGACAAGAAAAGTAAATTTTTGGAATGAATGGAAGAAAGGTCTCAGAAAACATACAGGATGGTGGTGGTATGGAACAGAGTCTCCCTCTGTGTTCCTGGACTGTGGTGTGGACTGCTGCCTTCTGCTGACAAGTGTCTCCCCTGAGAAAATGACAGGTCAAGAGACTACACTTGTAATCATAACCTAACAAAGATGGTCTGGCTATTTTGGGGAAAGGAAGGAAAAGTCCAGAGACTACAGAAACACAAGCAAGGGAGACAGCCAGCTCCCCGCTTCCTTTTCTCACTTAACACAAAGAAGATGTGATGAGAGAGTGGACAGTCCTATAGTCTCAAGACAGGTGACCTGAAGAGAGCTGTTCCATGAGCAGAAATTGGGCTACCATCCTCACTAGCCCCCAAGGCTGTAAAGCCCAATCTTTGCTAAAAGCAGAAATGGTGAGAGACACACTTGACTGGAGATACACTCCAGGTACTGAACATGACAGGTGAATAGAGCCCCCTTGTGGACACAAAACCAGGCTACTACCTGGCCCAACTACCAGAACATTTTTGACAGGCGAGAAAACTATTTCAATGTCCACATTTATGAATAGCTAGTACAACTTTCAAAACTACATGTTATTTTTAACATCCTTGGCTCAGAAGGATCATTGAGGCCCTCCCCTGCTGGTACCATCCCATTCATTGAAAAGATTCAGAAAGAGAACCCTGGAAAACAAGCAAACCAACAAAGCCAAGAGAGCCAGAAGGAGAAACACATGCACCATGAGAACCACATTGGACACCAGGGGAGGGCAGGAGAGAAATGGAACAGGAAACTTACACAGCAAACTATCTGTCAAAGGGTCCAGATGGCTACTGTGTTCTGAAGCCATCAAGACAGAACAGCAGGGTGGGAAGAATGTAGTCACACACAATCCACCAGATGGCAACACTACACAGTGCAGAGGTCAGCACAGCTAGGGGACATCTGGAAAGGGTGGAAGGGGAAAGAACAGATGTTCAAATTGGGAAGCCAAAATAAATCATATAATAAAACACATAGAGCCACCTGTGGATTTAAGATACCCTAAAAGGCCCAGAGCAGCAACTGTGATGGCAAAGGGGCAGGAAACAAGGGTGGTGGTGGTCCAGCTTCTGTTGAGACAAAAATGCTGACTTTAGTTTAAACAGGTTCAACATATAGGAACAAATGGTTAGACTCCATTTCCCATCATACTGACTGACAGAAAATACTTGAGCTGGCCATCATTAAATATACAAAACACTACACCTGAACATGAATAGAAGAGGACACAGAAACAATCCACAGACTGTCTAATATGATCAGGGGAGGAGTAACTGAGACCAGGAACTCCTATCAACAAAAACAGAATGCTCAGTCAGTTGGGAGTTCCAGTGAGCGGCACACTCAGCAATGTGGATTACAGAAGTGCACCTGACCAAGAACCACTGATTTTGCTACTGCGGCCATGTATGTTTCCAAGATGGCCCTCACAGGCCTCAGGCATTTAAACACTTAGTCCCCAGGTGGTTGAGACAGTCCAGGTAGCTGTAGGGTATGGGGTCTTGATAGGGGGGATGGGAGGGGTTGCTGGGGATGCAGGGCGAAGGAGGGGGATGATACACACATATATCATTGGGCTTGAACTTTGAGGTTTCAAAGTGGCTTGCCATTCCCAGTTAGCTCTCTGTGCTTCCTGCCTGCGGCTCAAAATTTAAAATTTCATTTCTGACTCCAGCTGCCATGCCTGCTGCTATGTATGCTGTTGCTTCCCCGTGTTGGGGACTCCAACCCCCTGGAACCTTAAGCCCAAATAAACATTTCCTTCTGGTAAGTTACCCTGGTTATGGTGTTTCATTATGGCAACAGAAAAAGAACTAGTACACACTTAAAATTTGGTATTTATTTTCCCTTCTCTGCCTTCTGTCTTCAGGTCTCCTACTTCTCAGGCTGGACTTGACTTTTCTATGTAGTTTAGAGTACCCTTAAACCGCTGATCTTCCTGTCACCACGTTCCAAGTGCTGCACCACATATCCAGTTTTGGCCTGGTGTTTCTTGTGTGTTTGCTTGCACTGTATGTAGTCACACATGGACATATATATGTGTATGTGTATGTATATGTATATATATCCATAAACCCACAGGCTATGAACTCTATAATCTCAGCTTATCTAACAAAAGAGATTACTGACAGAGTTCCAGAAAACACTTTTCTGAACAGAGTGGAGAGTAACATTTCTTGAAAGTTCTATTTAATATGAGCCTTTGGAAAAATATTGTGTGTGTGTGTGTGTGTGTGTGTGTGTATGTGTGTGTGTGTGTGTGTGTGAGAGAGAGAGAGAGAGAGAGAGAGGGCGAGCAAGCATGCAGAAATTTCCTGGAGCTGGAGTTGCGGCTGGTTGTATGCTGCCTGATCTGGGTGCTGGAAGCCAAACTTGGGGCCTCTGTATGGGCAGAACTCTCAATGTCGTGCATTTCTCCAGCAGATAACAAAAGCTTTTTAATGATTTAATTATTTTATGTACATTGGTGTTTTGCCTGCATGTACATCCGTATGATCATGTCAGATCCCCTAGAAATGGAATTACAGAGAGTTGTGAGGTGCCATGTGGATGCTGGGAATTGAACCCGGGTTCTTTTATCCAGTCTAACAAGAACTTTTTAAAGTAACTTTAGATTTTTAATTTTTTTTAAATTTATGTATTTTATGTTCATGAGTGCTCTGTCTTCATAAACACCAGAATAAGGCATCAGATCCCATTACAAACGGTTGTGAGCCACCCCGTGGTTGCTGGGAATTGAACTCAAGACCTCTAGAAGAACAACTAGTGCTCTTAACCACTGAGCCATTTCTCCAACTCCCGAACAAGAAATTTTGACCAAGCAGAATTTGTCTCCTCTCTTACTCCTAACCTGGCTTCTGAATGTAGGGCAAAACAACCTATTAAGAAATAAACTGGCAATGGACAATCTTAAAACAAAAAATGTGTGTAACCCATAAAATTCAAAGGATGTCAAAGTCTCCCCCTACCACTACCACCAGCAAGGGGCAAGCAAGGAGGCTCACTAGAAATAAGAATCTCAGTAGCTCCAACAAGAAGCTGCATTATATGGTAAGCTCCCACATGACTCAAAAGCTCTGAATAGGGCTGTTGTGGATATGACCTTACCTTCTTCTATCAGGCACATAATTAGTTTTGGGATGATTATTTTGTGAATAAAAATAACTGGAAAGGCCTCAGATAAAAACATTAATTTTAAAACATGGTATTCGACGTTAATGTACCCCCTACACTATATTTTTATTTATTTATAAAATAAATTATACAAAAGGCACTATTTGTAAAGAGGAGAATTCTTAATAGACACTTAAAATCAGAATTCACATAGGACTTCATGTTGAAAATGTTGATACTTTGTGTCAGGAACCCTCCCAACCCTCTCCCCCCCCCCAAGAAGCGCTGGACCCTGAGGCATGCTGAAGAACCACATCACTAACTTCTTACTGCACTGCCAGATATTTATGATAAAGAGACTTATCTCCATCAGTCTTTCCTCACAGAGAAAGAGATGCCTGGGTGGGATCGCCTACTGGAGAGAGCCTACAGAAAGGTACACTAGCTCCATACTTTGCTTCCCTGTTATTTGTATGCCAATTGTGGATGTTCCCTGTAGCTAGATCCAAATTAACACAAGTGCTTAAGAAGTTCATGTGGGGATAAAGACACCTACTAACTATGAAACTTCTAATTGTGATAAACCTTTGTCTCCATTTCAATTCTCCAGACCAAAAAAAAAAATTTATAAAAATATAATAATTAGGGGATGAGTTTATCATTACTCTGAGATGATAAAACATCATGACAACTGACTCAATTTCCCTGTGTACAGACTGATGAGGGACATGTGTAAGGGAGTGGAATAACAAGTAACCATTTTAATACCTAAGGACAAATCTATTAACTTGGTCTAGATATCTGCTGTCACTCTTGACTGTCTATGGACAAAACTTCCCTGATGTTGCTTTCTTACCTATCATGGCTCCTGAGGTTACAGTAGGACACAGAGATAAATGCATTCATCTCTTCAGACTGTGCATGCTTAGCACTTCCCAGGCGAGCACCTCTAGATTTTAAACCACACAAGTTATCACTGCAAAGTAATGTTGTGCAGCTATGGAGAAAAGTATGCAGGAAAAATAACAGACAAGTGACCAGAAAGGAGGGAGGCACTCACGTGAGGGGGATAGCGCTGGCTTTCGGCTGTCTCCGGCTTTTCAGGGCCCGAAGTCTGTCTCCTTGTGTCACTCCACTGACTTCATCATCATCACTATACTACATGTGTTAAAACAACAATAACAACAACAACAACAAAATAAACACTGAGCTAACTTAGGTTCTATTGCAGCCAAGTGGCTACTTAACCAGACATTCAGACATGTACACACACACACACACACATACACACAAAGGCGTGCATATACACAAACACTCTAAGTTTCTTCTTAATGCTAAACAGCAGTTTTCAAAAATCAAGCTACCAGCTATATTTCAAGATGATCAAAGCTGACTTTCAGGGTCACTGGTCTCAAAGCCCTCTATGAAGGGGTAAAGATACATAATGGGCTTTTGGTTTTAGAACTTGTTAACGTCTGAACATCCATTCATTACTACTTAACCTAGCACTATTGCTGCCTGCTACAACAGTGGTTCTTTGAAAGGTCTCCATTCAAACTACTTAACCAGTTGAGATGAAGACAGTGCGCTCAGGCTGGGGTGTAACCAGCTCCATCTTAGGAGCTTACTCCCCCCTGATAATTGCCATCTGTGTTTAGGTAGTCAACAAAATGCTTTGTAAGCACACAACTTTCTTTTCAGTCAAACATTTCTAGAGAAGGTTATGAATATATGTAAACATGACTGTGTGGTAACAGCCCCTAAAAGCCACTTTATTTTAATCTTTACCTATAGTTTTCTCCATGCCCTACAAGGATCTCAACAGCATTTACAGCAATAACAACAGCGTGACCGAGGTGGTTCCATTACCGGCTCAGGCTCTTGATTGTCTTGATTCTCAAGCCCATTTATTGAAATGTCATCAACATCCGAAAGGTGTTTGGAGAAGTCTTCTCTGAGGGGTCCGTTCTCCTGCCCTCTTAACTTCTGACGGAAATAGTCGCCTTCCAGCCAGAGGCTTGATTGTTTCCTATAGTGTTTAGACATCATCAAAAATACAGCTTTCCATAAGGACACGCGCGCCCTCCCCCCCCCCCCCCCCCCCCGCCCCATTCCCCCATCCACTGGTTCTTACAGAAGACAAGCTTCAAGCACACTTACATGACCAGAAACTGTTGCTGGGGCCCAATCACTGAGCCAGGTCTACAGATTCTGAGCCAGGCAATGCTCTCGGCTGCCGTCATCCTGTAATGCTTCATGAGGTAGCAGCCTATCAGAGTGCCTGTTCGACCAAGACCAGCTAGAAAAACAAACCACATCAATGAAATCTGTTTGCATATCTTCCAGGAATTTCTGAATAGGAGGATGGGAAAAAAAGTTAGTCTTCCAAGGGTTTTGCCTCCTTCCACAAGATTCTCTAAGTCAATCTAAAGAGGTTTTAAAAGGCTAGGTGCTGGGTCTGATCCTCAAGGTCTAAAAGGGATACAAGCCCAGGAGCACAGGCCTTCTGAGGTCCCCCCCCCCCCCCCGCCCCCCGAGGATTTGATGTAAAGCAAAAGATTGAAGATCACTTTCTGAACAGGGACCTCTAAGAAACGTGGAGTCTAGAGCTGGAGAGATGGCTTACAGCTAAGAGTACTTACTGCTCTTCTAGAGGACCTAAAACCCAGATTCCATTCCCAGCACCTAGCTAATAACTGCTTGCAACTCCATTTCTAGGAGATCAAACACCCTCTGGCCTCAAAGGCACCTGCACAAATGTGGTGCACATATTCACTCAGGTATGTGTGCACATGCACGCATGCACATTTTTAAGTATGCTGTTTTCTGCCCAAGCCTTGCACTTGTTACCACATCCAACAGTATTACCTACTCAACATCTGTATCGTTCACATTCCATTTTACAGGAGGAGTGCTAGGGACAGAACCCAAACCTGGGACGTGTTAGACAAGCACTCCAACCTAAACAATACCTCACTTTTACTTTTAACTCTTTCTTCCTCTCTGTGCATGTGAGTACGTATGTATGCATGCTTGTTGGAATAATCTTTTAGTATACTGTTTGAAGATGTCTCTCTGTCCTTCCTCACCTGTCTAAAGCATCTTCTGATTGGTTTAATAAAGAGCTGAATGGCCAGTAGCTAGGCTGGAGAGGATGGGTGGGACATCCAACAGAGATAGGTACTCTGGAAAACAGAGAGGTAGGAGAAATTTGCCAGCCAGTTGCAGAGGAAGAACCAAGTACAGGTATTGAGGAGAGGTAATGTGCCACGTGGCAGAATGTAGGTTAGTATAAACGGGTTAATTTAAGTTATAAGAGTTAGCTGGGAGCAAGCCTAAACTAAGTTCTTAAAGCATTCATAATTACTAGAAGGCCTCTGTGCTATTATTTGGGCGTTGGTGCATCAGAGATAGTCTAGCAATATGTTTTTGATTGTGTGTGGGGCAAGGGGGCCCACACACATGCATGAGGAGGCCCTACGTAGATGTCTAAGAATCTTTGACTGCTCTTCCCCTTATTCACTAAGGCAGGGTTTCTGAACTGAACCTAACAGATATAGCCATCTGGCTGGCCATCCTGGTCTGGAAATGCACCGTCTCTCCCTTCCCAGGCTGGAATTACTGGTGAGCTACAAGGCCACCTAGTATTTCTGTGTCTTCTAGAGACCAGAACTGCAGTCTCACATTTGCCTGGCAAATGCTTTATATGATGAGTCACCTCCAGCCCTATTTCTTTCCTCTTATGGAGACCATTATAATTAAACTCTCATGATGGTTAATGTGCTCTATCTATCAACGTGGAAGGAATTTTGGTCAAGATCAGCATTTCATCCAGTGCCAATTTTAGTAAGCACATCACTTTTCATATCGTGGGCAGTCCTCCTCCAATCCATTTAAAATCTGAATAGAACAAAAAGATTAGCCTTCCACCCAAAGCAGGTCCTCCTGCACCCTGCATTCACGCCTCTAGGTAGGCAGCTCAGTTACAGGTGAGAGACTCAGTGACTCTAGTTTCTTTTCATAAATCTTTATGTAAACATGCAATTGGATTGTTAGATGCACATATTTAGAAAGGGATGCCGCTGGACCAAATACATGAAACAGTGGCAGCAGCTTTGGAACTGAACTGTATGGGAGAGGACTGGAAGTTGCTGTTAGGAAAGCCACCTCAGATGAGAGCAAGCAAAGAAAAGGTTTCAGCGAGAGGCTGTGTGGAGGTAGTTTCCTTCCAGCTCGCTTTCGTTCTTAGTGGTTTTATCACAAAAGGGAGGTGCTGAATTCTGTCAAATGCCATTCCTATAACAACAGAGATGATAATGTGTTTTTTGAGCTTCACAGTTACTGTGGAGACTTTTCTATGTTGCATTGGTTCTGTAATTCCAGGAAAATGCTTTAGTAGAGCAAATTGTATTGTATTGTATTGTATTGTACTGTATTATTTTAGACAGGCTCTCCTGAACTGCAGATTGGGCTCAAACTCACTATGTGGTTGAGGATAATCTTAAATTTCTGATTCTCGTGTGTCTCCATTCCCAATGCTATGATTTCGGGTATATACCATTGGTTATCCAGAGCTGCAAATCAAACCCAAATCTTCATGCTTGCACAACAAGCCCTCTACCAATGGAGACTCAGCTCCGTGATTCTTTTAGTATGTTACAGAATTCAGCTAGTAAGCACTTTGTTCAGGATGCTTATGATGATAGTAATGGATGGCTTTTTTGCTTATGTTTGGTAGCAAAGCAATCCTGGCCTCAGAGAACAACCTACTGTGTTCTTCATTCCCTTCAAATCTGAATAAGTCTCAGTGAATTGGTGTTAGTCATAGGCAATGCATCAGGTCCTTTTCCTTCACTGGTTAACTTTGCTACCTTCTCAGAGTTCTAGATTCTGTGCCCACTATCCACATCTCATGGTGATTCTGTGTTGCTTGGTTTTGTTTCTGGGAACTTTCCACTTCATTTGCATCACCCAGCTTTCTGTTCTGCGGCTGTTCAGTTATCTCTTACTGGTTGTTTGCACATGTATATATACTCAGGTATCCAGCTCTACCAGTCCACCTTATTTTCACTTATTCCAGGGTCTAGAGGTACACAGGTTTCAGCTAGGTAGCTCACTGTCCAACACCAGATAGACAGGCCAGTAAGCTGAGTAAGTCTACCCATCCCCTGTGCAGAGGTTAGGGGTGCATGCCACCATACCTACCTTTTTATACACAGATCTGAGTTCAGGTCCTCTTACCATGTCTACAGACTTTCCAGTATTATCCCCACTGTTACTTCTCATGCAATAATTTAAGCCTTTCTTCTCTTTTATCTTCAATCATCAAACACAAAACTAAAGGTTTGTGATTATTTTTGTTCTTGTCAGACTTAGTGAGGAACTGACCCCTGGATTTTGCTGATTTCTATAATGGTTTTCTATTTTTTTATGTGCTACCGTACTTATATCAAAACAGTGACACTATTTTACAAGCAATTACTAGTCTTTAATCTATGTGCATATTGACCTCTACTATAGACACTCGCTTCTTCATATGGCTTTGAGTACTGCCTAGAGTCCTAACAGATATCCTTAGCACATCTTAGAGTACAGGTCAAGTTGTAACAATTCCCCCAGCACTTGACCATCTGAGGGTGGTTTTAATTTCTTCTATTTTTGAGGGAGTTTTAAAGGTTTATAAGGCTCTTGGTTACAAAGTTCTTCCTTATCAGTTTACGTTTCTAATGGCAGGTCTGGTAACTGGAGAGTTTCCTCTCTCTTCTTTAGCTTTAGACGGTATCATCATAAAGAGTCTTCATGCGAGTTTCTGAGTTTGTTCTGTTTGGAGCTTGCTGAATGTTGAGAATGTTTACAATCATGCCTTTCATAAATGTGGGAAATATTTCCAAGCTGTGTGACCCCTTTCACCCTCTCCTCTGCTGGACCTCCCACTGTGCACATCTGCTCTGCCCAGCTCCATCCCCAAACTGTTACACTTTGCTTCTTACTCTTTCTGACTCCTTTTCTCATTGTTCCTCAGACCTGGTGTGTTTTTAGTAGCTCTGCTCTTTATAGTCCTGGCTTCTTCCTTCTGCCTATTCAGGTCTCCTTTGGAACCCTGCCAGTAGGTTTTTCAACCCATTTCCAGAATTGCCTTTTTGGTTTACTTCATGGTTTTTGTCTTCTATTGACACTTGAATTTTGCTCACATATTTTCCCCCCTCTGTTCCCACATTTTCTTTTCACTGTGCACACTGTTGAGGTTGCAGTTTTAAATCATCTGTCTGGAAAATGCACTATCTGATCCTTGTCAAGAATAGTTTTTATGGGTTTCCTGACTCCATTTTACTTTTTGGTATGCCTTGTCATCTTCCATTGCAAATTGAACACTTGAATGATGTGATTATAGCTACATTCCTAACTACAAATACAGATTTAGCTCTGGAAATTAATTTGTTTTTTTTTAACCTTGCCATTTAAAATCCTTTGTTTTCATAATTATTTAATTTCTTAATTAAAGTTAAAGAAACTCTACTATATTCACACAATACATCATTATAGTTATTCCTGGCACATTTAGATTCAGAAGCTGCTGAAACACATCCTAGTCTACACCAAGCTGCTGCAAGACTTTGCTCTACTGCTGACAACCTGAGGACTCATCTCATAGACACATGACTGACATCTGAAGAAATATACACATTTCAGTGTAATAAGCTGTGGTAGGCTTACTCCTGAAGATAATTTATTACACTCTCTATATAAATTAAGGATTTTAAAATCGCTCTTTCTGAGCAGCCAGATGGATTAACTGGTAAATGCACTTGCTGCCAAATCTGATACTATGAGCTCCCTTCTTGGGAACTACTTGGTAGGAGAAAACTGAGAAGTGATTCCCACATGTTGTCTTTGGTGTCTGTCTGTCTTGTCTGTCTCTCTCTAACACACACACAATAATGTCACTGAAAAGCTTAAATCATTCTTTCAGTTGTCTTGCCATGTAACATAAAAGGATACAACCTGTATCTACACATACACTCATACTGTACTCAGACACACACTGCCCTTTAACCAACCTAGCTGCTTATTTACCTTTACAATGCACTGCAATGGCACCCTCGACATTTTCACAAATATCCAGAAATTCTTGGACAATTGCCTCAGCAGGGGTGCTGCCATCCGGAAAGAAAAGATCGTGGTGATAAAATCCAGCATCCGTAAAGCGCTTAGCATCATACATCCTTTTATTCAGACGAATAATGGTAGTTACATTGTGATTCTTAAAATATGGAATATAAGTCTCCGGAGAATGTTGGTGGTAACCTATATAAAGAAATGAACCAAAGCTTGTAAGATGCAGGAAAAACACAACAGAAAACAGTTTCATCTGAAAGTGGGTATAAACAATGTCTGGATTGGGGACTGAATACCAATTTGATGATAACTGTAAAAAACAAAAGTTTAAAAAGTTAACATCTAAGCAGAACAGTGTGCTCAAATAACTAAGAGTAGTTAAATCATAAAGACTGAATCAAGCTTAGCTTAATTCTTTGGTCATCCCTCCATAGGCAACTCAGGGGCCTCCCTCTCAGAAGGTGAGGAGTGCAAGGCTGAGCCCATCACAGACACCCAAACCTTATAGCACACCAGACTCAACATGTCCTCCTGCCTTACTCGTATAGGCAAACACGGCAGTACCCAGCTCACTAGTCTCTTGCAAAAGGAAAAAGAGGCTACGTAGGTTCCAGAGTTTTGCATACCACTTTCCAGCCTGGATCTTGAATGCGGCCCACAGAAGGCAAGAAACCGCTCTGGTATTATCCAGTTGAAATCTCCATTTTCTGCTTTCTGTAGAGGAGAGACCAGCACAATTAACCTTTGAACCGTATCTCCTTCCACCTCCCTTTTCAACACTCAGTTCAGAGCTATTGTCTTTAGCATGTTTGCTGTTTATTAATAGACACAGATAGAATCTATTTTGCTTTGAGTATTCTCAAGGAATGGCTGCCTTCCCAGGTGTCAATCACTTTAAAACTGTTTCTTTGCTTAGGTCATTAGCCTGGAAGGCATACTCTGTATTCAGTTATATTTCAACTACCTGGTTATTTTATCTGAATAAATTCCTATTATAGCAAATGAATTCCTATTATAGCAAATGGAGTCCTATTATGACAGCAAACTTTTCTAGTGTGTGTGAGGAGATTAGAAGTACATTACCCCCCCCCCACCCCATAAGTAACTTTCAATGTAAACAAATTTGACTTCCCCAATAAAAAGAGTAAAGTGTCAGATAGAAGCACTCTTTTCACAGAGAGGAAACAACAACACACACATATGTTGGATAGAAGACAGCCATGGATTTCACTCTTTAGGAGTTAGTCACCCTCCTTTTTTCTTTTCTATAGCAGAATCTCGCCATGTAACCTTGGCAGATCTGAACTTGCTATGTAGACTAAGATACTCTTGGACTCAGCAGAACTCTGTCTGCCACTGCCTCTCAAGTGCTGGGATAACAAGCATGCCCTACTATGCCCAGCATAACACAGACTTTTAAGAAGTAAAAACCAATGGACTGTGACAGAATCAGTGCCAGAAGAGAAAAATCACTTTAACAATTGTGGAAATAGAAACACTGCACTTCATGTGTCAACTGCCATTTTCAGGTTTTTATATACTGTGTGTGTGTGTGTGTGTGTGTGTGTGTGTGTGAATCTGATGTTCAATCACTTTCTACTTCATTTTTTTGGGACACAGACTCTTACTGAAGCCAGAGCTTGCGGACTTTAACTCAGGCTGGTCTAGCTCACCCCAGGGATCATCTGTCTCTCCCTCCTGCGTGCTAGGATTACAGGCCTCAGCCATGTATGCCTGCTGCATGGCATATGTGGCTTCTAGGGAAGCCAAACTCTGGCCCTCATGCTTGTACAGCAAGTACTTTAAGTGCTGAGCTCTCTACCTAGCCCCAAGACAGTATATTTTATTTTACATGTTTGGTTTTATAGGGACAAACAAAAACATAGGATCTTAGTAATTTAGTTATGGAGTTGCTGAATGACATAGTTAAATATTGCACTTTAGAAAACAGTGGTATTACAAGATACAGCTGGCAGGAGTGAACCCCAAGATATGTTTTATCTTTGCAGTGAAAATAGCTCAGACTTCAATTATAGGTCTTTAGAAATAACAGCCAAAGCTAGTTATCTGTGGATGTAGGAGATGAACTCATGGAGTGCTGTCTACAAAACCTCTTCTCACTCTAAATATCTACAGCAGGACACAATCTATAAGTGTTCCTGCCTGCAAGGGCCCTTAATACAGCATCTTGCCCATATACATGGAGGAGGGGACCCTAAAACCAAGGACTTTTGTTTTTCTTAATATTTATGTTAAAAAATATAAAAGATACCTATGAATTTGCCTGCCTGGACATCATGCCCACCAAATATTTTTGTGGGTTTCGGGTATTCAAAGTCCATTCACCTCTGAAGCACCTCCTCATATTGCTTAATATTAAAAAAAAAAAAAAAAAACAGTGTCCTTATTCCTTTAGGTAGGATAACAGATTGAAAAGTATATGGGCAAATAGAATTCCGATGAGAGCCCAAATTTCCAGTAATAAGTTCTGGGTCTTATGTGCAGGCTGATCCTGCATCTTAAATGTCCCAAGCTCACCTAGATAGGACATGTATGAATGAGTTTGACTCTGCAAACCATTTTACAAGCATATATCCATCAAAATATCATCTGGGCCAGTGGGATGGATTAACACTATTCAAAATCTAAAGAGCTGATTTTGAGCCTAGAACCCATGTAAATGTGAAGAGAGGGAACCGGCTCTGCTAAGATGTCTTCTGATCTCTAACTTCACAAACTCACCAATATGCATCTCTCTCTCTCTCTCTCTCTCTCTCTCTCTCTCACACACACACACACACACACACACACACACACACACACACACACACACGATGGTGATGAAATACAGTTATGTTGGTCCATGATGCCTTGGTAAGTGCAGAGTAGGGAGACTGAAATCAGTAACCTAGAACTTACTTCATAGTGTTCATATTCATCAAGGTTAAATGAGTTGAAATTAAAGAAGCCATACTGCATTGCCTAAATCCAAAAGAAAATGTTTATGAACAAAAGTATAAGGAAAATGCCAATTTTCTATTAAGAACCAGGATGTATCCTAGGATGCTGAACACTTTCAAAGGCTAAAGCTCCTATGACACACCCACCTTCCTGCAACTTTCTGACAGAGCAACTGTGACACACTTATTTTTATATAAAACTTTGTAACAAATTAATTGTCCAAAGTCTCCTGTTGAATTCATAGTCCAATGCCTGGAGACAAAACTGAGTCTCACAGTTACTGTGCTGTTGGTGCAAGGGATGTGACCTAGGACTTTGCATTTACTAAGCCAATACTGCCACTGCACACCCTACAGTTACTGTGTTGTATATACATAAACATAACTTGGAGGGGGAAAGTATTCAACTTTTTTTCCCTTTAAATGAGGCACACTCAAAGTTAACACTGTATCTAGAACCAAATTACTTAACTCTCTTGTGCCTTTTTTTGTGATGCTGGTATTAAACCCTTGGCCTCTCGAATGCTAAGCAAGTGCTCACCCAACTGGTGACAACCCCAGCCTGTCTTCTGTCTATAAATGCCTTTTCCATCCCATCCAAGCATAGAAACAATCAGAAATTCAGAATGAGCTGTTTATTACTTTGGGGTCACTTTAATGTTAACGGGGAATGGAATACTTCTGACCTAACATACCTGAAGGAACCCTATGTAGAAGAATGCATCTTCTGCAAGGCACTCACCTTCTTTACTGCGTGAAAACAGTCGAGAAGTGTAATGTAGAAACTGCAGCTTCCGTAGGCAGCATCTCTGAAATTCCCAAAGTGTTAATCCATTAATGTTCTACAGCACACTCCCCCCAAGACAAAGCTGCCTAGAATTCAAAACCAAATGCGCTCTGCTTCAATGAACTGTTCAGCACAGAAACAAGCATTCTGCTCCTATAATTATAGTTGCTCCTATAGCTATAGTAGAACTTTGAATAATTTAACTGGGTAACTTTTTTCTAATTTTTTTTTAAATATTTATTTTATGTATGAGTACATTGTTGCTATCTTCAGACATACCAGAAGAGGGTGTCAGATCCCATTACAGATGGTTGCGAGCCACCATGTGGTGGCTGGGAATTGAACTCAGGACTCTGAAAGAGCAGTCAGTGCTCTAAACCGCTGAGCCATCTCTCCAGCCCAATCTAATTCTTAAGAATTAGAATTCCAATAAAATCACAGGAGCATCCAGTAGAATCACTCCACATCTCAGCAAGCTAATAACTACCCAACATACAGTTCCACTCAAATACTGTATTGGCCCTATCAGCAATCAACAGAGTAAACTCTCAAACTGTAGTAATGCATGACTTTGAAAGTAACTGTTAACTATTAGCATTAATTTTTTAACATGGCCAACAATTATCCAAGCTAGTTAACCTAGTTAAAGGCACACCAATTTAACCATGCAAAGAATTTAATGCATGGAGTTTTTCAAGAATAACAATGGCTCACGGCCTATTTTACTTAAGTCCTTCCTTACACAATCTGAACACACAAGATCACTTCTTGAAGACCCAGGCCCCCAGCACACCCCAGTCCTTGCACCAGAACCATTGGGAATCATCCTCAATTGTTGTTCCACCTTATTGAGGCAAGATCTCTCAACAAAACCCTGAGCCCACCAGTATGACTGGCCTTGCTAGCCAGCTTGCTCTAGGGATACCCTGTGCCTGCCTACCAAGACAGAAATGATAATTGGGCTGTCAAACCCACCCACCATTTATGTGGGCTGTGAAGAATCTAAACTCTAGTCCCCTGGCCTGTGCAGAAAGTGCTTTAAGCACTGAGCCATCACAATGCATATTAGATGGTTCCAGACACAGGAAGTTCCAAAGCAAGCAAACCTAAGTGACAGTGGAAAGGGAGAATAAGAGCAATCTCTATGGGAGAGTCAAAACTGACGGCACAGGGCAGGAGGGAATCTTTGGGGTGATAGCCATGTTCTAGATCCCAAAGTGTGGTAGTCACATACACAAACATATGTGTAACACTTGGTTGTACAAGACAGATTCGTGTTTTCAGCTGGGGTGCAGGCTCAATGGTCCACTGTATGCCCTTGTACAGTCCTGAGTCCACTCCCTAAGCACTACACATACATGTATTCAGTGTTTGTTTGACTGTTAACAAATTGTATATCAATTTTTAAAAAGGAGAAAAAGGGCTATGGATATTGTGCAAACTATGTGAGGGCAGGCTTTTTTTTTTTTTTTGCTTGTTTTCTTTTGGGTACATAACCCCTATAGATACAGGTACTCCTATGTTTCTTCAGAGTAAGGCTCAAGTTTGTAAAGGACACAGCAACAGCAAAGGTAAGAGTCACTTCTCTGTTAACCAAAGTAAGCCATTGACAACCATGGTGGTGGGCATGTGGTGCACACCCATAACTCTAGTGTTTGGGAAGTGGAAAGAAGAGGGTCAGGGGACAATGCAAACTCTCTCACAAAAAGTACAAGTCTAAGAAGCAGAGCATTACCACAGACAACAGTAATACAAGTGTGCTTGTTCAGACTATTTCCCTCACTAAGACAGAAAATAAATGACACAATTTAGTAAGAATAGGATACTGAGTATGGTGGCACACACCTTTAATCCCAGCATTAGCAAGGCAGGGGATGGTGGAGCTTTGTGAGTTTGAGGCAGTTTGGTCTACATAGTAAGTTCCAGGATAGCCAGAGCTGTAGGCAGACCACCCCATCTCAAAACGGAGGGAGGAATGGAAGTTAAGAAGGGAGAGAGGGAGGGAGGGAGAGAGGGAGGGAGGGATGGAGGGAGAATAGGCTGGTCATGATGTCACTGCCAAATCCAGTATGGTTTTAGTAGGGACAGAATAACATGGTTCCTGCCCGAGACAGGGCTAGCATGGGCCTCCATGAGGGTCAATGGTTGCTGTGGCCTTAAGCTTGTTTATATAATAATGTGCATATTTTGGTGTTCTTCCGAGGAATGTCCATTCTGTTAATATTAATGACTCCATGATAAGGACAGCATAGGCCAAGATGTGGCTAATGTCTCAGCAAAATGGTAAACACTGGGACCTTCAGGACAGTCCTTAAAGCAGTGGAAAAGAACTCTTAAAAACATGAGTTCAAAAATATATAATTTCTCAGATATGTAAAAATATAAGGATGAAATACGAATTGTATAAGGGGCATCACAGATCTAAAGGAACAGTGGCAGCTGCACTATAATTCAGCTTGTCCGAAGGATGCTAAAGAAGGAAATACAATTTTTTTGTTTATGCTTACAAATGCAGGCAGATTCCTGAGTTTAGAGTCAGCCTGGGACAGAGCTAATTTAGGACCAGGCATGATCAGAAAGGTGATTCCAGGTATCTTGTTGTCTGTGATTATGTTTGCTGTCTCTTCTGAAGAGTTAACGGGCTAAAGTCATAGAATGCTGATTTGTGGGATGGATAGGAGAGAACCTGGAATAACTGAATTGATATGCAAATAAGAGTGGGCTTTTACAGTCTGCACAAGATGAGATAGCAGAAAGTAACAGCAAGAGCTGAGCTATCTGAAGATCTCTGGAGAGAGATCACAGCCCTTCAAGAAAATCTAACGGGATTTCTGATTTTAGTCAGAAAATCAATGGAGAATGAACATAGCTCTTTTAGAATTGTTCATAGTTTTCTAGCAGCTATACAGAGAAGGCTCTCTGAAGAGTGAACACAGCTCTTTTAGAACATTTTCTGGCTTCTGATTTTGATTGGAAAACCTTACTTTTAGAATTTTGAGTTGATCCAAGAATTTTTTTTTTTATAGTGGTTTTTCTGACTTTGGTCAAAAGTTCATGAGCTATCCAGGGAGCTTTTAGAATTTTTACTAGCTGTCTCAAGCAGAATGTTAGCTGTCTCAACCATGGAGTTTTTAGAAAAGCAAGAAAAAGCTGTCTAGAGCAGAGAAGGTCATCTCAGCAGAACAAAAGCTGTCAGGTTGGACCACGATTTGGATCAGTCACTTTTGTTGCTCCCAGACATCCCTTCCTTCAGAACCCCCTCTCCAAACTAAGGCTGGTCCTCAGCAGTGGCACACACTTTTAACTCCAGCCTTCATGAGGCAGATGCAGGGCAGTTCTGAGTCTGAGGACAGCCAAGTCTACACAGTTCCAGGACAGCAAGGCCTACATAGTAAGAGCCTGTCTCAAACAAACAAACAAACAAACAAACAAACAAACAAATGACAAAATGTGAGAAAGGCAAATTAGGACTATGTGGGGAGGTTGTAAGAGAACCAGGCTTGAGGCTGTTTGTGCTACATTTTAGCAAGTAAGCCTGTTTACATTATGCTCCGTTGTAGTCTAAGCTGTAAGAATGGCTACAAGAGCAAGGCAGTGGTGGAGCATGCCTTTAATCCCAGCACTTGGGAGGCAAAGGTAGGGGAATTTCTGAGTTCAAGGCCATCCTGGTTTACAGAGTGAGTTCCAGGACAGCCAGGGCTACAGAGAAACCCTGTCTCCGAAAACCAAAAAAAAAAAAAAAAAAAAAAAAAAAAAAAAAAAAAAAAAAAAAAAAGAACTGCAACAGGGCTTAACATTTTGGAGAGAACTCTCCCAACAAGGTCATCGCTGTGCTATAACAGCAGATCTATATGCCCACTGCTCACTCTGGACTCACAGATGCAAAAATTGCTTCTAACATCTTGTTACAAGTTGAAAAGATGAGTGGCTGGCTTACTTCACCTCAGCACCTTCTCTCTTCCTACACACCTCAAATCACAGAACACTTGGGACAGCCTGCTAGGCAACAAGGAAGGAACACTCTGGCTCAGTCATTGCCTTTAACCACCACATCACCAAAATCCGAACATTGTCCCAACAATGGAAGCCCTTTTTCATGTAAAGAGGATTCCACAGAACTATCTGAGGAGACTGTCTTCAGTTAGGAAGATACTCCAGAGTTCATCTACAGGACACTAGATTAATCAGCTCATAGTTTTAAAAACATTTTTTCCTTTAAGATTCTTTTAAGACAATCAAACTAGTAAGGAGATAAGGCTGCTATCTACTCCCAGGGCAGGAGCATCAAGGCCTGACACCTCACACAAAGCTGTTTGACAGGCTCTGTTGCAGGCTGTCTACATCCCCAGCCACACCCACCACCTGTTCTGGCTGTGCTCCTGGGAAAAGGGATCAGGTGTTGTCCTATAAAGTTCCTCCTGTTGAGTAGGGAAACTCCCTGGCTAGTTGCACAGGAACCTGAGGTAGTAATGACACAGTACCATGAGGATTCTCCCCTAGCTACACCACAGCTTGCTTCTCAGGAAAGTTCTATTCCACCCCTACCATTTCAAAGAGCTTTAGAAGGCAAAGGTAGGAGGCATTTGACATTCTGATAACAGAAGTGGTGTGTGTGTGTGTGTGTGTGTGTAGTGTCACCAATGTCTACCAAACAGAGGCCAGAAGTGACAACATCCAACAGTGTCACTGTTAAGACTCCTGTATTTTATGGTGTCACATCATTAACATGCCTTCCTGCCAAGGTTTCATTTTCTGTTTTGCTTCTTTCAAAAATTACCACCAAAAGGTTCCTGGTAAGAGTCTGATCAAATACATCTACCACATAACCTGCACATTTACCTGAAAGGAATATAAGCTGTATCTCCGAAGATTAAAGTTCTATACGCGTCTTCTGGTGTCCTTCCCAAATATATAACCTACATTTGGAAAGAAAAGAAAAGGGCATTTTACTTCTCAATGACACAGTTCTGTCACTAAGAAGCCATCTCTGCACAAGCTGCAGCTAATCTGCAGAGCCATGTTCTGACTGGTAACTGCTTGTCTCAACCTGCCAGAGACTCCTCCCTGCCACACCAACACTTCAAACAACCTATGCTAAGATATGCAGCATTTTAAAAAGCACATTTTCCAGATCCAGATGTTTGAGTGACATGCTTTAAATATTTCCCTTCCTCAGCATCCTCAGAAGTGGACAAGTGGAGGTGGAGCTGCTGACTGTAGTGGGGTGACATGGAACCCCAAAAGCAGGGTCGATGAATTTATTATTACTATTATTTTAATATTTGTGAATATGGCCAAAAGGACACATGTGGAAGTCACAAGACAACTCTGTAAAGTTGTTTCTCTTCTTTGGAACCATGTTGGTTTCAAAGACAAAACTTTTTTATAGCTTTATTTTTTAAGGATTTATTTATTTATTTAATGATTGTAAGTGCACTGTCACTGTCTTCGGACACACCAGAAGAGGGCATTGGATCCCCATTAAAGCTGGTTGTGAGCAACCATGTGGTTTCTGGGAATTGAACTCAGGACCTCTGGAAGAGCAGTCAATGCTCCTAACAGACCTATGCAGCAAGTGGCTTTACGTGCTCAGCAATCTCACTGGTCCCAAGCTACTTTTTAAAGTTTCTTATTTTTTATGCTATGAGTGTTTTGCCTCCATGTATATCAGTGTACTCTGTGCATGCAGTGCTGAGGAGCCCAGTTGTGAATTGCCATTCGGGTGCTGGGAATGGGAACCCAGATCTGCAAAGGCAGCCAGTCTCTAACTACTGAGTCATTCTCTACAGCTTTCGAGAGAGAGAGAGAGAGAGAGAGAGAGAGAGAGAGAGAGAGAGAGAGAGAGAGAGAGAGAGAGAGAGAGAGAGAGAGAGAGAACAGAAGTGTACCAGTGAACCATACTTGTACTGGCTAGTTTTGTCTGTCAACTTGACACAGGCTGGAGTTATCACAGAGAAAGGAGCTTCAGTTGGGGAAGTGCCTCCATGAGATCCAGCTGTGGGGCATTTTCTCAATTAGTGATCAAGTGGGGAGGGCCCCTTGTGGGTGGTTCCACCTTTGGGCTGGTGCCCTTGGGTTCTATAAGAGAGCAAGCTAAGCAAGCCAGTAAGAAACATCCCTCCATGGCCTCTGCATCAGCTCCTGCTTCCTGACCTGCTTGAGTTCCAGTCCTGACTTCCTTTAGTGATGAACTGCAATGTGGAAGTGTAAGCTCAATAAACCCTTTCCTCCCCAACTTGCTTCTTGGTCATGATGTTTGTGCAGGAATAGAAACCCTGACTAAGACAATACTCTTTTCCAAAACAAAGTCCTTGATTCACTCTCTCCACTGTGAATGCTTGCTATTGGACTAACTACATCTATTTCCTACTCTCATCTGCTTCTTCTGTCTTCAGAACTATGGTATCTTTCTGTTTTCCTCTGGTAAAATACTTCAAAAACATATTTTCTTTTCTTCTTTTTGTTGACAGTTTTCATGAGCTGTGTGCATAGCCCTGGCTGACTTGGAACTCCATGTAGACCAGGCTGGCGCTGAACTTGTAGAGATCCACCTACCCAAGGAATACCCTATCACACCTGGCCAAACCCCCTTCTTTGGCAACAGTGGTTCATGCTAGGAACGTTAACTGTGCCCTGCAGTGTTTTCCTCAGTTTTTATTGTTCTGAGGTCTTTTCACTTGAGAGGTTATTCACCTGTATCTATGCAGCTGTTGCTACTTTCACTACCTACCATCTGCCACCACTGGCTGCAGGGGATTCCCAACTCCCATGCGAGAACTAGGGACCCCCATGCATTGGGTTAGACACATAAAAAGATCAAAACTATATTAAATTCCAAAGCTAATCTATGGAAAATATATTTTAAATTACAATAGAAAACCTCAAATATAGATTAAAATTGTAACTCAGAAGCACAGCACAGGTTCAGCAATGCACAACGCACTGAGTTTGATCTTTGGAACCAAGACATGGCATAAAAGGGGGAAAAACGTTACTAAGTTAATTACAAGCTTCTTTTTTTTGTTTTCGTTTGGCTTGGTTTTTCCAGACAGAGCTACTCTATGTAGCCACTGGCTGTCCTGGAACTTACTCTGTAGACCAGACTGGCATCAAACTCAGAGATCCCCCTACCTCTGCCTCTCCAGTGCTATAACTAAAGGCATGGGCCACCACCATTACCTCTATACAAGCTTCTTATCTCCAGTGCTTAATATTGTGTGTAGAAGCAGTTTTCACAGCTGGAGGAACTCTGAAGTGAAGGCTTTGTCTTCAACCTCTTAACTTCTGGCCCAAGCATAAATGGATGGGCTCTAAGGTTTTGCCTATTCTGTTGAACTCAATGTACTTATTGTTGAGGTCTGCACCCCCAGCACAGTTGTTCCATGCCTGCCAGCTATTTTATTTTGTTGCTGTAATATGCAAATATTTGCTAAAACTTGACACAGAGCAAGGACATGCTGACCACATTGCCTGGTGTGTTCTGTATGAAGTTTGTTAATCTTAAGAAAAATTCCATAAAAGGCCGGAGGTGGTGGCGCACGCCTGTAATCCTAGCACTCTGGGAGGCAGAGGCAGGCGGATTTCTGAGTTTGAGGCCAGCCTGGTCTATATAGTGAGTTCCAGGACAGCCAGGGCTACACAAAGAAACCCTGTCTAGGAAAACAAACAAACAAACAAACAAACAAAAAACCAAAACAAAGAAAATTCCATAAAGCTTTAGATAGGACCTATCAAATTCAAGGTCAATTTGAATTTTTATGTCTAAAATGGCCTGAGTCAGACAGCAGTCTACCAGGCAGTACTTCCTGCACCTGCACTGGGCTGAGAAATGTTTGTTTTCATAGCCTCAGATAATTCTGATCTGTTCAGTATGAGGGTGTGCATTCAATAAACCATTCCTATCTGACTGAGATCAGTGTTCATCTGGTTTGTGGAGAAAACACTTATGAAATTAATGAAAACTTAAAATAGCTCTTAAGTAGTTGACTTAAATGTAAACCTATCACTGGATTAAAAGCATTCACTTAAAAAAAAAAAAAAAGGTGGGGCCGGGCGGTGGTGGAGCACGCCTGTAATCCCAGCACTCTGGGAGGCAGAGGCAGGCCGATTTCTGAGTTTGAGGCCAGCCTGGTCTACAGAGTGAGTTCCAGGACAGCCAGGGCTATACAGAGAAACCTTGTCTCAAAACAAAACAACAAAACAAAACAAGGATTAAAAGACCACAGCTGGGGAAAGGGTTCCTTGGGTAAAGGGATTACAATTCGAGCATGAGAACTCCAAGTCAGATCTCCAGATTCCATGTAAAAGATGATCATGGTAGTACAGGTGTCTAACTCCAGAGCTGGAGCACAGAACACAGACAGATGCCTGACGTGCAGTGACCAGAATAGCCTAGCCAGATTGGGGAGCCCTGGGTTCAGTGAAAAATCTTGCCTCAAAAAATGAGGTGGAAAATAACAGAAGACACACATGTCTACTTTTGGTCTCTATACATACATATGTGTGTACACACACTTAGTAAACAAATTAATAAACCTAGCAATAATCTTTTATACATAAAGCTAGATCTTAGAACTAATTATAAAGATTTGACAGTTTCCAGAGGGCATTCCAATTATTTTCTGTTTTAACAGTTATAAATGGACCATTTTCCCAAGGTCTGAATGGTTTCTTACTAGAATTTTATTCCATTTACTTTCTCCATAAATTATAGCTGTGATGGTTAATCTTCACTATTAACTTGACTGTTTTTGGAATCATCTAGATGATGCTCTTCTGGGAACGTCTGAAGTTATTTCCAGGGAGGTTTAACTAAAGATAAAATACTTGCCCTCCCATGGGCTGAGGTTTTAAATCAAATAAAAAGGGCAAAGTAGGAACAAGATTCCCTGTTCTCTGTTTCCTTGTCAGTTAAGAATCCCAGCCACATCCTCCTACCTGGGCTCACCTCTCTCCAACCATGAGTCAAAATAAATCCTATCACATTGTTTTTGATAGGTATTTTAGTAGCAGCAATGGAAAAAACGATACACTAATTAATAGAATGCTCAAACATTTACTTAGCCTCAGTAGCAGTAGGAAAAGATGTCAATCAATCCCCCAAAGAAATGTGTTCCTTGGCTGACCTTGAACTGAGTGATCCACCTGCTTCGGCCTCCTGAGTGCTGGGATTAAAGGCTTGCACCACTGATATCTAGCTAAGAAATGTGTTCTTAACTCTTACCTAATTATCAAATTGCCTACATTATCAAATTTTCAAGTAAAACAAACCAGTTTACAAATATCCTCTATACCCTGATTCAACACATCTTACTCATTCAACACATACATAAGTAGAACCTAACATCACTTCTATTACTACTTATTTAGGGAAAAAAAAAGATACAACTACTTCATAAAAACTATAAATTTAGGGCTACAGACTGTTCTCCAGAAATCCTGAGTTTAATTCCCAGCAAACACATGGTGGCTCATAATTGTTTATAATGGGACCTGACTCCCTCTTTGGTATGTGTGAAGTCAGAGCACTGATATAAAATAAATTAAATCTTAAAAACAAAACAAAACTATAAATTGGGCTGGAGAAATGGTTCAGTAGTTAAGAGCATTGACTGCTCTTCCAAAGGTCTGGAGTTCAATTCCCATCAACTACATGGTGGCTCATAACCATCTGTAATGGGATCTGATGCCTCTTCTGGTGCATCTGAAGACACCTACAGTGTATTCATATAAATAAAAATAAACAAATATTAAAAAAACAACTATAAGTTAAAAATCCAACCTGCTTAAAAATATTTTATTTTATATTTTACTTCATTTCTGCTATGCTGGTTAATGCTATTAGCTTGACAAGACCTAGAATCACCTAGGAAGAGATTCTTTCTGAGAGGCATGCCTATGGGGGAATTATCCTAATTGTTAATTTATAGGAAGACCCAATCCACTATGGAAGACACCAATTCCCTAGTCAGGGCTTCCTGAACAGTGAAGAGAGAGGAGGAAGCTAGCTGAAAGTAAGCAGACAAGTAAGAACACGTGCATTTGTTTATTTTTGATCTTGATTGTGGATGTGATATAAGTTCCTACCTTTACTTCCCCTCAATAATGGACTATAACTTACAACTGTAAGTCAAGCAAGTCCCTTTCTCTCTTTGCTTGTTTCTCTCTTGCTTGCTGAGATCTTTTATCACAGCTACAGAAACTAGGACATGAAACTAGAACACCCTTATAACCTCCAGGTGTCTCCTGCCCCTTGCTAAGACTAACCACTCCTCTAATGTGGACCTGGGATGGACTCCACCGGCCTGGGTATTAAAGTCTGGTCTTCAGCTTGTTGCTATGGAGGTGGGGGGGGGGGTGTCAAAGGGTTTAGGTCACTGGGGGTGTCCTTGAAGGAGACTTTGGGACTTTGCAGTTTCTTCTTTCAACCATTCTGAATAGACGTGAAGTGAGCAGGTGGCTCTACCACATGCTCCTTGCCCTAATGCACTGTCCCCTCATCAGAGGCCCCGAAGCCCCAGCACAAACTGAGTACAGGCATAAATGCAAAAGCACAATCCATCATGAAGCTCTCCTTACTACAAGGTATAATCTCAGGTATGTTTCGGTACTAGAAAATTGACTAACACCCAATAACTCTAATAAAATCGTATCTTTTCTCCATTCTACTAACAGAAACAACAACAACAACAACAAAGTACCTCTGAAACCAAAACCCAAAACTAAATTTAAAAACCCTACCACTTCTTCCTGTGGATCACTTGCTAACTGGTACAGACAAAACAGCAAGTAGTAACTGAACAAGAGAAAAGTAACTCTGAATCATATTTCCTGGGAAGCAGACTTTGGGGGCATTGTAGAGTTGTTCCACTAGGCTACACCATAAAATTTCCTACCTACTTACCTCCAAAACAAAATAAAACCTGAGGGTGCCCCATATGCTTGATGTCTTAACAAAAAAAAAAAAAAAAAAAAAAAAACAAAAACAAATTGTTTTTTTTTTTTTTTTAATCAAAATCAGGTTTTAGTTGCGTGAGAACCAGACCTTGTCACTGTTTCCAATACTGGCCCTATAGGCTACAACAATATAGGACAAGATACATGAGAACTTCAACATTTATGTTCATGTTACTGCATTCAGAGTCTCTCCAACCCATAAACTGCAACTTCCCAGTAGCCTTCTTTAAGATACATAGTTTTGATGGTGCATGGAAGGCCACAGATTTATGGCTGAAAAATTATAATTCTGTGCTACACTTTGCCCCAATTTGCAACTGTGTTAGTCCACTTTCCATCAATGTGACAAAATGCCTGGGATAACCTAATGCCTAGGGTGGTGGTGGGGGGGTGGGGAAGGTTTATTTTGGTTCAATTTGGAAAGGTCTAGTCCATGGTCCTCTGGGTGCTTTTGCACTGTCTTTGGCATAAAAAGCCTTGGTGGATATACGTAAAGAGCCCAAAGCAATGGAAAACCGATGATGCCACCCATTAAGACAAAACAGAGACTCACATACATGTTGGCAAACCTAGGAAAAGGCAATGTCTTTCTTTCAAATGGACAGTATCACCTTTTCAGGGAACAAGAGGGTGATGATCAGAGCTACTATTTCATCACAACTGTATTTATTTTCCTTCCTTCCTTTTTTGAAAAAGGCTCACCATATAGTCCCGTGGCTAGCCTGATTGACTGACTGATAAGAGTTCACCATTCAGCCTTTGGCTGGCCTGTTTGAGAGACTGATTGGTTGAATGATTGACTGATTAACTGATAAGAGTTCATCATATACCCTGTAGCTGGCCTGATTAATTGACTGACTGATTGATAAGTGTTCACCTGTAGCCCTGTGACTGACTGATCAGAATTTACCACGTGGCTGGCCTGGAACAATATAGAGCACTCAATGCAATTTTCATTAGTGATCAAATCAGACGTCATACTATAAAACTCCTGAATGTGTGGAACAGTTCAGCCAAGAGATCTCCTAAAGGTTACAAGAGTTATAATAAACAGAACTGTCAAGAAGGAAAAAAAAATAAGGAATATATTCCTTAATGAATCACCTGAACAAATATGTAAAACCAAAGTACCTTAAGTTGATAAGGTGAAAGGGCTGGATTTGCTGTGTATCCATGAACATGTGTGTATATAATTCAAATGAAATCCAGAGAACCTTTAATTCAGACTTTCTCTAGCTTTCCAAGTTCATCTTCTCTATACAAAAACATACACATTTTTTCCTTAAACATCAGTTTAAGGCAAATTTTATTCCACAAGACTGTAGCTTCTTGGTTTCTTTAAATACCAAAAGAGTAATGACCTCATTTCCTTCTAAACTTTCAAAATAGAGTTGCCTTTAACTTGTTAATAACTGTGGGTTGGTCTTAGAACACAAGTTCAATTCAAAGAATAGAGCAATGTAGCATTTCCCCCCCATGGGTGATGAGAGAACACTCCAGATTCCCAACGATGAATTTTAAAAAACTGTATTTTAAAACTGTTTGGGGAATGACTATACAAAAAACAGTTAAGACTTAATCCTAACCCCCGAAAGAAACAGAGATTTAATCTAAACCTTTGTACATAACTATTAAATACTTGTTAGCAGGCTGGAGAGATGGTTCAGTGGTTAAGAGCAGTTGCTGAACTTGCAGAGGACTTGGGTTCAGTTCCAGTTGGTAGCTCATGACCATGAATAACTGTAAATCCAGTTTACACCTCTATGCACTCCATGCACAAACACTGTTTGCATGTGGTGTGGTGCACATAATTACATACAGGCAAACCCTTATACTTTTTTGTTTGTTTTTTTCAAGGCAGGGTTTTCTGTGTAATCCTGGCAGTCCTGGAACTCATTTTGTACACCAGACTGGCCTCGAACTCAGAGATCTGCCTGCTTCTGCCTCCCAAGTGCTAGAATTAAAGGCATGCTCAACTTCAGAAATAAATCTTTTAAAAAACATCTGCAGCTTTTGCTTTCAAAGCAACTCATTTTTTTCTGATGAGAAGACTTTCCCAGGTAAAGCTATTCTCAATGTAGCTCTTAGGAGGAATCTTATTAAGTGATTTCTATACTAAAACAAGTGTTGAATTTAGCAAACTCTAAATCAACACAATTTTATAATATATCACTGCTGTTTATTTAGATACAAGAAATGCTTCGGCAAATTCTTCCTGGATATTTATATCAGAAGCTATGTATACAGAATGTCATACAGAATGCCCACTCGAATGTCATGGTGCTATTTTGAAGCCAAGAAACAGATGATTACCCAGAAAAAGATTAGCTACTATGACAGCCAGATTCCAAGACAGTCTCAATGAACCTTAGCTCCTTGTATTTCCACATTTAACCTGCCCTCTCACATTGTCAGAAATTACAGAAATGACAGGAGCGTAAGGCTGAAAAGGTCGCTCAGTGGTTAGGAGCTGCTCTTCCAGAGAACCCTTTTTTACTTCCAGGTTTCCCCTCCTCCTCAAGATTTATTGAGTTATTTGTTTATTTATTATGTATAGAGTGTTCTGCCTGCATGCCAGAAGAGGGCATCATATTCTGGTATAGCTGGTTATGAGCCACCATGTGGTTTCTGGGAATTGAACTCAGCACCTCTAAAAGAGCAGCCAGTGCTCTTAACATATGAGCCAGATCTCAAGCGCACTCTCAGAGGTTTTTCTCCCAATATACACATGGTACCACACAATGGTCTATAACTCCAATTCCAGGGGATGACCTCCAAAGGCACTGAACACATGTGAGGCACAGGAATACATGCAGGCAAAACTCCCATGCATATTAATTAATTTTAAAAGGAGGGGAAAATGAACTGACAGAGTGGAAATTTCGGAATAAGATCATAAAGAATGTGTCTCTGCCTTGCTCTTCCTGAGATCCCTCATTCTGGGTAGAGAAAACTGTCATTTTTGTGGGCAATCCTCAGCAGATCACACAGTGAAGAGTGTCTCCTGCTGAAGTTCAACAGTGGCTTGCCAGGGATGTGTGAGCCACCTCTGGAGACAATCGTCCAGATAACTAAAGATCAGGAGACTGAGAACCTGACCCATTCAAGAGAAGCAACCTCTACCTCCTACCCCAAGGGAGCTTGAGAGAACAGTTGCTGGGGATGTGATTCAGTTGAAAGAGTGCTCACCCAGCATGTACAAAGTCCTGGTTTCTGTCTCCAGCACCACATAAAACATGGCAAGGGCTACAAAACAAACAGGGTGGGGGGAGGCAGATATTGGGATATAAAGTGAATAAATAAATGTTTGAAAAAACCTGGTTATTTACTGTTAGATCACTAACTCTAGAAGTGACTTAGGCATCAGTAGGTCATGTAGCAGCACACCCAACAGTAAGGAAACAACTCAGTTTATAAAACCAGATAAACAAAACAAATGAAAAATTACATGACCATTGTGGAGATGTGTTGTGGCCAGTCATGTCTCTGCAGAAACAGAAATCACAAAGGAAAAAAATTAAGTACCTGTAGCAAGATGGTCTTGCAGGTGAAAGTGCTTGCTACAAAGCCTGCCTTTGATCTCTAGTATTCACAAGGTGGAGAGAACTAAATCTCAAAAATGTTTTCCTGGCCTCCATAGTTGCATAAACATATACACGTGAAATAAATATACATAAAAATACTGTAGGAAATAAGACAGTAGGGTTTCTCAAGGTCTTTTTTTTTTTTTAAATCAATGAAACAGCCAGCCAAGAATGGTGGTATATGGGTGCATGAGAGAGAGAAAGAGAGAGAGAGAGAGACAGAGAGAGAGAGAGACAGAGACAGACAGACAGAGATAGAGAGCCCGTGGGAGGCAGTGAGGGGGAGAGAAGGGATCAGGAGTGAGCGACAGATAGACAGAGACTGTGGCCCCAACTACTTGGGAATTGAGGCAGAAAGCCTAAGGCCAGGAGCACAAAGCCACCTTGAGTACTCAACTCTCTGGTACAGGCAGAAAACTAAAACATTTTTTTTTTTTTTAGTTTTCTAAAACTAAAAACTTCATTTTTTTTTTAAGGTCTTTGATAACAAGTTTTGGGTCTTGTGAGGGCCTGTGACCCCTGAATACTGGAAGGTGCTCCTAAGTGACAGAAGGACTCGTAACCTAGAAAAGCATCCCTACTCCGTTGTGCATGGTTTTAATTCTGACAAGCCTGGCCTCTAGCAACAAAGTCCAACTAAACATGTGTTTCTGATTTCTGTCCTTATACACACTTTGAAGCGTCATCTACACACTTAAGAGAGGCTCTGATAGTGTATGGAGACCAAACAGAACACCAGTTACTGAGCCAGGCTTAAGAACAACAAAAGGAATTTAGGTCCCAACAACCAACACAGCTACAGGAGAAACCAATAAACTATTTGCAAATATTCTTTATGCAGAAAATGTCACAATGTTTGTAGCCTTTAAAAGCTCCTGTAACTATTTTCACATGTCAGCCAGATGATACAGTCCTTCCTGTGCCAAGAATTTGACTGAGTTTAAAACAAAAACAAAACAAAACTCTCTCCAAATTACCACAGCATGTGCGCAAAATCAATACACGTTCATATTCAGCTGGTAAAAAGTAGGCAGAAGCAGAATATACACAACACATACACAGCACAGATTTATAAAACTACAAACAAGAAAAAAAATTCACAGTTGGCTTTTCTTTTGATGTGTGTGTATGCTGTATGCATGTGTAGAAGCTGGAAGACAATCGCAGGTGTCACCCTCCTTTGAGACGAGTCTCTCATTGTCCTGAAGCTCAGTTAGGCTACAGTGGTGATCAGAAATCCTCCTGTCTCCAACCTTCAGCATTGTGATTTTGTGCCTACCACCACACCCAGCTTCTGTATTTGGGTTCTGGGAATCAAACTCAGATCCTTAACTACTTTAGCAACTGAGCCCAGCCCCTAACTTATTTTTTTTTCAGACTAAACTGATTGCCAGGTATGGTGGCACAGGCCTGTTATCTCAGTACCAGGAAAGCTGAGGCAAGAGAATTGAGAGTCTGAAATGAACCTAAGCTACTGTCCTGCCTCAAAGGAAATCAATAAAATAAAAACATCAGATGGCCTTACATTTCAATAGCCTTAGCTTTATTAATTACTTTTACTTATATGCGTATTATAGTTATCCTTACTTTAGGTATGGAAACTTGAAGTCTAGAATCTCAAATGCCTTGTTACCAGCCAGGTATATAGCATTACATGCCTTTTAATCCCAGAATTCTGGAGACAGAGGCAGGTAGACTTCTGTGAGTTTGAGGTCAGCCTGGTCTACAAAGTGAGTTCTAAGAAAGCTAGGGGCTATTACACAGAGAAACACTACCTCCAACCCCCCAAAAAAAAGAGATAAATAAATATTCCTCTCTACAGAAGTCAGTAAAAATGAATGAGCAAGACTTGGGTGTAAGCCCTGAACATTGCTACAGTTTAAAAAACAAAACAAAACAAAGCAAAACTCTTGATTCTTTCTCCAATTTTTTCCTCATAGTTTCATGCATGTATATAAAAATGTTTAGTTATTTTGGCTTTGTTTTGTCTTTAGAGGCAGGATCTTACTAGTTACCTTGGCTTGCCTGTAACTTGCTATGCAGGTAAGGCTGGCCGCAAATTTAAAAAGATTCATCTGCTTCTGCCTTTACAGGGCTAGAATTAAAGGCATATGCCACCATGCTCAGTACAATTTGATTTTTTTTTTTTAAAAGGAAAGATTTTTTTGTTTTGGTTTTTTGTTTGATTTTTTTTTTAAAGAACAGTGTCTCATGTAGCCTAAGCTGAACTCTTGATACTCCTGTCTCTAACTCCCAAGAATTAAGGATTATAAGCACCAGGTTTATTCAGTATTAGAAGTCAAGCCCAAGGCTTGCTGCCTGCTAGGCAAGCACTCTCAAAGTGAACTATATCCCTAGCACTGTGTTCTCAATTTTTAAACACGGGGTGGGGATGGAGGGCTACAACCATTTAAAAATACTCCACGAGTTACATAACCCTTGCAGGCTGATCTTCTCCAAAGGAGGCATTAGCTGCTCATCTGGGATCACCCTGCTTGTTACTGATAGGAGGCCACTGCTCAGTCCTTATTTATAGACAAGAAACCATCCTGCCTAAGACCAGGACTGAAATAAAGATAAGAGCAACAGATTTGCAAACAAGAATTGCACATGGTCAAAGGGTCAAAGTTAATAGCACTCAGTCAGTGTCTGGGTGCTTACTGGAGTGGACAGAGACGTAAACCTCATGAGTAGCTGAGGTGCTATACCTGTGGCTTCTGTCTGGGGGCCTGGCTGCTGTGTTTACAGTTGCCACGTTCTCTCTGCCTCTTATAACACCGGAGGAGGTTTACACAGGAGAGTGTTTTACAGAACCTGTGTCCATCCACCTGGCTCTCCCTTATGGTCTCTATTGTACCATCTGCACTGTTGGCTGAATGCCATCCGGCCCTCAGTTTCCAGATACCAGTCTTACTCCCACTTCAAGTCCAGTTCCTTTCGTCTAAAGCCACCTTATCTGACTGCTCAGAGTCCAAATCAATAGAATCTCTTAAAAAGTGGGCCAGAGGGCCAAAAGTTTACCATTAAAGACCTAAAGTCTTTTCACTTTTCAGATTGTGGGATTCTATTCATAGACTGCTGAGTGAGTATAGTCTCAGGAATTAATGAGGACCATAATTTTCCATATGAATGCTTAAAAGGTAAGCCATTTTAAGGACTGTTAAGAACTGCTTAAAAAAATACAATGATAAATATTTACCAGGGAACTTACAAGTTACCACAATTAACTCTTCCAGAGTAATTTATTAACCATGGAAGAGAAAATTTGCAAGTACTCTGCTGTGTCATGGAATCTACACCTGGAGGCTTTGTATTTTTTTTTTTTTACAGACAAAAATGTTACAAGTTTTGCCCTCAAAGTATGTATAACCTAAGAAGAGATGAGGTAACTTGTAGAAAAGCTTAACAGGAAGATGTAACCACAGATAATAACCAGTAAGACAGAATGGTAACTGTTTTTAATTTTAAAAAGATCTCAAGACAGCAAGATAACTCAGTGGATATAGGTCCCAAGTGGTGGACATCTTCTTAAAGTTGTCCTCTGACCCCCAAATGTGCACCATGGTTTGCACAAGCACATAAATATACAAATAAAACAAATACACATATACACATAAATGTAGCTCAATGGTAGAGCACCTAAGTAGCATGCATTAAGTCCTAGGTTTAATCCCAAGGAAAACAAAACAAAACAAAAAACCAAAAACATAGGAACTGGAAAAATGGCTCAGTGGTTATGAAAGCTTGGTGCTCTTTCAGGGAACCCAAGTTCAGGTCCCAGCAACCACATTAGGCAGCTCACAACCAGAACTCCAGTTTCAGGGGACCTGACACCCTCTTCTGACCTGTAAAGAAACTAAGCATACACATGGAGCACATACATACCAGAAGGTAAGCACCAACATGCATAATTCTTTGAGTGAAGCTGACTGGCATTTTGTAAAATGTTGAGCAACTATGTTCAAAACCCACTGACCCTTCTTTAAAAAATTTAAAGTAGATAATAAAAATTGTTTTGTAGCTACTAAAATATATATATTGTTTTTGTTTTTTTGAGTCAGGGTTTCTCTTTTTAGCCCTGGCTGTCCCAGAACTCATTCTGTAAACTAGAGTGGCCTTGAACTCTGCCTGCCTCTACCTCCCAACTGCTGTTGGCATTAAAGGTGCACACCATCAAAAAAAAAAAAAAAAAAAAAAGGTGCACACCATCACTGCCTGGCCTAAATTTTTTTTTTTAATTTGCACAAATAGCAAATGCTAATCACTTTTTTCCTTAGGAAATCTGGCTTTCTGATGGCCAGAGTCTTGTATTGATAAAGGTTTTTAAAAAGATTAAAAAAAAAAAGGGAAGTATTGCTGCGCGCGTGTGTGTATGTGTGTGTATGTGTATTCATATATGTGTGTGCATGCTAATGCACTGCTTGCGAAATGTATGCAAATTATATGTACCTACATGTGCATATGTATATAAACGTGTATGTGTTACATCCACATGTTTGTGTGAGTACACACCTGTTCACATATATACAGAGGCCAAAGGAAGACATCAGTTGCCTTCCTGTATTTCTCTCTAACTTGAGACAAAGTCTGTCTCTGAATTGGAGGCTCATTTGTCCCAACTGTTCAATGTTAGGGCTAAAGACGTGTGTAGCTGTGCTCAATTTTTTGACATGAATGTAAGGATAATCTCTTGTACACTGTGTAAAAGCATTGCCAAGAAAATTCTGATAGCCAATAAGCTGAGGCAGGATTAGAAGGTGGGACATCTGGCAGAGAGAAAGAAGAACTCTGGGAAATAGTCAGGTGAGGGATATTCACCACCTGGACTCGGAAGAAGTCCCACACATGAAACTGAGATGAGGCAACCAGCCATGTGGCAGACACAGAACACTATAAATGGGATAATATAGAAATAAGCTACCAGGAACAGAACAAAAATAAGTCTCCAAGTCACAGATGAGAGCGGAAATAAGAATGCAGATCCTCACTCATGCACAGTAAGCACTCTTACCCACTACTCCATCTCCCCAGTCTTTCTGTTTCTTTCTGTTGGTTGTTTATTTCCCTTGCAGTGCCAGGAATGGAAACTTGGGGTCCCTATCATGCTAGGCAAGTGTTCAGCCTACCACATGGAGAGGTGCTGCTTGCTGCCCCTGGCTTCCTCAGCCTGCTTTATTATAGAACCCAGAACCACCAGCCCAGGGATGGCACCACCCTTGATGGGCTGGGCCCTCTTCCACTGACTAATTGAGAAAATGTCTTACAGCAGGATCTCACGGAGGCATTTCCTCAGCTGAGGCTCCTTCTTCTTTGATGATTCTAACTTTTGTCAAATTAACACACAAAACCACCTAGTACACCTGGCAAATTCTTAACCACGGAATCAACATTGATGTGCAAGGCAAAACCTCTCAGAGGAATTCTAAATCCATATATTAACCATGAAAACATAGAACAAAACTAAGGTTCTGTGTGTTCAAATACAACTATTAGCAAAGTCAAAGGTGAATCAAAATGGATCGAATACATCAAGACATTGCCCACAAATACAAGTTTTATCTTTCTTGTTCACTGTTGAAAAACACCAGCCATGGGCTAGGTGTTTTTCTTGATGGTAGAATACCTGATTAGATGCTGGAGGCCCTGAGTTTAATTTACAGAACCAACAAATTAAAACAGAAGAATGAGCAGGGCACTAGCAATACAGCCTTTAATACTAGTACTCAGGAGGCAGAGGAAGGCAGATCTGTGAGTTCAAGGTCAGCCTGGTCTACAAAGGGAGTTCCAGGACAGCCACAATTATTGCACAGAGAAACCCTGCCTTGGAAAAACAAACTAAACTAAACTAAAAACCACAACAACAAGAGCAACTTCCTATTTATAAAACTATCCAGTACTTTCTTTCTGGTTTTAACCCTGTAATTCCACCATACCGCTTGACCATTTTCTGAGTTCTCCACCCTGGAGTTGCAGCCACTGGCTTCACACAATGTGGCCAATAGAGTTTTATCTGACAGTGGAAAGAAATCGATCCCAAGGGAAACCTGGTTAAGAATTCATGTATATGGGCCCTGTCAGTGAGGTGGAACTGTCCCAGTCATGCAGGCTTTCTCTTGGACAATATGTGGAGAAGACCCCACCAACAGCTTAGTAGTTTTTCTGTCATACTGAGGACTGATTCTCTAGGTTGCCATTAATGTTTTGTGAACCCTGATAATCCTAATATCACTTTCTCTTTAAGGTGTCATTTATTCAAGGCCCTCCTCCCCAGCTGAGTTGGGCAAATAATGGAACCAAAGTCATATAGTTAAGGTGAGATGGCTCAGTGGACAAAGCTACTTGCCACCAAGCCCTATATCCTGAGTTTGATCTTCAGGATCTACATGACAGAAGGAAAAAACTGACTCCAGCAAGAAGTCTTCTGACCTCCACACATGTGCCATGTATGTGCGCTCTTCCCTTCCCCTCCCCCATCCGTGTGTGTGTGTGTGTGTGTGTGTGAGTGTGTGTGTTATGAGTGAGCATCATAGGTTCTGGGACTCAAACTCAGGTCCTCTGGGAGAGCAATAAGTTCTCTAGCCTTTCTTTTTCCTTTTGTTTAAGGACTTGCTGCCAACATTAGAAACACCAAGAGACAGAAACAACTCAGCTGAAGAATTCAGACTTCAACAGACACAATTCACTTCCTGTATCTCAGACCTTCAAGGATGAAGTACTAAAACTTGTTTTCTCTGAAACATTTCTCTCCGCTACTTTTCTGAGAATAACCAGAAAAAGACAATCCGCAAGGCCGAGACACCCTAACCCTCTAAAAGAATCTAATTTTGAGGTGCAGTTTCAACTAATTCTACCCACCCAGTTTTTGTAAACTCCAGTGATAGAAGGTAACTGTAAGGGAGTATGAGGTGATATAAGGCTCCTGTTGGGGATGCAGCCCAGTGTAAAGAGATGCCTAGCGTGAGCCTAGGGTCAAGGTTACAAGTGTAAGCAAACAAATCTATCAAAGCAGGGGTGAGTTATAGCTCTTGCTGCCTTACTGCACAATCAGAAGGACTGGAGTTCAGATCCTGGCGCTAACATAACAGCAGGGAGAGGGGGTGGATGGGAAGAGGCCTGTAGTTCCATATTTAACACCCAACATGTGCATACAGCTATGCACGCATGCTCATACACTCACAAAGAAACACTTTCCACAAATATATACACCTTTACAGAGAATAGAGTTATCTGGAGAGATGGCTCAGCATGTAGAGCTGCTTGTCACCAAGCCTGATAATCTGAAAACCCTAAAAGCCATCTTCTGATATTCACAAACACACACACACACACACACACACACACACACACAAGAGGAGTCTGACCCCAGTTGACTTTATAACTCTCTAAACAAATTATGAATTAATAAAAGCAGCTTTGGGAGGCATATTCACTAACCTTAAAGGCTTAAAAGATTGTCAACTTTTTCCACTGTAATTAGACAAAGAAACTTTAATTTAAAAAAATCAGGTGGAGCAGTGGTGGTGCATGCCTTTAATCCCAGCACTTGGGAGGCAGAGGCAGGTGGATTTCTGAGTTGGAGGCCAGCCTGATCTACAGAGTGAGTTCCAGGACAGCCAGGGCTATATAGAGAAACCCTGTCTTGAAAAACAAAAAACAAAAAACAGAAAACAGAAAACAAACCAAAAAAAAAAAATCTTTTAAGTTCTAGGTTCACAGTAACACTGAGTACACAGAGACTCATACATGCTCCCCACATAGCATAAGTTTAAGTCTTCCTGAGGTGAATGATTTTCAAAAAGCAAACACACACATGCCCTCTAGAAAGAAACTAAGACAGTATCTTAGGGAAAGAGTAGTTTAAAAATACCAGGCCTGACTGTAAAGCAGGACAGCTGTGCGCACTGACTGACCTTTAGACCCAGGGACACTTACCATATAACACCCGATAAGGAAGGCGGCATTCGCTTGCTTTCTCTGATCAGTGCCGGTAAAATGGATAATTTTCTTCCTCAGCATTGTAATGGACTGCATCAAAACAAACTGTTGTTAGTATTTTCTTGACCACTTCAAGTTTCCTAAAATTTTGCTTTGTGACAAATTCTACATCTCACATACATAAGCGACCTCGATATTAAAACCCTAAGAACAATGACACTGAAGCCCTGAAATGCCAAGAGCCATTCTGTGATATTAAAATTATTTAAAGTAAAAGGGAGAAAGGGAAATGTGAACAGATACATGCCTAAAGACAAGCCAACCTTCAGATCATTTCAGAAAGCTCTGGAGAGAGCCAAGAAAGAACAAAGACTGATGAATCCAGAGTCTGTGGGGGCTAAAGTTCTTAGCTGGAGGCCACTGTCACTCAATAGTGCCATATTTTTCTGAGAAGATATAAGATCATGGCAGTATTTACAGCTAGTGACAAAAGAAACAGGATAGATGTGCCAATCTGAAAAATCGACAAACGCAGGGCTTCCTGTAACAGGAGATGTAACAAGCTGGGAAAGGTGCCTGATGAATCCCCATTTTGTTGATACAGGGTCTTATTATCAGCCCTGGCTAGCATGAACTCATTAAATAGACCAGGCTGGCCTTGAAGTCCCAGAAACCCACCTACCACACCTGTCTCTAACTCCTATTCCAGGGGATTCGATGTACTCTGACATCTGAGGGTACTGCACATACATGGTACAAAGGCATACATGCATGAACATACATGCATGAAGAACACTCACATAAAATAAAAACAATCTTTTTGAGAAAAAAAAACTCTAGTACTAAAACCACTAGTTAAATCATATATAGCAAAGACATGAGACAGCAGCTGAAAGGCCTCTTCTTAATTTATGAAAATTAAGCATACACTAGGAATCTGTGAATTTTTCTGTTATACTTCGACAAAAAGTTAAAAGAAGATGAAGCCATTGTCACCCAGCAGGTCCCCGGTGGTTCTTCTCTAATGTGAAATGCATCAGTAAAGCTGCGACAGAGTATGTTCAGCATGTTTGAATGCACTGCTTATCTAACTGGCCCATGCTTGTTTGAATGCTCTAGCGTCTACAGCATCAATCAGTGTGAGCATATTTTCCTGTGGTGGTTTATATGGACTAAGGGATCTAAATCAATTAAAAATAAAAACAAGACCCAGCCAGCCATTGGCACCCTCTTCATTCAGGGCACTGCCAATCTCACTAGCTCAGTGGGCAGTGAGATCTTGGGCTGGTTGCTCAATACCTCTTCAGTGCCTCCAGCAAATCACTAGAAAGGAACGCACTCATTTATTCTGAGGAATAAAAGTCTCCAACAGGTTAGGCATGAAGGTGCATGCACAGGTGCACACATGCATAGACTCACTCTTTCAAAACCAAAGTAAAGGAACAATAGATGGGAGGAGAGG